>NC_133144.1:4147260-4447416 GCF_048418815.1 Hemitrygon akajei
GTGTAGTCAGTGTGCAGTCTGTATTGTTTGTTACAGGTACTGTGGAGTGTGGGGTATAGTCTGTATTGTTTGTTACAGGTACTGTGGAGTGTGGGGTGTAGTCAGAGTGAAGTCTGTACTGCTTGTTACAGGTACTGTGTAGTGTGGGGTGTAGTCAGGGTGTAGTCAGTATTGTTTGTTACAGGTACTGTGGAGTGTGGGGTGTAGTCAGTGTGCAGTCTGTACTGTTTGTTACAGGTACTGTGGAGTGTGGGGTGTAGTCTGTGTGCAGCCTGTATTGTTTGTTACAGGTACTGTGGAGTGTGGGGTGTAGTCTGTGTGCTGTCTGTACTGTTCGTTACAGGGACAGTGGAGTGTGGAGTGTAGCCTGTATTGTTTGTTACAGGTACTGTGGTGTGTGTGGAGTAGTCAGTGTGCAGTCTGTACTGTTTGTTACAGGTACTGTGGAGTGTGGGGTGTAGTCTGTGTGCTGTCTGTACTGTTCGTTACAGGGACAGTGGAGTGTGGGGTGTAGCCTGTATTGTTTGTTACAGGTACTGTGGTGTGAGGGGTGTAGTCAGTGTGCAGTCTCTACTGTTTGTTACAGGTACTGTGGAGTGTGTGGTGTAGTCAGTGTGCAGTCTGTACTGTTTGTTACAGGTACTGTGGAGTGTGGGGTGTAGTCAGTTGGCAGTCTGTATTGTTTGTTACAGACACTGTGGAGTGTGGGGTGTAGTCTGTATTGTTTGTTACAGGTACTGTGAAGTGTGGGGTGTAGTCAGGGTGTAGTCTGTACTGTTTGTTACATGTACTGTGGAGTGTGAGGTGTAGTCTGTCTTGTTTGTTACAGGTACTGTGGAGTGTGGGGTGTAGTCAGTGTGCAGTCTGTACTGTTTGTTACAGGTACTGTGGAGTGTGGGGTGTAGTCAGTTTGCAGTCTGTACTGTTTGTTACAGGTGCTGTGGATTGTAGGGTGTAGCCTGTATTGTTCATCACAGGTACTGTGGAGTGGAGTGTGTAGACAGTGTGCAGTCTGTGCTGTTGTTACAGGTACTGTGGAGTGTGGGGTGTAGTCAGATTGCAGTCTGTACTGTTTCTTATAGGTGCAGTGGATTGTGCGGTGTAGCCTGAATTGTTCGTCACAGGTACTGTGGAGTGTGGGATGTAGTCTGTGTGCAGTCTGTACTGTTTGTTACATGTACTGTGGAGTGTGGCGTGTAGCCTGTATTGTTTGATACATGTTCTGTGGAGTACGGGGTGTAGTCAGTGTGCAGTCTGTATTGTTTGCTACAGGTACTGTGGAGTGTGGGGTATAGTCTGTATTGTTTGTTACAGGTACTGTGGAGTGTGGGGTGTAGTCAGAGTGAAGTCTGTACTGCTTGTTACAGGTACTGTGTAGTGTGGGGTGTAGTCAGGGTGTAGTCAGTATTGTTTGTTACAGGTACTGTGGAGTGTGGGGTGTATTAATTGTGCAGTCTGTACTGTTTGTTACTGGTACTGTGGAGTGTGGGGTGTAGTCTGTGTGCAGTCTGTACTGTTTGTTACAGGTAATGTGGAGTATGGGGTGTAGTCAGTGTGCAGTCTGTATTGTTTGTTACAGGTACTGTGGAGTGTGGAGTGTAGTCTGTATTGTATGTAACAGGTACTGTGAAGTGTGGGGTGTAGTCAGTGTGCAGTCTGTACTGTTTGTTACTGGTACAGTGGAGTGTGGGGTGTAGCCTGTATAGTTTGTTACAGGTACTGTGAGTGTGGGGTGTAATCAGGGTGCAGTCTATTGTTTGTTACAGGTACTGTGGAGTGTAGGGTGTAGTCTGTATTGTTTGTTACAGGTACTGTGGAGTGTGGGGGGTAGTCTATAATGTTTGTTACAGGTACTGTGGAGTGTGGTGTGTAGTCTGTCTTGTTTGTTTCAGGTACTGTGGAGTGTGGGGTGTAGTCAGTGTGCAGTCTGTACTGATTGTTACAGGTACAGTGGAGTGTGTCGTGCAGCCTGTATTGTTTGTTACAGGTACTGTGGAGTGTGGGGTGTAGTCTGTGTGCTGTCTGTACTGTTCGTTACAGGGACAGTGGAGTGTGGGGTGTAGCCTGTATTGTTTGTTACAGGTACTGTGGTGTGTGTGGAGTAGTCAGTGTGCAGTCTGTACTGTTTGTTACAGGTA
This sequence comes from Hemitrygon akajei, assembly GCF_048418815.1. Taxonomy (NCBI): domain Eukaryota; kingdom Metazoa; phylum Chordata; class Chondrichthyes; order Myliobatiformes; family Dasyatidae; genus Hemitrygon; species Hemitrygon akajei. Next base: position 4,149,399 of record NC_133144.1, read on the forward strand.
CTGTGGAGTGTGGGGTGTAGTCAGTTGGCAGTCTGTACTGTTTGTTACTGGTGCAGTGAATTGTGCGGTGTAGCCTGTATTGTTCGTCACAGTTATTGTGGAGTGTGGGGTGTAGTCAGTGTGCAGTCTGTACTGTTTGTTATCCGTACTGTGGAGTGTGGGTTGTAGTCTGTATTGTTTGTTACTTGTACTGTGGAGTGTTGGGTGTCATCTTTATTGTTTGTAACAGGTACTCTGGAGTGTGGAGTGTAGTCAGTGTGCAGTCTGTACTGTTCGTTACAGGTACAGTGGAGTGTGGGGTTTAGTCTGTATAGTTTGTTACAGGTACTGTGGAGTGTGGGGTGTAGTCAGTGTGCAGTCTATACTGTTTGTTACAGGTACTGTGGAGTGTTGGGTGTAGTCAGTTTGCTGTCTGTACTGTTTGTTACTGGTGCAGTGAATTGTGCGGTGTAGCATGTATTGTTCGTCACAGGTATTGTGGAGTGTGGGGTTTAGTCAGTGTGCAGTCTGTACTGTTTGTTACATCTACTGTGGAGTGTGGGGTGTAGCCTGTATTGTTTGTTACATGTACTGTGGAGTGCGGGGTGTAGTCAGTGTGCAGTCTGTATTGTTTGTTACAGGCACTGTGGAGTGTGGGGTGTAGCCTGCATTGTTTGTTACAGGTACTGTGGAGTTTGGGGTGTAGTCAGGGTGAAGTCTGTACTGTTTGTTACAGGTACTGTGGAGTTTGGGGTGTAGTCAGTGTGCAGTCTGTACTGTTTGTTAAAGGTTCTGTGGAGTGTGGGGTGTAGTCAGGGTGTAGTCAGTATTGTTTGTTACATGTACTGTGGAGTGTGGGGTGTAGCCTGTATTGTTTTTTACAGGTACTGTGGAGTGTGGGGTGTAGTCAGTGTGCAGTCTGTACTCTTTGTTACAGGTACTGTGGAGTGTGGGGTGTAGTCAGTGTGCAGTCTGTACTATTTGTTACAGGTAATGTGCAGAGTGGGTTGTAGTCAGTGTGCAGTCTGTACTGTTTGTTACATGTATTGTGGTGTGTGGGGTGTAGCCTGTATTGTTTGTTCGAGGTACTGTGGAGTGTGGGGTGTAGTCAGTGTGCAGTCTGTATTGTTTGTTACAGGTACTGTGGAGTGTGGGGTGTAGTCAGGGTGTAGTCAGTATTGTTTGTTACGGGTACTGTGGAGTGTTGGGTGTAGTCAGTGTGCAGTCTGTACTGTTTGTTTCAGGTACAGTGGAGTGTGTGGTGTAGACTGTATTGTTTGTTCCAGGTACTGTTAAATGTGGGGTGTAGTCAGGGTGTAGTCTGTACTGTTTGTTACATGTACTGTGGTGTGTGAGGTGTAGTCTGTCTTGTTTGTTACAGTTACTGTGGAGTGTGGGGTGTAGTCAGTGTGCAGTCTGTACTGTTTGTTACAGGTACTGTGGAGTGTGGGGTGTAGTCAGTTTGCAGTCTGTACTGTTTGTTACAGGTGCTGTGGATTGTAGGGTGTAGCCTGTATTGTTCATCACAGGTACTGTGGAGTGTGCGGTGTAGTCAGTGTGCAGTCTGTACTGTTTGTGACAGGTTCTGTGGAGTGTGGGGTTTAGTCAGTGTGCAGTCTGTACTGTTTGTTACTGGTGCAGTGAATTGTGCGGTGCAGCCAGTATTGTTCATCACAGGTATTTTGGAGTGTGGGGTTTAGTCAGTGTGCAGTCTGTACTGTTTGTTACATGTACTGTGGAGTGTGGGGTGTAGCCTGTATTGTTTGTTACATGTACTGTGGAGTGCGGTGTGTAGTCAGTGTGCAGTCTGTATTGTTTGTTACAGACACTGTGGAGTGTGGGGTGTAGTCTGTATTGTTTGGTACAGGTACTGTGAAGTGTGGGGTGTAGTCAGGGTGTAGTCTGTACTGTTTGTTACATGTACTGTGGAGTGTGAGGTGTAGTCTGTCTTGTTTGTTACAGGTACTGTGGAGTGTGGGGTGTAGTCAGTGTGCAGTCTGTACTGTTTGTTACAGGTACTGTGGAGTGTGGGGTGTAGTCAGTTTGCAGTCTGTACTGTTTGTTTCAGGTGCTGTGGATTGTAGGGTGTAGCCTGTATTGTTCATCACAGGTACTGTGGAGTGTGGGGTGTAGTCAGTGTGCAGTCTGTACTGTTTGTGACAGGTTCTGTGGAGTGTGGGGTTTAGTCAGTGTGCAGTCTGTACTGTTTGTTACAGGTACTGTGGAGTGCAGTGTGTAGACAGTGTGCAGTCTGTGCTGTTGTTACAGGTACTGTGGAATGTGGGGTGTGGTCTGTATTGTTTGTTACCTGTACTGTGGAGTGTGGAGTGTAGTCAGTGTGCAGTCTGTACTGTTTGTTACAGGTACAGTGGAGTGTAGGCTATAGCCTGTATTGTTTGTTAAAGGTACTGTGGAGTGTGGGGTGTAATCAGGGTGCAGTCTATTGTTAGTTACAGGTACTGTGGAGTGTAGGGTGTAGTCTGTATTGTTTGTTACAGGTACTGTGGAGTGTGGGGTGTAGTCAGGGTGCAGTCTGTACTGTTTGTTACAGGTACTGTGGAGTGTGGGGTGTAGTCAGTGTGCAGTCTGTACTGCTTGTTAGAGGTACTGTGGAGTGTGGGGTGTAGTCAGTGTGCAGTCTGTACTGTTCGTTACAGGTAGAGTGGAGTGTGGGGTGCAGTCTGTATTGTTTGTTACAGGTACTGTGCAGTGTGGGGTGCTGTCAGTGTGCAGTCTGTCCTGTTTGTTACAGGTACTGTGGAGTGTGGGGTGTAGTCAGATTGCAGTCTGTACTGTTTCTTATAGGTGCAGTGGATTGTGCGGTGTAGCCTGAATTGTTCGTCACAGGTACTGTGGAGTGTGGGATGTAGTCTGTGTGCAGTCTGTACTGTTTGTTACATGTACTGTGGAGTGTGGGGTGTAGCCTGTATTGTTTGATACATGTACTGTGGAGTACGGGGTGTAGTCAGTGTGCAGTCTGTATTGTTTGCTACAGGTACTGTGGAGTGTGGGGTATAGTCTGTATTGTTTGTTACAGGTACTGTGGAGTGTGGGGTGTAGTCAGAGTGAAGTCTGTACTGCTTGTTACAGGTACTGTGTAGTGTGGGGTGTAGTCAGGGTGTAGTCAGTATTGTTTGTTACAGGTACTGTGGAGTGTGGGGTGTAGTCAGTGTGCAGTCTGTACTGTTTGTTACAGGTACCGTGGAGTGTGGGGTCTAGTCTGTGTGCAGCCTGTATTGTTTGTTACAGGTACTGTGGAGTGTGGGGTGTAGTCTGTGTGCTGTCTGTACTGTTCGTTACAGGGACAGTGGAGTGTGGAGTGTAGCCTGTATTGTTTGTTACAGGTACTGTGGTGTGTGTGGAGTAGTCAGTGTGCAGTCTGTACTGTTTGTTACAGGTACTGTGGAGTGTGGGGTGTAGTCAGTTGGCAGTCTGTACTGTTTGTTACTGGTGCAGTGAATTGTGCGGTGTAGCCTGTATTGTTCGTCACAGTTATTGTGGAGTGTGGGGTGTAGTCAGTGTGCAGTCTGTACTGTTTGTTATCCGTACTGTGGAGTGTGGGTTGTAGTCTGTATTGTTTGTTACTTGTACTGTGGAGTGTTGGGTGTCATCTTTATTGTTTGTAACAGGTACTCTGGAGTGTGGAGTGTAGTCAGTGTGCAGTCTGTACTGTTCGTTACAGGTACAGTGGAGTGTGGGGTTTAGTCTGTATAGTTTGTTACAGGTACTGTGGAGTGTGGGGTGTAGTCAGTGTGCAGTCTATACTGTTTGTTACAGGTACTGTGGAGTGTTGGGTGTAGTCAGTTTGCTGTCTGTACTGTTTGTTACTGGTGCAGTGAATTGTGTGGTGTAGCATGTATTGTTCGTCACAGGTATTGTGGAGTGTGGGGTTTAGTCAGTGTGCAGTCTGTACTGTTTGTTACATGTACTGTGGAGTGTGGGGTGTAGCCTGTATTGTTTGTTACATGTACTGTGGAGTGCGGTGTGTAGTCAGTGTGCAGTCTGTATTGTTTGTTACAGACACTGTGGAGTGTGGGGTGTAGTCTGTATTGTTTGTTACAGGTACTGTGAAGTGTGGGGTGTAGTCAGGGTGTAGTCTGTACTGTTTGTTACATGTACTGTGGAGTGTGAGGTGTAGTCTGTCTTGTTTGTTACAGGTACTGTGGAGTGTGGGGTGTAGTCAGTGTGCAGTCTGTACTGTTTGTTACAGGTACTGTGGAGTGTGGGGTGTAGCCTGCATTGTTTGTTACAGGTACTGTGGAGTTTGGGGTGTAGTCAGGGTGAAGTCTGTACTGTTTGTTACAGGTACTGTGGAGTGTGGGGTGTAGTCAGTGTGCAGTCTGTACTCTTTGTTACAGGTACTGTGGAGTGTGGGGTGTAGTCAGTGTGCAGTCTGTACTATTTGTTACAGGTAATGTGGAGAGTGGGTTGTAGTCAGTGTGCAGTCTGTACTGTTTGTTACATGTATTGTGGTGTGTGGGGTGTAGCCTGTATTGTTTGTTCGAGGTACTGTGGAGTGTGGGGTGTAGTCAGTGTGCAGTCTGTATTGTTTGTTACAGGTACTGTGGAGTGTGGGGTGTAGTCAGGGTGTAGTCAGTATTGTTTGTTACAGGTACTGTGGAGTGTTGGGTGTAGTCAGTGTGCAGTCTGTACTGTTTGTTTCAGGTACAGTGGAGTGTGTGGTGTAGACTGTATTGTTTGTTCCAGGTACTGTTAAATGTGGGGTGTAGTCAGGGTGTAGTCTGTACTGTTTGTTACATGTACTGTGGTGTGTGAGGTGTAGTCTGTCTTGTTTGTTACAGTTACTGTGGAGTGTGGGGTGTAGTCAGTGTGCAGTCTGTACTGTTTGTTACAGGTACTGTGGAGTGTGGGGTATAGTCAGTTTGCAGTCTGTACTGTTTGTTACAGGTGCTGTGGATTGTAGGGTGTAGCCTGTATTGTTCATCACAGGTACTGTGGAGTGTGCGGTGTAGTCAGTGTGCAGTCTGTACTGTTTGTGACAGGTTCTGTGGAGTGTGGGGTTTAGTCAGTGTGCAGTCTGTACTGTTTGTTACTGGTGCAGTGAATTGTGCGGTGCAGCCAGTATTGTTCATCACAGGTATTTTGGAGTGTGGGGTTTAGTCAGTGTGCAGTCTGTACTGTTTGTTACATGTACTGTGGAGTGTGGGGTGTAGCCTGTATTGTTTGTTACATGTACTGTGGAGTGCGGTGTGTAGTCAGTGTGCAGTCTGTATTGTTTGTTACAGACACTGTGGAGTGTGGGGTGTAGTCTGTATTGTTTGTTACAGGTACTGTGAAGTGTGGGGTGTAGTCAGGGTGTAGTCTGTACTGTTTGTTACATGTACTGTGGAGTGTGAGGTGTAGTCTGTCTTGTTTGTTACAGGTACTGTGGAGTGTGGGGTGTAGTCAGTGTGCAGTCTGTACTGTTTGTTACAGGTACTGTGGAGTGTGGGGTGTAGTCAGTTTGCAGTCTGTACTGTTTGTTACAGGTGCTGTGGATTGTAGGGTGTAGCCTGTATTGTTCATCACAGGTACTGTGGAGTGTGGGGTGTAGTCAGTGTGCAGTCTGTACTGTTTGTGACAGGTTCTGTGGAGTGTGGGGTTTAGTCAGTGTGCAGTCTGTACTGTTTGTTACAGGTACTGTGGAGTGCAGTGTGTAGACAGTGTGCAGTCTGTGCTGTTGTTACAGGTACTGTGGAATGTGGGGTGTCGTCTGTATTGTTTGTTACCTGTACTGTGGAGTGTGGAGTGTAGTCAGTGTGCAGTCTGTACTGTTTGTTACAGGTACAGTGGAGTGTAGGCTATAGCCTGTATTGTTTGTTAAAGGTACTGTGGAGTGTGGGGTGTAATCAGGGTGCAGTCTATTGTTAGTTACAGGTACTGTGGAGTGTAGGGTGTAGTCTGTATTGTTTGTTAAAGGTACTGTGGAGTGTGGGGTGTAGTCAGGGTGCAGTCTGTACTGTTTGTTACAGGTACTGTGGAGTGTGGGGTGTAGTCAGTGTGCAGTCTGTACTGCTTGTTAGAGGTACTGTGGAGTGTGGGGTGTAGTCAGTTGGCAGTCTGTACTGTTTGTTACTGGTGCAGTGAATTGTGCGGTGTAGCCTGTATTGTTCGTCACAGGTATTGTGGAGTGTGGGGTGTAGTCAGTGTGCAGTCTGTACTGTTTGTTATCCGTACTGTGGAGTGTGGGTTGTAGTCTGTATTGTTTGTTACTTGTACTGTGGAGTGTTGGGTGTCATCTTTATTGTTTGTAACAGGTACTGTGGAGTGTGGGGTGTAGTCAGTGTGCAGTCTGTACTGATTGTTACAGGTACAGTGGAGTGTGTCGTGCAGCCTGTATTGTTTGTTACAGGTACTGTGGAGTGTGGGGTGTAGTCTGTGTGCTGTCTGTACTGTTCGTTACAGGGACAGTGGAGTGTGGGGTGTAGCCTGTATTGTTTGTTACAGGTACTGTGGTGTGTGGGGTGTAGTCAGTGTGCAGTCTCTACTGTATGTTACAGGTACTGTGGAGTGTGTGGAGTAGTCAGTGTGCAGTCTGTACTGTTTGTTACAGGTACTGTGGAGTGTGGGGTGTAGTCAGTTGGCAGTCTGTACTGTTTGTTACTGGTGCAGTGAATTGTGCGGTGTAGCCTGTTTTGTTCGTCACAGGTATTGTGGAGTGTGGGGTGTAGTCAGTGTGCAGTCTGTACTGTTTGTTATCCGTACTGTGGAGTGTGGGTTGTAGTCTGTATTGTTTGTTACTTGTACTGTGGAGTGTTGGGTGTCATCTTTATTGTTTGTAACAGGTACTGTGGTGTGTGGGGTGTAGTCAGTGTGCAGTCTGTACTGTTTGTTACAGGTACTGTGGAGTGTGGGGTGTAGCCTGTATTGTTTGTTACAGGTACTGTGGAGTGTAGGGTGTAGTCTGTATTGTTTGTTACAGGTACTGTGGAGTGTGGGGGCAGTCAGTGTTCAGTCTGTACTGTTTGTTACAGGTACTGTGGAGTGTGCGGTGTAGTCAGAGTGCAGTCTGTACTGTTTGTTACAGGAACTGTGTAGTGTGGGGTGTGGTCTGTATTGTTTGTTACAGGTACTGTGGAGTGTGGGGTGTAGTCTGTATTGTTTGTTACAGGTACTGTGGTGTGTGGGGTGTAGACTGTACTGTTTGTTACAGGTACTGTGGAGTGTGGGGTGTGGTCTGTATTGTTTGTTACAGGTATTGTGGACTGTGGTGTTTAGTCAGTGTGCAGTCTGTACTGTTTGTTTCAGGTACCTTGGAGTGTGGGGTGTAGTCTGTATTGTTTGTTATAGGTTCTTTGGAGTGTGGGGTGTAGTCAGTGTGCAGTCTGTACTGTTTGTTATCCGTACTATGGAGTGTGGGGTGTAGTCTGTATTGTTTGTTACAGGTACTGTGGAGTCTGGGGTGTAGTCTGTATAGTTTGTTACAGGTACTGTGGAGTGTGGGGTGTAGTCAGGGTGTAGTCTGTACTGTTTGTTACAGGTACTGTGGAGTGTGGGGTGTAGTCTGTGTGCTGTCTGTACTGTTCGTTACAGGGACAGTGGAGTGTGGGGTGTAGCCTGTATTGTTTGTTACAGGTACTGTGGTGTGTGGGGTGTAGTCAGTGTGCAGTCTCTACTGTTTGTTACAGGTACTGTGGAGTGTGTGGTGTAGTCAGTGTGCAGTCTGTACTGTTTGTTACAGGTACTGTGGAGTGTGGGGTGTAGTCAGTTGGCAGTCTGTACTGTTTGTTACTGGTGCAGTGAATTGTGCGGTGTAGCCTGTATTGTTCGTCACAGGTATTGTGGAGTGTGGGGTGTAGTCAGTGTGCAGTCTGTACTGTTTGTTATCCGTACTGTGGAGTGTGGGTTGTAGTCTGTATTGTTTGTTACTTGTACTGTGGAGTGTTGGGTGTCATCTTTATTGTTTGTAACAGGTACTGTGGTGTGTGGGGTGTAGTCAGTGTGCAGTCTGTACTGTTTGTTACAGGTACTGTGGAGTGTGGGGTGTAGCCTGTAATGTTTGTTACAGGTACTGTGGAGTCTGGGGTGTAGTCTGCATTGTTTGTTACAGGTACTGTGGAGTGTGGAGTGTAGTCAGGGTGTAGTCTGTATTGTTTGTGACAGGTTCTGGTGAGTGTGGTGTTTAGTCAGTGTGCAGTCTGTACGGTTTTTACAGGTACAGTGGAGTGTGGGGTGTAGTCAGTTTGCAGTCTGTACTGTTTGTTACAGGTGCTGTGGATTGTAGGGTGTAGCCTGTATTGTTCATCACAGGTACTGTGGAGTGTGGGGTGTAGTCAGTGTGCAGTCTGTACTGTTTGTGACAGGTTCTGGTGAGTGTGGTGTTTAGTCAGTGTGCAGTCTGTACGGTTTTTACAGCTACTGTGGAGTATGGGGTGTAGTATGTGTGCAGTCTGTACTGTTTGTTACAGGTACTGTGGAGTGCAGTGTGTAGACAGTGTGCAGTCTGTGCTGTTGTTACAGGTACTGTGGAATGTGGGGTGTGGTCTGTATTGTTTGTTACCTGTACTGTGGAGTGTGGAGTGTAGTCAGTGTGCAGTCTGTACTGTTTGTTACAGGTACAGTGGAGTGTAGGCTATAGCCTGTATTGTTTGTTAAAGGTACTGTGGAGTGTGGGGTGTAATCAGGGTGCAGACTATTGTTAGTTACAGGTACTGTGGAGTGTAGGGTGTAGTCTGTATTGTTTGTTACAGGTACTGTGGAGTGTGGGGTGTAGTCAGGGTGCAGTCTGTACTGTTTGTTACAGGTACTGTGGAGTGTGGGGTGTAGTCAGTGTGCAGTCTGTACTGCTTGTTAGAGGTACTGTGGAGTGTGGGGTGTAGTCAGTGTGCAGTCTGTACTGTTCGTTACAGGTAGAGTGGAGTGTGGGGTGCAGTCTGTATTGTTTGTTACAGGTACTGTGGAGTGTGGGGTGCTGTCAGTGTGCAGTCTGTACTGTTTGTTACAGGTACTGTGGAGTGTGGGGTGTAGTCAGATTGCAGTCTGTACTGTTTGTTATAGGTGCAGTGGATTGTGCGGTGTAGCCTGAATTGTTCGTCACAGGTACTGTGGAGTGTGGGATGTAGTCTGTGTGCAGTCTGTACTGTTTGTTACATGTACTGTGGAGTGTGGGGTGTAGCCTGTATTGTTTGATACATGTACTGTGGAGTACGGGGTGTAGTCAGTGTGCAGTCTGTATTGTTTGCTACAGGTACTGTGGAGTGTGGGGTATAGTCTGTATTGTTTGTTACAGGTACTGTGGAGTGTGGGGTGTAGTCAGAGTGAAGTCTGTACTGTTTGTTACAGGTACTGTGTAGTGTGCGGTGTAGTCAGGGTGTAGTCAGTATTGTTTGTTAAAGGTACTGTGGAGTGTGGGGTGTAGTCAGTGTGCAGTCTGTACTGTTTGTTACAGGTACTGTGGAGTGTGGGGTGTAGTCAGTGTGCAGTCTGTACTGTTTGTTACAGGTAATGTGGAGTATGGGGTGTAGTCAGTGTGCAGTCTGTATTGTTTGTTACAGGTACTGTGGAGTGTAGGGTGTAGTCTGTATTGTTTGTTACAGGTACTGTGGAGTGTGGGGGGTAGTCTGTAATGTTTGTTACAGGTACTGTGGAGTGTGGTGTATAGTCTGTCTTGTTTGTTTCAGGTACTGTGGAGTGTGGGGTGTAGTCAGTGTGCAGTCTGTACTGATTGTTACAGGTACAGTGGAGTGTGTCGTGCAGTCTGTCTTGTTTGTTTCAGGTACTGTGGAGTGTGGGGTGTAGTCAGGGTGTAGTCTGTACTGTTTGTTACAGGTACTGTGGAGTGTGGGGTGTAGTCTGTGTGCTGTCTGTACTGTTCGTTACAGGGACAGTGGAGTGTGGGGTGTAGCCTGTATTGTTTGTTATAGGTACTGTGGTGTGTGGGGTGTAGTCAGTGTGCAGTCTCTACTGTTTGTTACAGGTACTGTGGAGTGTGTGGTGTAGTCAGTGTGCAGTCTGTACTGTTTGTTACAGGTACTGTGGAGTGTGGGGTGTAGTCAGTTGGCAGTCTGTACTGTTTGTTACTGGTGCAGTGAATTGTGCGGTGTAGCCTGTATTGTTCGTCACAGGTATTGTGGAGTGTGGGGTGTAGTCAGTGTGCAGTCTGTACTGTTTGTTATCCGTACTGTGGAGTGTGGGTTGTAGTCTGTATTGTTTGTTACTTGTATTGTGGAGTGTTGGGTGTCATCTTTATTGTTTGTAACAGGTACTGTGGTGTGTGGGGTGTAGTCAGTGTGCTGTCTGTACTGTTTGTTACAGGTACTGTGGAGTGTGGGGTGTAGCCTGTATTGTTTGTTACAGGTACTGTGGAGTCTGGGGTGTAGTCTGTATTGTTTGTTACAGGTACTGTGGAGTGTGGAGTGTAGTCAGGGTGTAGTCTGTATTGTTTGTTACAGGTACTGTGGAGTGTGGGTTGTGGTCTGTATTCTTTGTTACAGGTACTGTGGAGTGTGGGGTTTAGTCTGTGTGCAGTCTGTACTGTTTGTTACAGGTACAGTGGAGTGTGGGGTGTAGTCTGTATTTTTGTTACAGGTACTTTGGAGTGTGGGGTTTATTCAGTGTGCAGTCTGTACTGTTTGTTACAGGTACAGTGGAGTGGGCGGTGTAGTCTGTATTATTTGTTACTGGTACTGTGGAGTGTGGGGTGTAGCCTGTATTGTTTGTTACAGGTACTGTGGAGTGCGGGGTGTAATCAGGGTGCAGTCTATTGTTTGTTACAGGTACTGTGGAGTGTAGGGTGTAGTCTGTATTGTTTGTTACAGGTACTGTGGAGTGTGGGGGCAGTCAGTGTTCAGTCTGTACTGTTTGTTACAGGTACTGTGGAGTGTGCGGTGTAGTCAGAGTGCAGTCTGTACTGTTTGTTACAGGTACTGTGGAGTGTGGGGTGTGGTCTGTATTGTTTGCTACAGGTACTGTGGAGTGTGGGGTGTAGTCTGTATTGTTTGTTACAGGTACTGTGGCGTGTGGGGTGTAGACTGTATTGTTTGTTACAGGTATTGTGGACTGTGGTGTTTAGTCAGTGTGCAGTCTGTACTGTTTGTTTCAGGTACAGTGGAGTGTGGGGTGTAGTCTGTATTGTTTGTTATAGGTTCTTTGGAGTGTGGTGTTTAGTCAGTGTGCAGTCTGTACTGTTTGTTATCCGTACTGTGGAGTGTGGGGTGTAGTCTGTATTGTTTGTTACTTGTACTGTGGAGTGTGGGTTGTCGTCTGTATTGTTTGTTACAGGTATTGTGGTGTGTGGGGTGTAGTCAGTGTGCAGTCTGTACTGTTTGTTACAGGTATAGTGGAATGTGGGGTGTAGCCTGTATTCTTTGTTACATATACCTTGGAGTGTGGGGTGTAGTCTGTATTGTTTGTTACAGGTACTGTGGAGTGTGGGATGTTGTCAGTGTGCAGTCTGTACTCTTTGTTACAGGTGCAGTGGGGTGTGGGGTGTAGTCAGTGTGTAGTCTGTACTGTTTGTTACAGGTACAGTGGAGTGTGCGGTGTAGTCTGTATTGTTAGTTACAGGTACTGTGGAGTGTGGGGTGTAGCCTGTATTGTTTGTTACAGGTGCTGTCGAGTGCGGGGTGTAATCAGGGTGCAGTCTATTGTTTGTTACAGGTACTGTGGAGTGTAGGGTGTAGTCTGTATAGTTTGATACAGGTACTGTGGAGTGTGGGGTGTAGTCAGGGTTCAGTCTGTACTGTTTGTTACAGGTACTGTGGAGTGTGGGGTGTAGTCAGTCTGCCGTCTTTACTGTTTGTTACAGGTACTGTGGAGTGTGGGGTGTAGCCTGTATTGTTTGTTACAGGTACTGTGGAGTGTGGGGTGTAGTCTGTATTGTTTGTTACAGGTACTGTGGCTTCTGGGGTGTAGTCAGTGTGCAGTCTGTACTGTTTGTTACAGCTTCAGTGGAGTGTGGGGTGTAGCCTGTATTGTTTGTTTCAGGTACTGTGGAGTCTGGGGTGTAGTCTGTATTGTTTGTTACAGTTACTGTGGAGTGTGGAGTGTAGTCAGGGTGTAGTCTGTATTGTTTGTTACAGGTACTGTGGAGTGTGGGGTGTGGTCTGTATTGTATGTTACAGGTACTGTGGAGTGTGGGGCTTAATCAGTGTGCACTCTGTACTGTTTGTTACAGGTACAGTGGAGTGTGGGGTCTAGTCTGTATTGTTTGTTACAGGTACTTTGGAGTGTGGGGTGTAGTCAGTGTGCAGTCTGTACAGTTTGTTACCCGTACTGTGGAGTGGGGGGTGTAGTCTGTATTATTTGTTACTGGTACTGTGGAGTGTGGGGTGTAGTCTGTATTGTTTGTTACAGGTACTGTGGTGTCTGGGGTGTAGTCAGTGTGCAGTCTGTACTGTTTGTTACAGGCATAGTGGAGTGTGGGGTGTAGCCTGTATTGTTTGTTACAGGTACTGTGGAGTGTGGAGTGTAGTCACTGTACAATCTGTACTGTTTGTTACAGGTATAGTGGAGTGTGGGTTGTAGCCTGTACTGTTTGTTACAGGTACTGTGGAGTGTGGGGTGTAGTCTGTATTGTTTGTTACAGGTACTGTGGAGTGTGGTGTGTGGTCTGTATTGTTTGTTACAGGTACTGTGGAGTGTGGGGTTTAGTCAGTGTGCAGTCTGTACTGTTTGTTACAGGTACAGTGGAATGTGGGGTGTAGCCTGTATTGTTCGTCACAGCTGCTGTGGAGTGTGGGGTGTAGTCAGTGTGCAGTCTGTACTGTTTGTTACAGGTACTGTGGAGTGTGGGGTGTAGTCAGTTTGCAGTCTGTACTGTTTGTTACAGGTGCTGTGGTTTGTGGGGTATAGCCAGTATTGTTCATCACAGGTACTGTGGAGTGTGGGGTGTAGTCAGTGTGCAGTCTGGACAGTTTGTGGCAGGTTCTGTGGAGTGTGGGGTGTAGTCAGTGTGCAGTCTGTACAGTTTGTGACAGGTTCTGTGGAGTGTGGGGTCAGGTCAGTGTGCAGTCTGTACTGTTCGTTACAGGTACAGTGGAGTGTGGGGTGTAGTCTGTATTATTTGTTACTGGTACTGTGGAGTGTGGGGTGTAGCCTGTATTGTTTGTTACAGGTACTGTGGAGTGCGGGGTGTAATCAGGGTGCAGTCTATTGTTTGTTACAGGTACTGTGGAGTGTAGGGTGTAGTCTGTATTGTTTGTTACAGGTACTGTGGAGTGTGGGGGCAGTCAGTGTTCAGTCTGTACTGTTTGTTACAGGTACTGTGGAGTGTGCGGTGTAGTCAGAGTGCAGTCTGTACTGTTTGTTACAGGTACTGTGGAGTGTGGGGTGTGGTCTGTATTGTTTGCTACAGGTACTGTGGAGTGTGGGGTGTAGTCTGTATTGTTTGTTACAGGTACTGTGGCGTGTGGGGTGTAGACTGTACTGTTTGTTACAGGTACTCTGGAGTGTGGGGTGTGGTCTGTATTGTTTGTTACAGGTATTGTGGACTGTGGTGTTTAGTCAGTGTGCAGTCTGTACTGTTTGTTTCAGGTACAGTGGAGTGTGGGGTGTAGTCTGTATTGTTTGTTATAGGTTCTTTGGAGTGTGGTGTTTAGTCAGTGTGCAGTCTGTACTGTTTGTTATCCGTACTGTGGAGTGTGGGGTGTAGTCTGTATTGTTTGTTACTTGTACTGTGGAGTGTGGGTTGTCGTCTGTATTGTTTGTTACAGGTATTGTGGTGTGTGGGGTGTAGTCAGTGTGCAGTCTGTACTGTTTGTTACAGGTATAGTGGAATGTGGGGTGTAGCCTGTATTCTTTGTTACATATACCTTGGAGTGTGGGGTGTAGTCTGTATTGTTTGTTACAGGTACTGTGGAGTGTGGGATGTTGTCAGTGTGCAGTCTGTACACTTTGTTACAGGTGCAGTGGGGTGTGGGGTGTAGTCAGTGTGTAGTCTGTACTGTTTGTTACAGGTACAGTGGAGTGTGCGGTGTAGTCTGTATTGTTAGTTACAGGTACTGTGGAGTGTGGGGTGTAGCCTGTATTGTTTGTTACAGGTGCTGTCGAGTGCGGGGTGTAATCAGGGTGCAGTCTATTGTTTGTTACAGGTACTGTGGAGTGTAGGGTGTAGTCTGTATAGTTTGATACAGGTACTGTGGAGTGTGGGGTGTAGTCAGTGTGCCGTCTTTACTGTTTGTTACAGGTACTGTGGAGTGTGGGGTGTAGCCTGTATTGTTTGTTACAGGTACTGTGGAGTGTGGGGTGTAGTCTGTATTGTTTGTTACAGGTACTGTGGCTTCTGGGGTGTAGTCAGTGTGCAGTCTGTACTGTTTGTTACAGCTTCAGTGGAGTGTGGGGTGTAGCCTGTATTGTTTGTTACAGGTACTGTGGAGTCTGGGGTGTAGTCTGTATTGTTTGTTACAGGTACTGTGGAGTGTGGAGTGTAGTCAGGGTGTAGTCTGTATTGTTTGTTACAGGTACTGTGGAGTGTGGGGTGTGGTCTGTATTGTATGTTACAGGTACTGTGGAGTGTGGGGCTTAATCAGTGTGCACTCTGTACTGTTTGTTACAGGTACAGTGGAGTGTGGGGTCTAGTCTGTATTGTTTGTTACAGGTACTTTGGAGTGTGGGGTGTAGTCAGTGTGCAGTCTGTACAGTTTGTTACCCGTACTGTGGAGTGGGGGGTGTAGTCTGTATTATTTGTTACTGGTACTGTGGAGTGTGGGGTGTAGTCTGTATTGTTTGTTACAGGTACTGTGGTTTCTGGGGTGTAGTCAGTGTGCAGTCTGTACTGTTTGTTACAGGCATAGTGGAGTGTGGGGTGTAGCCTGTATTGTTTGTTACAGGTACTGTGGAGTGTGGAGTGTAGTCACTGTACAATCTGTACTGTTTGTTACAGGTATAGTGGAGTGTGGGGTGTAGCCTGTACTGTTTGTTACAGGTACTGTGGAGTGTGGGGTGTAGTCTGTATTGTTTGTTACAGGTACTGTGGAGTGTGGTGTGCGGTCTGTATTGTTTGTTACAGGTACTGTGGAGTGTGGGGTTTAGTCAGTGTGCAGCCTGTACTGTTTGTTACAGGTACAGTGGAATGTGGGGTGTAGACTGTATTGTTCGTCACAGCTGCTGTGGAGTGTGGGGTGTAGTCAGTGTGCAGTCTGTACTGTTTGTTACAGGTACTGTGGAGTGTGGGGTGTAGTCAGTTTGCAGTCTGTACTGTTTGTTACAGGTGCTGTGGATTGTGGGGTATAGCCAGTATTTTTCATCACAGGTACTGTGGAGTGTGGGGTGTAGTCAGTGTGTAGTCTGGACAGTTTGTGGCAGGTTCTGTGGAGTGTGGGGTGTAGTCAGTGTGCAGTCTGTACAGTTTGTGACAGGTTCTGTGGAGTGTGGGGTCAGGTCAGTGTGCAGTCTGTACTGTTCGTTACAGGTACAGTGGAGTGTGGGGTGTAGTCTGTATTGTTTGTTATAGGTACTGTGGAGTGTGGTGTGTAGTCAGTATGCAGTCTGTACTGTTTGTTACAGGTACTGTGGAGTGTGGGGTGTAGTCAGATTGCAGTCTGTACTGTTTGTTACAGGTGCAGTGGATTGTGCGGTGTAGACTGTATCGTTCGTCACAGGTACTGTGGAGTGTGGCATGTAGTCCATGTGCAGTCTGTACTGTTTGTTACATGTACTGTGGAGTGTGGCGTGTAGCCTGTATTGTTTGTTACATGTACTGTGGAGTACGGGGTGTAGTCAGTGTGCAGTCTGTATTGTTTGTTACAGGTACTGTGGAGTGTGGTGTTTAGTCTGTATTGTTTGTTACAGGTACTGTGGAGTGTGGGGAGTAGTCAGGGTGAAGTCTGTACTGTTTGTTACAGGTACTGTGTAGTGTGGGGTGTAGTCAGTGTGCAGTCTGTACTGTTTGTTACATGTACCGTGGAGTGTGGGGTGTAGCCTGTATTGTTTGTTACAGGTACTGTGGAGTGCCGGGTGTAGTCAGTGTGCAGTCTGTATTGTTTGTTACAGGTACTGAGGAGTCTGGGGTGTAGTCTCTATTGTTTGTTACAGGTACTGTGGAGTGTGGGGTGTAGTCAGGGTGAAGTCTGGACTGTTTGTTACAGGTACTGTGGAGTGTGGGGTGTTCTCAGGGTGTAGTCAGTATTGTTTGTTACAGGTACTGTGGAGTGTGGGGTGTAGTCAGTGTGCAGTCTGTACTGTTTGTTACAGGTACTGTGGAGTGTGGGGTGTAGTCAGTGTGCAGTCTGTACTGGTTGTTGCAGGTAATGTGGAGGGTGAGCTGTAGTCAGTGTGCAGTCTGTACGGTTTGTTACAGGTACAGTGGAGTGTGTGGTGTAGCCTCTATTGTTTGTTACAGGTACTGTGGAGTGTGGGGTGCAGTCAGGGTTTAGTCTGTACTGTTTGTTACAGGTACTGTGGAGTGTGGGGTGTAGTCAGTGTGCAGTTTGTACGGTTCGTTACAGGTACAGTGGAGTGTGGGGTGTAGTCTGTATTGTTTGTTACAGGTAATGTGGAGTGTGGAGTGTAGTCAGTGTGCAGTCTTTACTGTTTGTTACAGGTACTGTCGAGTGTGGGGTTTAGTCAGTGTGCAGTCTGTACTGTTTGTTACAGGTACAGTGGAGTGTGTGGTGTAGCCTGTATTGTTTGTTACAGGTACTGTGGAGTGTGGGTTGTACTCAGGGTGTAGTCTGTACTGTTTGTTACAGGTACTGTTGAGTGTAGTCAGTGTGCAGTCTGTACTGTTTGTTACAGGTACAGTGGAGTGTAGGCTATAGCCTGTATTGTTTGTTAAAGGTACTGTGGAGTGTGGGGTGTAATCAGGGTGCAGACTATTGTTAGTTACAGGTACTGTGGAGTGTAGGGTGTAGTCTGTATTGTTTGTTACAGGTACTGTGGAGTGTGGGGTGTAGTCAGGGTGCAGTCTGTACTGTTTGTTACAGGTACTGTGGAGTGTGGGGTGTAGTCAGTGTGCAGTCTGTACTGCTTGTTAGAGGTACTGTGGAGTGTGGGGTGTAGTCAGTGTGCAGTCTGTACTGTTCGTTACAGGTAGAGTGGAGTGTGGGGTGCAGTCTGTATTGTTTGTTACAGGTACTGTGGAGTGTGGGGTGCTGTCAGTGTGCAGTCTGTACTGTTTGTTACAGGTACTGTGGAGTGTGGGGTGTAGTCAGATTGCAGTCTGTACTGTTTGTTATAGGTGCAGTGGATTGTGCGGTGTAGCCTGAATTGTTCGTCACAGGTACTGTGGAGTGTGGGATGTAGTCTGTGTGCAGTCTGTACTGTTTGTTACATGTACTGTGGAGTGTGGGGTGTAGCCTGTATTGTTTGATACATGTACTGTGGAGTACGGGGTGTAGTCAGTGTGCAGTCTGTATTGTTTGCTACAGGTACTGTGGAGTGTGGGGTATAGTCTGTATTGTTTGTTACAGGTACTGTGGAGTGTGGGGTGTAGTCAGAGTGAAGTCTGTACTGTTTGTTACAGGTACTGTGTAGTGTGCGGTGTAGTCAGGGTGTAGTCAGTATTGTTTGTTACAGGTACTGTGGAGTGTGGGGTGTAGTCAGTGTGCAGTCTGTACTGTTTGTTACAGGTACTGTGGAGTGTGGGGTGTAGTCAGTGTGCAGTCTGTACTGTTTGTTACAGGTAATGTGGAGTATGGGGTGTAGTCAGTGTGCAGTCTGTATTGTTTGTTACAGGTACTGTGGAGTGTAGGGTGTAGTCTGTATTGTTTGTTACAGGTACTGTGGAGTGTGGGGGGTAGTCTGTAATGTTTGTTACAGGTACTGTGGAGTGTGGTGTGTAGTCTGTCTTGTTTGTTTCAGGTAATGTGGAGTGTGGGGTGTAGTCAGTGTGCAGTCTGTACTGATTGTTACAGGTACAGTGGAGTGTGTCGTGCAGCCTGTATTGTTTGTTACAGGTACTGTGGAGTGTGGGGTGTAGTCAGGGTGTAGTCTGTACTGTTTGTTACAGGTACTGTGGAGTGTGGGGTGTAGTCTGTGTGCTGTCTGTACTGTTCGTTACAGGGACAGTGGAGTGTGGGGTGTAGCCTGTATTGTTTGTTACAGGTACTGTGGTGTGTGGGGTGTAGTCAGTGTGCAGTCTCTACTGTTTGTTACAGGTACTGTGGAGTGTGTGGTGTAGTCAGTGTGCAGTCTGTACTGTTTGTTACAGGTACTGTGGAGTGTGGGGTGTAGTCAGTTGGCAGTCTGTACTGTTTGTTACTGGTGCAGTGAATTGTGCGGTGTAGCCTGTATTGTTCGTCACAGGTATTGTGGAGTGTGGGGTGTAGTCAGTGTGCAGTCTGTACTGTTTGTTATCCGTACTGTGGAGTGTGGGTTGTAGTCTGTATTGTTTGTTACTTGTACTGTGGAGTGTTGGGTGTCATCTTTATTGTTTGTAACAGGTACTGTGGTGTGTGGGGTGTAGTCAGTGTGCTGTCTGTACTGTTTGTTACAGGTACTGTGGAGTGTGGGGTGTAGCCTGTATTGTTTGTTACAGGTACTGTGGAGTCTGGGGTGTAGTCTGTATTGTTTGTTACAGGTACTGTGGAGTGTGGAGTGTAGTCAGGGTGTAGTCTGTATTGTTTGTTACAGGTACTGTGGAGTGTGGGTTGTGGTCTGTATTCTTTGTTACAGGTACTGTGGAGTGTGGGGTTTAGTCTGTGTGCAGTCTGTACTGTTTGTTACAGGTACAGTGGAGTGTGGGGTGTAGTCTGTATTTTTGTTACAGGTACTTTGGAGTGTGGGGTTTATTCAGTGTGCAGTCTGTACTGTTTGTTACAGGTACAGTGGAGTGGGCGGTGTAGTCTGTATTATTTGTTACTGGTACTGTGGGGTGTGGGGTGTAGCCTGTATTGTTTGTTACAGGTACTGTGGAGTGCGGGGTGTAATCAGGGTGCAGTCTATTGTTTGTTACAGGTACTGTGGAGTGTAGGGTGTAGTCTGTATTGTTTGTTACAGGTACTGTGGAGTGTGGGGGCAGTCAGTGTTCAGTCTGTACTGTTTGTTACAGGTACTGTGGAGTGTGCGGTGTAGTCAGAGTGCAGTCTGTACTGTTTGTTACAGGTACTGTGGAGTGTGGGGTGTGGTCTGTATTGTTTGCTACAGGTACTGTGGAGTGTGGGGTGTAGTCTGTATTGTTTGTTACAGGTACTGTGGCGTGTGGGGTGTAGACTGTACTGTTTGTTACAGGTACTGTGGAGTGTGGGGTGTGGTCTGTATTGTTTGTTACAGGTATTGTGGACTGTGGTGTTTAGTCAGTGTGCAGTCTGTACTGTTTGTTTCAGGTACAGTGGAGTGTGGGGTGTAGTCTGTATTGTTTGTTATAGGTTCTTTGGAGTGTGGTGTTTAGTCAGTGTGCAGTCTGTACTGTTTGTTATCCGTACTGTGGAGTGTGGGGTGTAGTCTGTATTGTTTGTTACTTGTACTGTGGAGTGTGGGTTGTCGTCTGTATTGTTTGTTACAGGTATTGTGGTGTGTGGGGTGTAGTCAGTGTGCAGTCTGTACTGTTTGTTACAGGTATAGTGGAATGTGGGGTGTAGCCTGTATTCTTTGTTACATATACCTTGGAGTGTGGGGTGTAGTCTGTATTGTTTGTTACAGGTACTGTGGAGTGTGGGATGTTGTCAGTGTGCAGTCTGTACTCTTTGTTACAGGTGCAGTGGGGTGTGGGGTGTAGTCAGGGTGCAGTCTATTGTTTGTTACAGGTACTGTGGAGTGAGGGGTGTAGTCAGGGTGTAGTCTGTACTGTTTGTTACAGGTACTGTGGCGTGTGGGGTGTAGTCAGTGTGTAGTCTGTACTGTTTGTTACAGGTACAGTGGAGTGTGCGGTGTAGTCTGTATTGTTAGTTACAGGTACTGTGGAGTGTGGGGTGTAGCCTGTATTGTTTGTTACAGGTGCTGTCGAGTGCGGGGTGTAATCAGGGTGCAGTCTATTGTTTGTTACAGGTACTGTGGAGTGTAGGGTGTAGTCTGTATAGTTTGATACAGGTACTGTGGAGTGTGGGGTGTAGTCAGGGTTCAGTCTGTACTTTTTGTTACAGGTACTGTGGAGTGTGGGGTGTAGTCAGTGTGCCGTCTTTACTGTTTGTTACAGGTACTGTGGAGTGTGGGGTGTAGCCTGTATTGTTTGTTACAGGTACTGTGGAGTGTGGGGTGTAGTCTGTATTGTTTGTTACAGGTACTGTGGCTTCTGGGGTGTAGTCAGTGTGCAGTCTGTACTGTTTGTTACAGCTTCAGTGGAGTGTGGGGTGTAGCCTGTATTGTTTGTTACAGGTACTGTGGAGTCTGGGGTGTAGTCTGTATTGTTTGTTACAGGTACTGTGGAGTGTGGAGTGTAGTCAGGGTGTAGTCTGTATTGTTTGTTACAGGTACTGTGGAGTGTGGGGTGTGGTCTGTATTGTATGTTACAGGTACTGTGGAGTGTGGGGCTTAATCAGTGTGCACTCTGTACTGTTTGTTACAGGTACAGTGGAGTGTGGGGTCTAGTCTGTATTGTTTGTTACAGGTACTTTGGAGTGTGGGGTGTAGTCAGTGTGCAGTCTGTACAGTTTGTTACCCGTACTGTGGAGTGGGGGGTGTAGTCTGTATTATTTGTTACTGGTACTGTGGAGTGTGGGGTGTAGTCTGTATTGTTTGTTACAGGTACTGTGGTGTCTGGGGTGTAGTCAGTGTGCAGTCTGTACTGTTTGTTACAGGCATAGTGGAGTGTGGGGTGTAGCCTGTATTGTTTGTTACAGGTACTGTGGAGTGTGGAGTGTAGTCACTGTACAATCTGTACTGTTTGTTACAGGTATAGTGGAGTGTGGGTTGTAGCCTGTACTGTTTGTTACAGGTACTGTGGAGTGTGGGGTGTAGTCTGTATTGTTTGTTACAGGTACTGTGGAGTGTGGTGTGTGGTCTGTATTGTTTGTTACAGGTACTGTGGAGTGTGGGGTTTAGTCAGTGTGCAGTCTGTACT
This sequence comes from Hemitrygon akajei, assembly GCF_048418815.1. Taxonomy (NCBI): domain Eukaryota; kingdom Metazoa; phylum Chordata; class Chondrichthyes; order Myliobatiformes; family Dasyatidae; genus Hemitrygon; species Hemitrygon akajei. Next base: position 4,170,253 of record NC_133144.1, read on the forward strand.
GTTTGTTACAGGTACAGTGGAATGTGGGGTGTAGCCTGTATTGTTCGTCACAGCTGCTGTGGAGTGTGGGGTGTAGTCAGTTTGCAGTCTGTACTGTTTGTTACAGGTGCTGTGGTTTGTGGGGTATAGCCAGTATTGTTCATCACAGGTACTGTGGAGTGTGGGGTGTAGTCAGTGTGCAGTCTGGACAGTTTGTGTCAGGTTCTGTGGAGTGTGGGGTGTAGTCAGTGTGCAGTCTGTACAGTTTGTGACAGGTTCTGTGGAGTGTGGGGTCAGGTCAGTGTGCAGTCTGTACTGTTCGTTACAGGTACAGTGGAGTGTGGGGTGTAGTCTGTATTGTTTGTTATAGGTACTGTGGAGTGTGGTGTGTAGTCAGTATGCAGTCTGTACTGTTTGTTACAGGTACTGTGGAGTGTGGGGTGTAGTCAGATTGCAGTCTGTACTGTTTGTTACAGGTGCAGTGGATTGTGCGGTGTAGACTGTATCGTTCGTCACAGGTACTGTGGAGTGTGGCATGTAGTCCATGTGCAGTCTGTACTGTTTGTTACATGTACTGTGGAGTGTGGCGTGTAGCCTGTATTGTTTGTTACATGTACTGTGGAGTACGGGGTGTAGTCAGTGTGCAGTCTGTATTGTTTGTTACAGGTACTGTGGAGTGTGGTGTTTAGTCTGTATTGTTTGTTACAGGTACTGTGGAGTGTGGGGAGTAGTCAGGGTGAAGTCTGTACTGTTTGTTACAGGTACTGTGTAGTGTGGGGTGTAGTCAGTGTGCAGTCTGTACTGTTTGTTACATGTACCGTGGAGTGTGGGGTGTAGCCTGTATTGTTTGTTACAGGTACTGTGGAGTGCCGGGTGTAGTCAGTGTGCAGTCTGTATTGTTTGTTACAGGTACTGAGGAGTCTGGGGTGTAGTCTCTATTGTTTGTTACAGGTACTGTGGAGTGTGGGGTGTAGTCAGGGTGAAGTCTGGACTGTTTGTTACAGGTACTGTGGAGTGTGGGGTGTAGCCTGTATTGTTTGTTACAGGTACTGTGGAGTCTGGGGTGTAGTCTGTATTGTTTGTTACAGGTACTGTGGAGTGTGGGTTGTGGTCTGTATTCTTTGTTACAGGTACTGTGGAGTGTGGGGTTTAGTCTGTGTGCAGTCTGTACTGTTTGTTACAGGTACAGTGGAGTGTGGGGTGTAGTCTGTATTTTTGTTACAGGTACTTTGGAGTGTGGGGTTTATTCAGTGTGCAGTCTGTACTGTTTGTTACAGGTACAGTGGAGTGGGCGGTGTAGTCTGTATTATTTGTTACTGGTACTGTGGAGTGTGGGGTGTAGCCTGTATTGTTTGTTACAGGTACTGTGGAGTGCGGGGTGTAATCAGGGTGCAGTCTATTGTTTGTTACAGGTACTGTGGAGTGTAGGGTGTAGTCTGTATTGTTTGTTACAGGTACTGTGGAGTGTGGGGGCAGTCAGTGTTCAGTCTGTACTGTTTGTTACAGGTACTGTGGAGTGTGCGGTGTAGTCAGAGTGCAGTCTGTACTGTTTGTTACAGGTACTGTGGAGTGTGGGGTGTGGTCTGTATTGTTTGCTACAGGTACTGTGGAGTGTGGGGTGTAGTCTGTATTGTTTGTTACAGGTACTGTGGCGTGTGGGGTGTAGACTGTACTGTTTGTTACAGGTACTCTGGAGTGTGGGGTGTGGTCTGTATTGTTTGTTACAGGTATTGTGGACTGTGGTGTTTAGTCAGTGTGCAGTCTGTACTGTTTGTTTCAGGTACAGTGGAGTGTGGGGTGTAGTCTGTATTGTTTGTTATAGGTTCTTTGGAGTGTGGTGTTTAGTCAGTGTGCAGTCTGTACTGTTTGTTATCCGTACTGTGGAGTGTGGGGTGTAGTCTGTATTGTTTGTTACTTGTACTGTGGAGTGTGGGTTGTCGTCTGTATTGTTTGTTACAGGTATTGTGGTGTGTGGGGTGTAGTCAGTGTGCAGTCTGTACTGTTTGTTACAGGTATAGTGGAATGTGGGGTGTAGCCTGTATTCTTTGTTACATATACCTTGGAGTGTGGGGTGTAGTCTGTATTGTTTGTTACAGGTACTGTGGAGTGTGGGATGTTGTCAGTGTGCAGTCTGTACACTTTGTTACAGGTGCAGTGGGGTGTGGGGTGTAGTCAGTGTGTAGTCTGTACTGTTTGTTACAGGTACAGTGGAGTGTGCGGTGTAGTCTGTATTGTTAGTTACAGGTACTGTGGAGTGTGGGGTGTAGCCTGTATTGTTTGTTACAGGTGCTGTCGAGTGCGGGGTGTAATCAGGGTGCAGTCTATTGTTTGTTACAGGTACTGTGGAGTGTAGGGTGTAGTCTGTATAGTTTGATACAGGTACTGTGGAGTGTGGGGTGTAGTCAGGGTTCAGTCTGTACTGTTTGTTACAGGTACTGTGGAGTGTGGGGTGTAGTCAGTGTGCCGTCTTTACTGTTTGTTACAGGTACTGTGGAGTGTGGGGTGTAGCCTGTATTGTTTGTTACAGGTACTGTGGAGTGTGGGGTGTAGTCTGTATTGTTTGTTACAGGTACTGTGGCTTCTGGGGTGTAGTCAGTGTGCAGTCTGTACTGTTTGTTACAGCTTCAGTGGAGTGTGGGGTGTAGCCTGTATTGTTTGTTACAGGTACTGTGGAGTCTGGGGTGTAGTCTGTATTGTTTGTTACAGGTACTGTGGAGTGTGGAGTGTAGTCAGGGTGTAGTCTGTATTGTTTGTTACAGGTACTGTGGAGTGTGGGGTGTGGTCTGTATTGTATGTTACAGGTACTGTGGAGTGTGGGGCTTAATCAGTGTGCACTCTGTACTGTTTGTTACAGGTACAGTGGAGTGTGGGGTCTAGTCTGTATTGTTTGTTACAGGTACTTTGGAGTGTGGGGTGTAGTCAGTGTGCAGTCTGTACAGTTTGTTACCCGTACTGTGGAGTGGGGGGTGTAGTCTGTATTATTTGTTACTGGTACTGTGGAGTGTGGGGTGTAGTCTGTATTGTTTGTTACAGGTACTGTGGTTTCTGGGGTGTAGTCAGTGTGCAGTCTGTACTGTTTGTTACAGGCATAGTGGAGTGTGGGGTGTAGCCTGTATTGTTTGTTACAGGTACTGTGGAGTGTGGAGTGTAGTCACTGTACAATCTGTACTGTTTGTTACAGGTATAGTGGAGTGTGGGGTGTAGCCTGTACTGTTTGTTACAGGTACTGTGGAGTGTGGGGTGTAGTCTGTATTGTTTGTTACAGGTACTGTGGAGTGTGGTGTGTGGTCTGTATTGTTTGTTTCAGGTACTGTGGAGTGTGGGGTTTAGTCAGTGTGCAGCCTGTACTGTTTGTTACAGGTACAGTGGAATGTGGGGTGTAGCCTGTATTGTTCGTCACAGCTGCTGTGGAGTGTGGGGTGTAGTCAGTGTGCAGTCTGTACTGTTTGTTACAGGTACTGTGGAGTGTGGGGTGTAGTCAGTTTGCAGTCTGTACTGTTTGTTACAGGTGCTGTGGATTGTGGGGTATAGCCAGTATTGTTCATCACAGGTACTGTGGAGTGTGGGGTGTAGTCAGTGTGCAGTCTGGACAGTTTGTGGCAGGTTCTGTGGAGTGTGGGGTGTAGTCAGTGTGCAGTCTGTACAGTTTGTGACAGGTTCTGTGGAGTGTGGGGTCAGGTCAGTGTGCAGTCTGTACTGTTCGTTACAGGTACAGTGGAGTGTGGGGTGTAGTCTGTATTGTTTGTTATAGGTACTGTGGAGTGTGGTGTGTAGTCAGTATGCAGTCTGTACTGTTTGTTACAGGTACTGTGGGGTGTAGTCAGATTGCAGTCTGTACTGTTTGTTACAGGTGCAGTGGATTGTGCGGTGTAGACTGTATCGTTCGTCACAGGTACTGTGGAGTGTGGCATGTAGTCCATGTGCAGTCTGTACTGTTTGTTACATGTACTGTGGAGTGTGGCGTGTAGCCTGTATTGTTTGTTACATGTACTGTGGAGTACGGGGTGTAGTCAGTGTGCAGTCTGTATTGTTTGTTACAGGTACTGTGGAGTGTGGTGTTTAGTCTGTATTGTTTGTTACAGGTACTGTGGAGTGTGGGGAGTAGTCAGGGTGAAGTCTGTACTGTTTGTTACAGGTACTGTGTAGTGTGGGGTGTAGTCAGTGTGCAGTCTGTACTGTTTGTTACATGTACCGTGGAGTGTGGGGTGTAGCCTGTATTGTTTGTTACAGGTACTGTGGAGTGCCGGGTGTAGTCAGTGTGCAGTCTGTATTGTTTGTTACAGGTACTGAGGAGTCTGGGGTGTAGTCTCTATTGTTTGTTACAGGTACTGTGGAGTGTGGGGTGTAGTCAGGGTGAAGTCTGGACTGTTTGTTACAGGTACTGTGGAGTGTGGGGTGTTCTCAGGGTGTAGTCAGTATTGTTTGTTACAGGTACTGTGGAGTGTGGGGTGTAGTCAGTGTGCAGTCTGTACTGTTTGTTACAGGTACTGTGGAGTGTGGGGTGTAGTCAGTGTGCAGTCTGTACTGGTTGTTGCAGGTAATGTGGAGGGTGAGTTGTAGTCAGTGTGCAGTCTGTACGGTTTGTTACAGGTACAGTGGAGTGTGTGGTGTAGCCTCTATTGTTTGTTACAGGTACTGTGGAGTGTGGGGTGCAGTCAGGGTTTAGTCTGTACTGTTTGTTACAGGTACTGTGGAGTGTGGGGTGTAGTCAGTGTGCAGTTTGTACGGTTCGTTACAGGTACAGTGGAGTGTGGGGTGTAGTCTGTATTGTTTGTTACAGGTAATGTGGAGTGTGGAGTGTAGTCAGTGTGCAGTCTTTACTGTTTGTTACAGGTACTGTCGAGTGTGGGGTGTAGTCAGTGTGCAGTCTGTACTGTTTGTTACAGGTACAGTGGAGTGTGTGGTGTAGCCTGTATTGTTTGTTACAGGTACTGTGGAGTGTGGGTTGTACTCAGGGTGTAGTCTGTACTGTTTGTTACAGGTACTGTTGAGTGTAGTCAGTGTGCAGTCTGTACTGTTTGTTACAGGTACAGTGGAGTGTAGGCTATAGCCTGTATTGTTTGTTAAAGGTACTGTGGAGTGTGGGGTGTAATCAGGGTGCAGACTATTGTTAGTTACAGGTACTGTGGAGTGTAGGGTGTAGTCTGTATTGTTTGTTTCAGGTACTGTGGAGTGTGGGGTTTAGTCAGTGTGCAGCCTGTACTGTTTGTTACAGGTACAGTGGAATGTGGGGTGTAGCCTGTATTGTTCGTCACAGCTGCTGTGGAGTGTGGGGTGTAGTCAGTGTGCAGTCTGTACTGTTTGTTACAGGTACTGTGGAGTGTGGGGTGTAGTCAGTTTGCAGTCTGTACTGTTTGTTACAGGTGCTGTGGATTGTGGGGTATAGCCAGTATTGTTCATCACAGGTACTGTGGAGTGTGGGGTGTAGTCAGTGTGCAGTCTGGACAGTTTGTGGCAGGTTCTGTGGAGTGTGGGGTGTAGTCAGTGTGCAGTCTGTACAGTTTGTGACAGGTTCTGTGGAGTGTGGGGTCAGGTCAGTGTGCAGTCTGTACTGTTCGTTACAGGTACAGTGGAGTGTGGGGTGTAGTCTGTATTGTTTGTTATAGGTACTGTGGAGTGTGGTGTGTAGTCAGTATGCAGTCTGTACTGTTTGTTACAGGTACTGTGGAGTGTGGGGTGTAGTCAGATTGCAGTCTGTACTGTTTGTTACAGGTGCAGTGGATTGTGCGGTGTAGACTGTATCGTTCGTCACAGGTACTGTGGAGTGTGGCATGTAGTCCATGTGCAGTCTGTACTGTTTGTTACATGTACTGTGGAGTGTGGCGTGTAGCCTGTATTGTTTGTTACATGTACTGTGGAGTACGGGGTGTAGTCAGTGTGCAGTCTGTATTGTTTGTTACAGGTACTGTGGAGTGTGGTGTTTAGTCTGTATTGTTTGTTACAGGTACTGTGGAGTGTGGGGAGTAGTCAGGGTGAAGTCTGTACTGTTTGTTACAGGTACTGTGTAGTGTGGGGTGTAGTCAGTGTGCAGTCTGTACTGTTTGTTACATGTACCGTGGAGTGTGGGGTGTAGCCTGTATTGTTTGTTACAGGTACTGTGGAGTGCCGGGTGTAGTCAGTGTGCAGTCTGTATTGTTTGTTACAGGTACTGAGGAGTCTGGGGTGTAGTCTCTATTGTTTGTTACAGGTACTGTGGAGTGTGGGGTGTAGTCAGGGTGAAGTCTGGACTGTTTGTTACAGGTACTGTGGAGTGTGGGGTGTTCTCAGGGTGTAGTCAGTATTGTTTGTTACAGGTACTGTGGAGTGTGGGGTGTAGTCAGTGTGCAGTCTGTACTGGTTGTTGCAGGTAATGTGGAGGGTGAGTTGTAGTCAGTGTGCAGTCTGTACGGTTTGTTACAGGTACAGTGGAGTGTGTGGTGTAGCCTCTATTGTTTGTTACAGGTACTGTGGAGTGTGGGGTGCAGTCAGGGTTTAGTCTGTACTGTTTGTTACAGGTACTGTGGAGTGTGGGGTGTAGTCAGTGTGCAGTTTGTACGGTTCGTTACAGGTACAGTGGAGTGTGGGGTGTAGTCTGTATTGTTTGTTACAGGTAATGTGGAGTGTGGAGTGTAGTCAGTGTGCAGTCTTTACTGTTTGTTACAGGTACTGTCGAGTGTGGGGTGTAGTCAGTGTGCAGTCTGTACTGTTTGTTACAGGTACAGTGGAGTGTGTGGTGTAGCCTGTATTGTTTGTTACAGGTACTGTGGAGTGTGGGTTGTACTCAGGGTGTAGTCTGTACTGTTTGTTACAGGTACTGTTGAGTGTAGTCAGTGTGCAGTCTGTACTGTTTGTTACAGGTACAGTGGAGTGTAGGCTATAGCCTGTATTGTTTGTTAAAGGTACTGTGGAGTGTGGGGTGTAATCAGGGTGCAGACTATTGTTAGTTACAGGTACTGTGGAGTGTAGGGTGTAGTCTGTATTGTTTGTTTCAGGTACTGTGGAGTGTGGGGTTTAGTCAGTGTGCAGCCTGTACTGTTTGTTACAGGTACAGTGGAATGTGGGGTGTAGCCTGTATTGTTCGTCACAGCTGCTGTGGAGTGTGGGGTGTAGTCAGTGTGCAGTCTGTACTGTTTGTTACAGGTACTGTGGAGTGTGGGGTGTAGTCAGTTTGCAGTCTGTACTGTTTGTTACAGGTGCTGTGGATTGTGGGGTATAGCCAGTATTGTTCATCACAGGTACTGTGGAGTGTGGGGTGTAGTCAGTGTGCAGTCTGGACAGTTTGTGGCAGGTTCTGTGGAGTGTGGGGTGTAGTCAGTGTGCAGTCTGTACAGTTTGTGACAGGTTCTGTGGAGTGTGGGGTCAGGTCAGTGTGCAGTCTGTACTGTTCGTTACAGGTACAGTGGAGTGTGGGGTGTAGTCTGTATTGTTTGTTATAGGTACTGTGGAGTGTGGTGTGTAGTCAGTATGCAGTCTGTACTGTTTGTTACAGGTACTGTGGAGTGTGGGGTGTAGTCAGATTGCAGTCTGTACTGTTTGTTACAGGTGCAGTGGATTGTGCGGTGTAGACTGTATCGTTCGTCACAGGTACTGTGGAGTGTGGCATGTAGTCCATGTGCAGTCTGTACTGTTTGTTACATGTACTGTGGAGTGTGGCGTGTAGCCTGTATTGTTTGTTACATGTACTGTGGAGTACGGGGTGTAGTCAGTGTGCAGTCTGTATTGTTTGTTACAGGTACTGTGGAGTGTGGTGTTTAGTCTGTATTGTTTGTTACAGGTACTGTGGAGTGTGGGGAGTAGTCAGGGTGAAGTCTGTACTGTTTGTTACAGGTACTGTGTAGTGTGGGGTGTAGTCAGTGTGCAGTCTGTACTGTTTGTTACATGTACCGTGGAGTGTGGGGTGTAGCCTGTATTGTTTGTTACAGGTACTGTGGAGTGCCGGGTGTAGTCAGTGTGCAGTCTGTACTGGTTGTTGCTGGTAATGTGGAGGGTGAGTTGTAGTCAGTGTGCAGTCTGTACGGTTTGTTACAGGTACAGTGGAGTGTGTGGTGTAGCCTCTATTGTTTGTTACAGGTACTGTGGAGTGTGGGGTGCAGTCAGGGTTTAGTCTGTACTGTTTGTTACAGGTACTGTGGAGTGTGGGGTGTAGTCAGTGTGCAGTTTGTACGGTTCGTTACAGGTACAGTGGAGTGTGGGGTGTAGCCTGTATTGTTTGTTACAGGTAATGTGGAGTGTGGAGTGTAGTCAGTGTGCAGTCTTTACTGTTTGTTACAGGTACTGTCGAGTGTGGGGTGTAGTCAGTGTGCAGTCTGTACGGTTCGTTACAGGTACAGTGGAGTGTGGGGTGTAGTCTGTATTGTTTGTTACAGGTAATGTGGAGTGTGGAGTGTAGTCAGTGTGCAGTCTTTACTGTTTGTTACAGGTACTGTCGAGTGTGGGGTGTAGTCAGTGTGCAGTCTGTACTGTTTGTTACAGGTACAGTGGAGTGTGTGGTGTAGCCTGTATTGTTTGTTACAGGTACTGTGGAGTGTGGGTTGTACTCAGGGTGTAGTCTGTACTGTTTGTTACAGGTACTGTTGAGTGTAGTCAGTGTGCAGTCTGTACTGTTTGTTACAGGTACAGTGGAGTGTAGGCTATAGCCTGTATTGTTTGTTAAAGGTACTGTGGAGTGTGGGGTGTAATCAGGGTGCAGACTATTGTTAGTTACAGGTACTGTGGAGTGTAGGGTGTAGTCTGTATTGTTTGTTTCAGGTACTGTGGAGTGTGGGGTTTAGTCAGTGTGCAGCCTGTACTGTTTGTTACAGGTACAGTGGAATGTGTGGTGTAGCCTGTATTGTTTGTTACAGGTACTGTGGAGTGTGGGTTGTACTCAGGGTGCAGTCTGTACTGGTTGTTGCAGGTAATGTGGAGGGTGAGTTGTAGTCAGTGTGCAGTCTGTACGGTTTGTTACAGGTACTGTGGAGTGTGGGGTGTAGTCAGTGTGCAGTCTGTACTGGTTGTTGCAGGTAATGTGGAGGGTGAGTTGTAGTCAGTGTGCAGTCTGTACGGTTTGTTACAGGTACAGTGGAGTGTGTGGTGTAGCCTCTATTGTTTGTTACAGGTACTGTGGAGTGTGGGGTGCAGTCAGGGTTTAGTCTGTACTGTTTGTTACAGGTACTGTGGAGTGTGGGGTGTAGTCAGTGTGCAGTTTGTACGGTTCGTTACAGGTACAGTGGAGTGTGGGGTGTAGTCTGTATTGTTTGTTACAGGTAATGTGGAGTGTGGAGTGTAGTCAGTGTGCAGTCTTTACTGTTTGTTACAGGTACTGTCGAGTGTGGGGTGTAGTCAGTGTGCAGTCTGTACTGTTTGTTACAGGTACAGTGGAGTGTGTGGTGTAGCCTGTATTGTTTGTTACAGGTACTGTGGAGTGTGGGTTGTACTCAGGGTGTAGTCTGTACTGTTTGTTACAGGTACTGTTGAGTGTAGTCAGTGTGCAGTCTGTACTGTTTGTTACAGGTACAGTGGAGTGTAGGCTATAGCCTGTATTGTTTGTTAAAGGTACTGTGGAGTGTGGGGTGTAATCAGGGTGCAGACTATTGTTAGTTACAGGTACTGTGGAGTGTAGGGTGTAGTCTGTATTGTTTGTTACAGGTACTGTGGAGTGTGGGGTGTAGTCAGTGTGCAGTCTGTACTGCTTGTTAGAGGTACTGTGGAGTGTGGGGTGTAGTCAGTGTGCAGTCTGTACTGTTCGTTACAGGTAGAGTGGAGTGTGGGGTGCAGTCTGTATTGTTTGTTACAGGTACTGTGGAGTGTGGGGTGCTGTCAGTGTGCAGTCTGTACTGTTTGTTACAGGTACTGTGGAGTGTGGGGTGTAGTCAGATTGCAGTCTGTACTGTTTGTTATAGGTGCAGTGGATTGTGCGGTGTAGCCTGAATTGTTCGTCACAGGTACTGTGGAGTGTGGGATGTAGTCTGTGTGCAGTCTGTACTGTTTGTTACATGTACTGTGGAGTGTGGGGTGTAGCCTGTATTGTTTGATACATGTACTGTGGAGTACGGGGTGTAGTCAGTGTGCAGTCTGTATTGTTTGCTACAGGTACTGTGGAGTGTGGGGTATAGTCTGTATTGTTTGTTACAGGTACTGTGGAGTGTGGGGTGTAGTCAGAGTGAAGTCTGTACTGTTTGTTACAGGTACTGTGTAGTGTGCGGTGTAGTCAGGGTGTAGTCAGTATTGTTTGTTACAGGTACTGTGGAGTGTGGGGTGTAGTCAGTGTGCAGTCTGTACTGTTTGTTACAGGTACTGTGGAGTGTGGGGTGTAGTCAGTGTGCAGTCTGTACTGTTTGTTACAGGTAATGTGGAGTATGGGGTGTAGTCAGTGTGCAGTCTGTATTGTTTGTTACAGGTACTGTGGAGTGTAGGGTGTAGTCTGTATTGTTTGTTACAGGTACTGTGGAGTGTGGGGGGTAGTCTGTAATGTTTGTTACAGGTACTGTGGAGTGTGGTGTGTAGTCTGTCTTGTTTGTTTCAGGTACTGTGGAGTGTGGGGTGTAGTCAGTGTGCAGTCTGTACTGATTGTTACAGGTACAGTGGAGTGTGTCGTGCAGCCTGTATTGTTTGTTACAGGTACTGTGGAGTGTGGGGTGTAGTCAGGGTGTAGTCTGTACTGTTTGTTACAGGTACTGTGGAGTGTGGGGTGTAGTCTGTGTGCTGTCTGTACTGTTCGTTACAGGGACAGTGGAGTGTGGGGTGTAGCCTGTATTGTTTGTTACAGGTACTGTGGTGTGTGGGGTGTAGTCAGTGTGCAGTCTCTACTGTTTGTTACAGGTACTGTGGAGTGTGTGGTGTAGTCAGTGTGCAGTCTGTACTGTTTGTTACAGGTACTGTGGAGTGTGGGGTGTAGTCAGTTGGCAGTCTGTACTGTTTGTTACTGGTGCAGTGAATTGTGCGGTGTAGCCTGTATTGTTCGTCACAGGTATTGTGGAGTGTGGGGTGTAGTCAGTGTGCAGTCTGTACTGTTTGTTATCCGTACTGTGGAGTGTGGGTTGTAGTCTGTATTGTTTGTTACTTGTACTGTGGAGTGTTGGGTGTCATCTTTATTGTTTGTAACAGGTACTGTGGTGTGTGGGGTGTAGTCAGTGTGCTGTCTGTACTGTTTGTTACAGGTACTGTGGAGTGTGGGGTGTAGCCTGTATTGTTTGTTACAGGTACTGTGGAGTCTGGGGTGTAGTCTGTATTGTTTGTTACAGGTACTGTGGAGTGTGGAGTGTAGTCAGGGTGTAGTCTGTATTGTTTGTTACAGGTACTGTGGAGTGTGGGTTGTGGTCTGTATTCTTTGTTACAGGTACTGTGGAGTGTGGGGTTTAGTCTGTGTGCAGTCTGTACTGTTTGTTACAGGTACAGTGGAGTGTGGGGTGTAGTCTGTATTTTTGTTACAGGTACTTTGGAGTGTGGGGTTTATTCAGTGTGCAGTCTGTACTGTTTGTTACAGGTACAGTGGAGTGGGCGGTGTAGTCTGTATTATTTGTTACTGGTACTGTGGGGTGTGGGGTGTAGCCTGTATTGTTTGTTACAGGTACTGTGGAGTGCGGGGTGTAATCAGGGTGCAGTCTATTGTTTGTTACAGGTACTGTGGAGTGTAGGGTGTAGTCTGTATTGTTTGTTACAGGTACTGTGGAGTGTGGGGGCAGTCAGTGTTCAGTCTGTACTGTTTGTTACAGGTACTGTGGAGTGTGCGGTGTAGTCAGAGTGCAGTCTGTACTGTTTGTTACAGGTACTGTGGAGTGTGGGGTGTGGTCTGTATTGTTTGCAACAGGTACTGTGGAGTGTGGGGTGTAGTCTGTATTGTTTGTTACAGGTACTGTGGCGTGTGGGGTGTAGACTGTACTGTTTGTTACAGGTACTGTGGAGTGTGGGGTGTGGTCTGTATTGTTTGTTACAGGTATTGTGGACTGTGGTGTTTAGTCAGTGTGCAGTCTGTACTGTTTGTTTCAGGTACAGTGGAGTGTGGGGTGTAGTCTGTATTGTTTGTTATAGGTTCTTTGGAGTGTGGTGTTTAGTCAGTGTGCAGTCTGTACTGTTTGTTATCCGTACTGTGGAGTGTGGGGTGTAGTCTGTATTGTTTGTTACTTGTACTGTGGAGTGTGGGTTGTCGTCTGTATTGTTTGTTACAGGTATTGTGGTGTGTGGGGTGTAGTCAGTGTGCAGTCTGTACTGTTTGTTACAGGTATAGTGGAATGTGGGGTGTAGCCTGTATTCTTTGTTACATATACCTTGGAGTGTGGGGTGTAGTCTGTATTGTTTGTTACAGGTACTGTGGAGTGTGGGATGTTGTCAGTGTGCAGTCTGTACTCTTTGTTACAGGTGCAGTGGGGTGTGGGGTGTAGTCAGGGTGCAGTCTATTGTTTGTTACAGGTACTGTGGAGTGAGGGGTGTAGTCAGGGTGTAGTCTGTACTGTTTGTTACAGGTACTGTGGCGTGTGGGGTGTAGTCAGTGTGTAGTCTGTACTGTTTGTTACAGGTACAGTGGAGTGTGCGGTGTAGTCTGTATTGTTAGTTACAGGTACTGTGGAGTGTGGGGTGTAGCCTGTATTGTTTGTTACAGGTGCTGTCGAGTGCGGGGTGTAATCAGGGTGCAGTCTATTGTTTGTTACAGGTACTGTGGAGTGTAGGGTGTAGTCTGTATAGTTTGATACAGGTACTGTGGAGTGTGGGGTGTAGTCAGGGTTCAGTCTGTACTGTTTGTTACAGGTACTGTGGAGTGTGGGGTGTAGTCAGTGTGCCGTCTTTACTGTTTGTTACAGGTACTGTGGAGTGTGGGGTGTAGCCTGTATTGTTTGTTACAGGTACTGTGGAGTGTGGGGTGTAGTCTGTATTGTTTGTTACAGGTACTGTGGCTTCTGGGGTGTAGTCAGTGTGCAGTCTGTACTGTTTGTTACAGCTTCAGTGGAGTGTGGGGTGTAGCCTGTATTGTTTGTTACAGGTACTGTGGAGTCTGGGGTGTAGTCTGTATTGTTTGTTACAGGTACTGTGGAGTGTGGAGTGTAGTCAGGGTGTAGTCTGTATTGTTTGTTACAGGTACTGTGGAGTGTGGGGTGTGGTCTGTATTGTATGTTACAGGTACTGTGGAGTGTGGGGCTTAATCAGTGTGCACTCTGTACTGTTTGTTACAGGTACAGTGGAGTGTGGGGTCTAGTCTGTATTGTTTGTTACAGGTACTTTGGAGTGTGGGGTGTAGTCAGTGTGCAGTCTGTACAGTTTGTTACCCGTACTGTGGAGTGGGGGGTGTAGTCTGTATTATTTGTTACTGGTACTGTGGAGTGTGGGGTGTAGTCTGTATTGTTTGTTACAGGTACTGTGGTGTCTGGGGTGTAGTCAGTGTGCAGTCTGTACTGTTTGTTACAGGCATAGTGGAGTGTGGGGTGTAGCCTGTATTGTTTGTTACAGGTACTGTGGAGTGTGGAGTGTAGTCACTGTACAATCTGTACTGTTTGTTACAGGTATAGTGGAGTGTGGGGTGTAGCCTGTACTGTTTGTTACAGGTACTGTGGAGTGTGGGGTGTAGTCTGTATTGTTTGTTACAGGTACTGTGGAGTGTGGTGTGTGGTCTGTATTGTTTGTTACAGGTACTGTGGAGTGTGGGGTTTAGTCAGTGTGCAGTCTGTACTGTTTGTTACAGGTACTGTGGAGTGTGGGGTGTAGTCAGTTTGCAGTCTGTACTGTTTGTTACAGGTGCTGTGGATTGTGGGGTATAGCCAGTATTGTTCATCACAGGTACTGTGGAGTGTGGGGTGTAGTCAGTGTGCAGTCTGGACAGTTTGTGGCAGGTTCTGTGGAGTGTGGGGTGTAGTCAGTGTGCAGTCTGTACAGTTTGTGACAGGTTCTGTGGAGTGTGGGGTCAGGTCAGTGTGCAGTCTGTACTGTTCGTTACAGGTACAGTGGAGTGTGGGGTGTAGTCTGTATTGTTTGTTATAGGTACTGTGGAGTGTGGTGTGTAGTCAGTATGCAGTCTGTACTGTTTGTTACAGGTACTGTGGAGTGTGGGGTGTAGTCAGATTGCAGTCTGTACTGTTTGTTACAGGTGCAGTGGATTGTGCGGTGTAGACTGTATCGTTCGTCACAGGTACTGTGGAGTGTGGCATGTAGTCCATGTGCAGTCTGTACTGTTTGTTACATGTACTGTGGAGTGTGGCGTGTAGCCTGTATTGTTTGTTACATGTACTGTGGAGTACGGGGTGTAGTCAGTGTGCAGTCTGTATTGTTTGTTACAGGTACTGTGGAGTGTGGTGTTTAGTCTGTATTGTTTGTTACAGGTACTGTGGAGTGTTGGGAGTAGTCAGGGTGAAGTCTGTACTGTTTGTTACAGGTACTGTGTAGTGTGGGGTGTAGTCAGTGTGCAGTCTGTACTGTTTGTTACATGTACCGTGGAGTGTGGGGTGTAGCCTGTATTGTTTGTTACAGGTACTGTGGAGTGCCGGGTGTAGTCAGTGTGCAGTCTGTATTGTTTGTTACAGGTACTGAGGAGTCTGGGGTGTAGTCTCTATTGTTTGTTACAGGTACTGTGGAGTGTGGGGTGTAGTCAGGGTGAAGTCTGGACTGTTTGTTACAGGTACTGTGGAGTGTGGGGTGTTCTCAGGGTGTAGTCAGTATTGTTTGTTACAGGTACTGTGGAGTGTGGGGTGTAGTCAGTGTGCAGTCTGTACTGTTTGTTACAGGTACTGTGGAGTGTGGGGTGTAGTCAGTGTGCAGTCTGTACTGGTTGTTGCAGGTAATGTGGAGGGTGAGCTGTAGTCAGTGTGCAGTCTGTACGGTTTGTTACAGGTACAGTGGAGTGTGTGGTGTAGCCTCTATTGTTTGTTACAGGTACTGTGGAGTGTGGGGTGCTGTCAGGGTTTAGTCTGTACTGTTTGTTACAGGTACTGTGGAGTGTGGGGTGTAGTCAGTGTGCAGTTTGTACGGTTCGTTACAGGTACAGTGGAGTGTGGGGTGTAGTCTGTATTGTTTGTTACAGGTAATGTGGAGTGTGGAGTGTAGTCAGTGTGCAGTCTTTACTGTTTGTTACAGGTACTGTCGAGTGTGGGGTGTAGTCAGTGTGCAGTCTGTACTGTTTGTTACAGGTACAGTGGAGTGTGTGGTGTAGCCTGTATTGTTTGTTACAGGTACTGTGGAGTGTGGGTTGTACTCAGGGTGTAGTCTGTACTGTTTGTTACAGGTACTGTTGAGTGTAGTCAGTGTGCAGTCTGTACTGTTCGTTACAGGTACAGTGGAGTGTGGGGTTTAGTCTGTATAGTTTGTTACAGGTACTGTGGAGTGTGGGGTGTAGTCAGTGTGCAGTCTGTACTGTTTGGTACAGGTACTGTGGAGTGTTGGGTGTAGTCAGTTTGCTCTCTGTACTGTTTATTACTGGTGCAGTGAATTGTGCAGTGTAGCCTGTATTGTTCGTCACAGGTATTGTGGAGTGTGGGGTTTAGTCATTGTGCAGTCTGTACTGTTTGTTACATGTACTGTGGAGTGCGGGGTGTAGTCAGTGTGCAGTCTGTATTGTTTGCTACAGGCACTGTGGAGTGTGGGGTGTAGTCTGTATTGTTTGTTACAGGTAATGTGGAGAGTGGGTTGTAGTCAGTGTGCAGTCTGTACTGTTTGTTACATGTACTGTGGTGTGTGGGGTGTAGCCTGTATTGTTTGTTACAGGTAATGTGGAGAGTGGGTTGTAGTCAGTGTGCAGTCTGTACAGTTTTTTACATGTACTGTGGAGTGTGGGGTGTAGTCAGTGTGCAGTCTGTACTCTTTGTTACAGGTACTGTGGAGTGTGGGGTGTAGTCAGTGTGCAGTCTGTACTGTTTGTTACAGGTAATGTGGAGAGTGGGTTGTAGTTAGTGTGCAGTCTGTACTGTTTTTTACATGTACTGTGGAGTGTGGGGTGTAGTCAGTGTGCAGTCTGTACTCTTTGTTACAGGTACTGTGGAGTGTGGGTTGTAGTCAGTGTGCAGTCTGTACTGTTTGTTACAGGTAATGTGGAGAGTGGGTTGTAGTCAGTGTGCAGTCTGTACTGTTTGTTGCATGTACTGTGGTGTGTGGGGTGTAGCCTGTATTGTTTGTTCGAGGTACTGTGGAGTGTGGGGTGTAGTCAGTGTGCAGTCTGTATTGTTTGTTACAGGTACTGTGGAGTGTGGGATGTAGTCAGGGTGTAGTCAGTATTGTTTGTTACAGGTACTGTGGAGTGTTGGGAATAGTCAGTGTGCAGTTTGTACTGTTTGTTACAGGTACAGTGGAGTGTGTGGTGTAGACTGTATTGTTTGTTACAGGTAATGTGGAGAGTGGGTTGTAGTCAGTGTGCAGTCTGTACTGTTTTTTACATGTACTGTGGAGTGTGGGGTGTAGTCAGTGTGCAGTCTGTACGCTTTGTTACAGGTACTGTGGAGTGTGGGGTGTAGTCAGTGTGCAGTCTGTACTGTTTGTTACAGGTAATGTGGAGAGTGGGTTGTAGTCAGTGTGCAGTCTGTACTGTTTGTTACATGTACTGTGGTGTGTGGGGTGTAGCCTGTATTGTTTGTTCGAGGTACTGTGGAGTGTGGGGTCTAGTCAGTGTGCAGTCTGTATTGTTTGTTACAGGTACTGTGGAGTGTGGGGTGTAGTCAGGGTGTAGTCAGTATTGTTTGTTACAGGTACTGTGGAGTGTTGGGTGTAGTCAGTGTGCAGTCTGTACTGTTTGTTACAGGTACAGTGGAGTGTGTGGTGTAGACTGTATTGTTTGTTACAGGTACTGTTAAATGTGGGGTGTAGTCAGGGTGTAGTCTGTACTGTTTGTTACATGTACTGTGGAGTGTGAGGTGTAGTCTGTCTTGTTTGTTACAGGTACTGTGGAGTGTAGTCAGTGTGCAGTCTGTACTGTTCGTTACAGGTACAGTGGAGTGTGGGGTTTAGTCTGTATAGTTTGTTACAGGTACTGTGGAGTGTGGGGTGTAGTCAGTGTGCAGTCTGTACTGTTTGGTACAGGTACTGTGGAGTGTTGGGTGTAGTCAGTTTGCTGTCTGTACTGTTTGTTACTGGTGCAGTGAATTGTGCGGTGTAGCCTGTATTGTTCGTCACAGGTATTGTGGAGTGTGGGGTTTAGTCAGTGTGCAGTCTGTACTGTTTGTTACATGTACTGTGGAGTGCAGGGTGTAGTCAGTGTGCAGTCTGTATTGTTTGTTACAGGCACTGTGGAGTGTGGGGTGTAGTCTGTATTGTTTGTTACAGGTAATGTGGAGAGTGGGTTGTAGTCAGTGTGCAGTCTGTACTGTTTGTTACATGTACTGTGGTGTGTGGGGTGTAGCCTGTATTGTTTGTTACAGGTAATGTGGAGAGTTGGTTGTAGTCAGTGTGCAGTCTGTACTGTTTTTTACATGTACTGTGGAGTGTGGGGTGTAGTCAGTGTGCAGTCTGTACTCTTTGTTACAGGTACTGTGGAGTGTGGGGTGTAGTCAGTGTGCAGTCTGTACTGTTTGTTACAGGTAATGTGGAGAGTGGGTTGTAGTCAGTGTGCAGTCTGTACTGTTTGTTACATGTACTGTGGTGTGTGGGGTGTAGCCTGTATTGTTTGTTCGAGGTACTGTGGAGTGTGGGGTGTAGTCAGTGTGCAGTCTGTATTGTTTGTTACAGGTACTGTGGAGTGTGGGGTGTAGTCAGGGTGTAGTTAGTATTGTTTGTTACAGGTACTGTGGAGTGTTGGGTGTAGTCAGTGTGCAGTCTGTACTGTTTGTTACAGGTACAGTGGAGTGTGTGGTGTAGTCTGTATTGTTTGTTACGGGTACTGTGGAGTCTGGGGTGTAGTCTGTATTGTTTGTTACAGGTACTGTGGAGTGTGGAGTGTAGTCAGGGTGTAGTCTGTATTGTTTGTTACAGGTACTGTGGAGTGTGGGTTGTGGTCTGTATTGTATGTTACAGGTACTGTGGAGTGTGGGGCTTAGTCAGTGTGCAGTCTGTACTGTTTGTTACAGGTACAGTGGAGTGTGGGGTCTAGTCTGTATTGTTTGTTACAGGTACTTTGGAGTGTGGGGTGTAGTCAGTGTGCAGTCTGTACAGTTTGTTACCCGTACTGTGGTGTGGGGGGTGTAGTCTGTATTATTTGTTACTGGTACTGTGGAGTGTGGGGTGTAGTCTGTATTGTTTGTTACAGGTACTGTGGTGACTGGGGTGTAGTCAGTGTGCAGTCTGTACTGTTTGTTACAGGTATAGTGGAGTGTGGGGTGTAGCCTGTATTGTTTGTTACAGGTACTGTGGAGTGTGGAGTGTAGTCACTGTACAATCTGTACTGTTTGTTAGAGGTATAGTGGAGTGTGGGGTGTAGCCTGTACTGTTTGTTACAGGTACTGTGGAGTCTGGGGTGTAGTCTGTATTGTTTGTTACAGGTACTGTGGAGTGTGGGGTGTGGTCTGTATTGTTTGTTACAGGTACTGTGGAGTGTGGGGTTTAGTCAGTGTGCAGTCTGTACTGTTTGTTACAGGTACAGTGGAATGTGGGGTGTAGCCTGTATTGTTCGTCACAGCTGCTGTGGAGTGTGGGGTGTAGTCAGTGTGCAGTCTGTACTGTTTGTTACAGGTACTGTGGAGTGTGGGGTGTAGTCAGTTTGCAGTCTGTACTGTTTGTTACAGGTGCTGTGGATTGTGGGGTATAGCCTGTATTGTTCATCGCAGGTACTGTGGAGTGTGGGGTGTAGTCAGTGTGCAGTCTGTACAGTTTGTGGCAGGTTCTGTGGAGTGTGCGGTGTAGTCAGTGTGCAGTCTGTACAGTTTGTGACAGGTTCTGTGGAGTGTGGGGTCAGGTCAGTGTGCAGTCTGTACAGTTCGTTACAGGTACAGTGGAGTGTGGGGTGTAGTCTGTATTGTTTGTTACAGGTACTGTGGAGTGTGGTGTGTAGTCAGTGTGCAGTCTGTACTGTTTGTTACAGGTACTGTGGAGTGTGGGGTGTAGTCAGATTGCAGTCTGTACTGTTTGTTACAGGTACTGTGGAGTGTGGAGTGTAGTCAGGGTGTAGTCTGTATTGTTTGTTACAGGTACTGTGGAGTGTGGGGTGTGGTCTGTATTGTATGTTACAGGTACTGTGGAGTGTGGGGCTTAGTCAGTGTGCAGTCTGTACTGTTTGTTACAGGTACAGTGGAGTGTGGGGTCTAGTCTGTATTGTTTGTTACAGGTACTTTGGAGTGTGGGGTGTAGTCAGTGTGCAGTCTGTACAGTTTGTTACCCGTACTGTGGAGTGGGGGGTGTAGCCTGTATTATTTGTTACTGTTACTGTGGAGTGTGGGGTGTAGTCTGTATTGTTTGTTATAGGTTCTTTGGAGTGTGGTGTTTAGTCAGTGTGCAGTCTGTACTGTTTGTTATCCGTACTGTGGAGTGTGGGGTGTAGTCTGTATTGTTTGTTACTTGTACTGTGGAGTGTGGGTTGTCGTCTGTATTGTTTGTTACAGGTATTGTGGTGTGTGGGGTGTCGTCAGTGTGCAGTCTGTACTGTTTGTTACAGGTACAGTGGAATGTGGGGTGTAGCCTGTATTCTTTGTTACATATACCTTGGAGTGTGGGGTGTAGTCTGTATTGTTTGTTACAGGTACTGTGGAGTGTGGGATGTTGTCAGTGTGCAGTCTGTACTCTTTGTTACAGGTGCAGTGGGGTGTGGGGTGTAGTCAGGGTGCAGTCTATTGTTTGTTACAGGTACTGTGGAGTGAGGGGTGTAGTCAGGGTGTAGTCTGTACTGTTTGTTACAGGTACTGTGGCGTGTGGGGTGTAGTCAGTGTGTAGTCTGTACTGTTTGTTACAGGTACAGTGGAGTGTGCGGTGTAGTCTGTATTGTTAGTTACAGGTACTGTGGAGTGTGGGGTGTAGCCTGTATTGTTTGTTACAGGTGCTGTCGAGTGCGGGGTGTAATCAGGGTGCAGTCTATTGTTTGTTACAGGTACTGTGGAGTGTAGGGTGTAGTCTGTATAGTTTGTTACAGGTACTGTGGAGTGTGGGGTGTAGTCAGGGTTCAGTCTGTACTGTTTGTTACAGGTACTGTGGAGTGTGGGGTGTAGTCAGTGTGCCGTCTTTACTGTTTGTTACAGGTACTGTGGAGGGTGGGGTGTAGCCTGTATTGTTTGTTACAGGTACTGTGGAGTGTGGGGGGTAGTCTGTAATGTTTGTTACAGGTACTGTGGAGTGTGGTGTGTAGTCTGTCTTGTTTGTTTCAGGTACTGTGGAGTATGGGGTGTAGTCAGTGTGCAGTCTGTATTGTTTGTTACAGGTACTGTGGAGTGTAGGGTGTAGTCTGTATTGTTTGTTACAGGTACTGTGGAGTGTGGGGGGTAGTCTGTAATGTTTGTTACAGGTACTGTGGAGTGTGGTGTGTAGTCTGTCTTGTTTGTTTCAGGTACTGTGGAGTGTGGGGTGTAGTCAGTGTGCAGTCTGTACTGATTGTTACAGGTACAGTGGAGTGTGCCGTGCAGCCTGTATTGTTTGTTACAGGTACTGTGGAGTGTGGGGTGTAGTCAGGGTGTAGTCTGTACTGTTTGTTACAGGTACTGTGGAGTGTGGGGTGTAGTCTGTGTGCTGTCTGTACTGTTCGTTACAGGGACAGTGGAGTGTGGGGTGTAGCCTGTATTGTTTGTTACAGGTACTGTTAAATGTGGGGTGTAGTCAGGGTGTAGTCTGTACTGTTTGTTACATGTACTGTGGAGTGTGAGGTGTAGTCTGTCTTGTTTGTTACAGGTACTGTGGAGTGTAGTCAGTGTGCAGTCTGTACTGTTCGTTACAGGTACAGTGGAGTGTGGGGTTTAGTCTGTATAGTTTGTTACAGGTACTGTGGAGTGTGGGGTGTAGTCAGTGTGCAGTCGGTACTGTTTGGTACAGGTTCTGTGGAGTGTTGGGTGTAGTCAGTTTGCTGTCTGTACTGTTTGTTACTGGTGCAGTGAATTGTGCGGTGTAGCCTGTATTGTTCGTCACAGGTATTGTGGAGTGTGGGGTTTAGTCAGTGTGCAGTCTGTACTGTTTGTTACATGTACTGTGGAGTGCAGGGTGTAGTCAGTGTGCAGTCTGTATTGTTTGTTACAGGCACTGTGGAGTGTGGGGTGTAGTCTGTATTGTTTGTTACAGGTAATGTGGAGAGTGGGTTGTAGTCAGTGTGCAGTCTGTACTGTTTGTTACATGTACTGTGGTGTGTGGGGTGTAGCCTGTATTGTTTGTTACAGGTAATGTGGAGAGTGGGTTGTAGTCAGTGTGCAGTCTGTACTGTTTTTTACCTGTACAGTGGAGTGTGGGGTGTAGTAAGTGTGCAGTCTGTACTCTTTGTTACTGGTACTGTGGAGTGTGGGGTGTAGTCAGTGTGCAGTCTGTACTGTTTGTTACAGGTAATGTGGAGAGTTGGTTGTAGTCAGTGTGCAGTCTGTACTGTTTTTTACATGTACTGTGGAGTGTGGGGTGTAGTCAGTGTGCAGTCTGTACTCTTTGTTACAGGTACTGTGGAGTGTGGGGTGTAGTCAGTGTGCAGTCTGTACTGTTTGTTACAGGTAATGTGGAGAGTGGGTTGTAGTCAGTGTGCAGTCTGTACTGTTTGTTACATGTACTGTGGTGTGTGGGGTGTAGCCTGTATTGTTTGTTCGAGGTACTGTGGAGTGTGGGGTGTAGTCAGTGTGCAGTCTGTATTGTTTGTTACAGGTACTGTGGAGTGTGGGGTGTAGTCAGGGTGTAGTTAGTATTGTTTGTTACAGGTACTGTGGAGTGTTGGGTGTAGTCAGTGTGCAGTCTGTACTGTTTGTTACAGGTACAGTGGAGTGTGTGGTGTAGTCTGTATTGTTTGTTACGGGTACTGTGGAGTCTGGGGTGTAGTCTGTATTGTTTGTTACAGGTACTGTGGAGTGTGGAGTGTAGTCAGGGTGTAGTCTGTATTGTTTGTTACAGGTACTGTGGAGTGTGGGGTGTGGTCTGTATTGTATGTTACAGGTACTGTGGAGTGTGGGGCTTAGTCAGTGTGCAGTCTGTACTGTTTGTTACAGGTACAGTGGAGTGTGGGGTCTAGTCTGTATTGTTTGTTACAGGTACTTTGGAGTGTGGGGTGTAGTCAGTGTGCAGTCTGTACAGTTTGTTACCCGTACTGTGGTGTGGGGGGTGTAGTCTGTATTATTTGTTACTGGTACTGTGGAGTGTGGGGTGTAGTCTGTATTGTTTGTTACAGGTACTGTGGTGACTGGGGTGTAGTCAGTGTGCAGTCTGTACTGTTTGTTACAGGTATAGTGGAGTGTGGGGTGTAGCCTGTATTGTTTGTTACAGGTACTGTGGAGTGTGGAGTGTAGTCACTGTACAATCTGTACTGTTTGTTACAGGTATAGTGGAGTGTGGGGTGTAGCCTGTACTGTTTGTTACAGGTACTGTGGAGTCTGGGGTGTAGTCTGTATTGTTTGTTACAGGTACTGTGGAGTGTGGGGTGTGGTCTGTATTGTTTGTTACAGGTACTGTGGAGTGTGGGGTTTAGTCAGTGTGCAGTCTGTACTGTTTGTTACAGGTACAGTGGAATGTGGGGTGTAGCCTGTATTGTTCGTCACAGCTGCTGTGGAGTGTGGGGTGTAGTCAGTGTGCAGTCTGTACTGTTTGTTACAGGTACTGTGGAGTGTGGGGTGTAGTCAGTTTGCAGTCTGTACTGTTTGTTACAGGTGCTGTGGATTGTGGGGTATAGCCTGTATTGTTCATCGCAGGTACTGTGGAGTGTGGGGTGTAGTCAGTGTGCAGTCTGTACAGTTTGTGGCAGGTTCTGTGGAGTGTGCGGTGTAGTCAGTGTGCAGTCTGTACAGTTTGTGACAGGTTCTGTGGAGTGTGGGGTCAGGTCAGTGTGCAGTCTGTACAGTTCGTTACAGGTACAGTGGAGTGTGGGGTGTAGTCTGTATTGTTTGTTACAGGTACTGTGGAGTGTGGTGTGTAGTCAGTGTGCAGTCTGTACTGTTTGTTACAGGTACTGTGGAGTGTGGGGTGTAGTCAGATTGCAGTCTGTACTGTTTGTTACAGGTACTGTGGAGTGTGGAGTGTAGTCAGGGTGTAGTCTGTATTGTTTGATACAGGTACTGTGGAGTGTGGGGTGTGGTCTGTATTGTATGTTACAGGTACTGTGGAGTGTGGGGCTTAGTCAGTGTGCAGTCTGTACTGTTTGTTACAGGTACAGTGGAGTGTGGGGTCTAGTCTGTATTGTTTGTTACAGGTACTTTGGAGTGTGGGGTGTAGTCAGTGTGCAGTCTGTACAGTTTGTTACCCGTACTGTGGAGTGGGGGGTGTAGCCTGTATTATTTGTTACTGTTACTGTGGAGTGTGGGGTGTAGTCTGTATTGTTTGTTATAGGTTCTTTGGAGTGTGGTGTTTAGTCAGTGTGCAGTATGTACTGTTTGTTATCCGTACTGTGGAGTGTGGGGTGTAGTCTGTATTGTTTGTTACTTGTACTGTGGAGTGTGGGTTGTCGTCTGTATTGTTTGTTACAGGTATTGTGGTGTGTGGGGTGTCGTCAGTGTGCAGTCTGTACTGTTTGTTACAGGTATAGTGGAATGTGGGGTGTAGCCTGTATTCTTTGTTACATATACCTTGGAGTGTGGGGTGTTGTCTGTATTGTTTGTTACAGGTACTGTGGAGTGTGGGATGTTGTCAGTGTGCAGTCTGTACTCTTTGTTACAGGTGCAGTGGGGTGTGGGGTGTAGTCAGGGTGCAGTCTATTGTTTGTTACAGGTACTGTGGAGTGAGGGGTGTAGTCAGGGTGTAGTCTGTACTGTTTGTTACAGGTACTGTGGCGTGTGGGGTGTAGTCAGTGTGTAGTCTGTACTGTTTGTTACAGGTACAGTGGAGTGTGCGGTGTAGTCTGTATTGTTAGTTACAGGTACTGTGGAGTGTGGGGTGTAGCCTGTATTGTTTGTTACAGGTGCTGTCGAGTGCGGGGTGTAATCAGGGTGCAGTCTATTGTTTGTTACAGGTACTGTGGAGTGTAGGGTGTAGTCTGTATAGTTTGTTACAGGTACTGTGGAGTGTGGGGTGTAGTCAGGGTTCAGTCTGTACTGTTTGTTACAGGTACTGTGGAGTGTGGGGTGTAGTCAGTGTGCCGTCTTTACTGTTTGTTACAGGTACTGTGGAGGGTGGGGTGTAGCCTGTATTGTTTGTTACAGGTACTGTGGAGTGTGGGGGGTAGTCTGTAATGTTTGTTACAGGTACTGTGGAGTGTGGTGTGTAGTCTGTCTTGTTTGTTTCAGGTACTGTGGAGTATGGGGTGTAGTCAGTGTGCAGTCTGTATTGTTTGTTACAGGTACTGTGGAGTGTAGGGTGTAGTCTGTATTGTTTGTTACAGGTACTGTGGAGTGTGGGGGGTAGTCTGTAATGTTTGTTACAGGTACTGTGGAGTGTGGTGTGTAGTCTGTTTTGTTTGTTTCAGGTACTGTGGAGTGTGGGGTGTAGTCAGTGTGCAGTCTGTACTGATTGTTACAGGTACAGTGGAGTGTGCCGTGCAGCCTGTATTGTTTGTTACAGGTACTGTGGAGTGTGGGGTGTAGTCAGGGTGTAGTCTGTACTGTTTGTTACAGGTACTGTGGAGTGTGGGGTGTAGTCTGTGTGCTGTCTGTACTGTTCGTTACAGGGACAGTGGAGTGTGGGGTGTAGCCTGTATTGTTTGTTACAGGTACTGTGGTGTGTGGGGTGTAGTCAGTGTGCAGTCTCTACTGTTTGTTACAGGTACTGTGGAGTGTGTGGTGTAGTCAGTGTGCAGTCTGTACTGTTTGTTACAGGTACTGTGGAGTGTGGGGTGTAGTCAGTTGGCAGTCTGTACTGTTTGTTACTGGTGCAGTGAATTGTGCGGTGTAGCCTGTATTGTTCGTCACAGGTATTGTGGAGTGTGGGGTGTAGTCAGTGTGCAGTCTGTACTGTTTGTTATCCGTACTGTGGAGTGTGGGTTGTAGTCTGTATTGTTTGTTACTTGTACTGTGGAGTGTTGGGTGTCATCTTTATTGTTTGTAACAGGTACTGTGGTGTGTGGGGTGTAGTCAGTGTGCTGTCTGTACTGTTTGTTACAGGTACTGTGGAGTGTGGGGTGAAGCCTGTATTGTTTGTTACAGGTACTGTGGAGTCTGGGGTGTAGTCTGTATTGTTTGTTACAGGTACTGTGGAGTGTGGAGTGTAGTCAGGGTGTAGTCTGTATTGTTTGTTACAGGTGCTGTCGAGTGCGGGGTGTAATCAGGGTGCAGTCTATTGTTTGTTACAGGTACTGTGGAGTGTAGGGTGTAGTCTGTATAGTTTGTTACAGGTACTGTGGAGTGTGGGGTGTAGTCAGGGTTCAGTCTGTACTGTTTGTTACAGGTACTGTGGAGTGTGGGGTGTAGTCAGTGTGCCGTCTTTACTGTTTGTTACAGGTACTGTGGAGTGTGGGGTGTAGCCTGTATTGTTTGTTACAGGTACTGTGGTGTGTGGGGGGTAGTCTGTAATGTTTGTTACAGGTACTGTGGAGTGTGGTGTGTAGTCTGTCTTGTTTGTTTCAGGTACTGTGGAGTATGGGGTGTAGTCAGTGTGCAGTCTGTATTGTTTGTTACAGGTACTGTGGAGTGTAGGGTGTAGTCTGTATTGTTTGTTACAGGTACTGTGGAGTGTGGGGGGTAGTCTGTAATGTTTGTTACAGGTACTGTGGAGTGTGGTGTGTAGTCTGTCTTGTTTGTTTCAGGTACTGTGGAGTGTGGGGTGTAGTCAGTGTGCAGTCTGTACTGATTGTTACAGGTACAGTGGAGTGTGCCGTGCAGCCTCTATTGTTTGTTACAGGTACTGTGGAGTGTGGGGTGTAGTCAGGGTGTAGTCTGTACTGTTTGTTACAGGTACTGTTGAGTGTGGGGTGTAGTCTGTGTGCTGTCTGTACTGTTCGTTACAGGTACAGTGGAGTGTGGGGTGTAGCCTGTATTGTTTGTTACAGGTACTGTGGTGTGTGGGGTGTAGTCAGTGTGCAGTCTCTACTGTTTGTTACAGGTACTGTGGAGTGTGTGGTGTAGTCAGTGTGCAGTCTGTACTGTTTGTTACAGGTACTGTGGAGTGTGGGGTGTAGTCAGTTGGCAGTCTGTACTGTTTGTTACTGGTGCAGTGAATTGTGCGGTGTAGCCTGTATTGTTCGTCACAGGTATTGTGGAGTGTGGGGTGTAGTCAGTGTGCAGTCTGTACTGTTTGTTATCCGTACTGTGGAGTGTGGGTTGTAGTCTGTATTGTTTGTTACTTGTACTGTGGAGTGTTGGGTGTCATCTTTATTGTTTGTAACAGGTACTGTGGTGTGTGGGGTGTAGTCAGTGTGCTGTCTGTACTGTTTGTTACAGGTACTGTGGAGTGTGGGGTGAAGCCTGTATTGTTTGTAACAGGTACTGTGGAGTCTGGGGTGTAGTCTGTATTGTTTGTTACAGGTACTGTGGAGTGTGGAGTGTAGTCAGGGTGTAGTCTGTATTGTTTGTTACAGGTACTGTGGAGTGTGGGTTGTGGTCTGTATTCTTTGTTACAGGTACTGTGGAGTGTGGGGTTTAGTCTGTGTGCAGTCTGTACTGTTTGTTACAGGTACAGTGGAGTGTGGGGTGTAGTCTGTATTTTTGTTACAGGTACTTTGGAGTGTGGGGTTTAGTCAGTGTGCAGTCTGTACTGTTTGTTACAGGTACAGTGGAGTGGGCGGTGTAGTCTGTATTATTTGTTACTGGTACTGTGGAGTGTGGGGTGTAGCCTGTATTGTTTGTTACAGGTACTGTGGAGTGCGGGGTGTAATCAGGGTGCAGTCTATTGTTTGTTACAGGTACTGTGGAGTGTAGGGTGTAGTCTGTATTGTTTGTTACAGGTACTGTGGAGTGTGGGGGCAGTCAGTGTTCAGTCTGTACTGTTTGTTACAGGTACTGTGGAGTGTGCGGTGTAGTCAGAGTGCATTCTGTACTGTTTGTTACAGGTACTGTGGAGTGTGGGGTGTGGTCTGTATTGTTTGCTACAGGTACTGTGGAGTGTGGGGTGTAGTCTGTATTGTTTGTTACAGGTACTGTGGCGTGTTGGGTGTAGACTGTACTGTTTGTTACAGGTACTGTGGAGTGTGGGGTGTGGTCTGTATTGTTTGTTACAGGTATTGTGGACTGTGGTGTTTAGTCAGTGTGCAGTCTGTACTGTTTGTTTCAGGTACAGTGGAGTGTGGGGTGTAGTCTGTATTGTTTGTTATAGGTTCTTTGGAGTGTGGTGTTTAGTCAGTGTGCAGTCTGTACTGTTTGTTATCCGTACTGTGGAGTGTGGTGTGTAGTCTGTATTGTTTGTTACTTGTACTGTGGAGTGTGCGTTGTCGTCTGTATTGTTTGTTACAGGTATTGTGGTGTGTGGGGTGTAGTCAGTGTGCAGTCTGTACTGTTTGTTACAGGTATAGTGGAATGTGGGGTGTAGCCTGTATTCTTTGTTACATATACCTTGGAGTGTGGGGTGTAGTCTGTATTGTTTGTTACTGGTACTGTGGAGTGTGGGATGTTGTCAGTGTGCAGTCTGTACTCTTTGTTACAGGTGCAGTGGGGTGTGGGGTGTAGTCAGGGTGCAGTCTATTGTTTGTTACAGGTACTGTGGAGTGAGGGGTGTAGTCAGGGTGTAGTCTGTACTGTTTGTTACAGGTACTGTGGCGTGTGGGGTGTAGTCAGTGTGTAGTCTGTACTGTTTGTTACAGGTACAGTGGAGTGTGCGGTGTAGTCTGTATTGTTAGTTACAGGTACTGTGGAGTGTGGGGTGTAGCCTGTATTGTTTGTTACAGGTGCTGTCGAGTGCGGGGTGTAATCAGGGTGCAGTCTATTGTTTGTTTCAGGTACTGTGGAGTGTAGGGTGTAGTCTGTATAGTTTGATACAGGTACTGTGGAGTGTGGGGTGTAGTCAGGGTTCAGTCTGTACTGTTTGTTACAGGTACTGTGGAGTGTGGGGTGTAGTCAGTGTGCCGTCTTTACTGTTTGTTACAGGTACTGTGGAGTGTGGGGTGTAGCCTGTATTGTTTGTTACAGGTACTGTGGAGTGTGGGGTGTAGTCTGTATTGTTTGTTACAGGTACTGTGGCTTCTGGGGTGTAGTCAGTGTGCAGTCTGTACTGTTTGTTACAGCTTCAGTGGAGTGTGGGGTGTAGCCTGTATTGTTTGTTACAGGTACTGTGGAGTCTGGGGTGTAGTCTGTATTGTTTGTTACAGGTACTGTGGAGAGTGGAGTGTAGTCAGGGTGTAGTCTGTATTGTTTGTTACAGGTACTGTGGAGTGTGGGGTGTGGTCTGTATTGTATGTTACAGGTACTGTGGAGTGTGGGGCTTAGTCAGTGTGCACTCTGTACTGTTTGTTACAGGTACAGTGGAGTGTGGGGTCTAGTCTGTATTGTTTGTTACAGGTACTTTGGAGTGTGGGGTGTAGTCAGTGTGCAGTCTGTACAGTTTGTTACCCGTACTGTGGAGTGGGGGGTGTAGTCTGTATTATTTGTTACTGGTACTGTGGAGTGTGGGGTGTAGTCTGTATTGTTTGTTACAGGTACTGTGGTGTCTGGGGTGTAGTCAGTGTGCAGTCTGTACTATTTGTTACAGGTATAGTGGAGTGTGGGGTGTAGCCTGTATTGTTTGTTACAGGTACTGTGGAGTGTGGAGTGTAGTCACTGTACAATCTGTACTGTTTGTTACAGGTATAGTGGAGTGTGGGGTGTAGCCTGTACTGTTTGTTACAGGTACTGTGGAGTGTGGGGTGTAGTCTGTATTGTTTGTTACAGGTACTGTGGAGTGTGGTGTGTGGTCTGTATTGTTTGTTACAGGTACTGTGGAGTGTGGTGTGTGGTCTGTATTGTTTGTTACAGGTACTGTGGTGTGTGGGGTTTAGTCAGTGTGCAGTCTGTACTGTTTGTTACAGGTACAGTGGAATGTGGGGTGTAGTCAGTGTGCAGTCTGTACTGTTTGTTATCCGTACTGTGGAGTGTGGGTTGTAGTCTGTATTGTTTGTTACAGGTACTGTGGCGTGTGGGGTGTAGACTGTACTGTTTGTTACAGGTACTGTGGAGTGTGGGGTGTGGTCTGTATTGTTTGTTACAGGTACTGTGGCGTGTGGGGTGTAGACTGTACTGTTTGTTACAGGTACTGTGGAGTGTGGGGTGTGGTCTGTATTGTTTGTTACAGGTATTGTGGACTGTGGTGTTTAGTCAGTGTGCAGTCTGTACTGTTTGTTTCAGGTACAGTGGAGTGTGGGGTGTAGTCTGTATTGTTTGTTATAGGTTCTTTGGAGTGTGGTGTTTAGTCAGTGTGCAGTCTGTACTGTTTGTTATCCGTACTGTGGAGTGTGTTGTGTAGTCTGTATTGTTTGTTACTTGTACTGTGGAGTGTGGGTTGTCGTCTGTATTGTTTGTTACAGGTATTGTGGTGTGTGGGGTGTAGTCAGTGTGCAGTCTGTACTGTTTGTTACAGGTATAGTGGAATGTGGGGTGTAGCCTGTATTCTTTGTTACATATACCTTGGAGTGTGGGGTGTAGTCTGTATTGTTTGTTACAGGTACTGTGGAGTGTGGGATGTTGTCAGTGTGCAGTCTGTACTCTTTGTTACAGGTGCAGTGGGGTGTGGGGTGTAGTCAGGGTGCAGTCTATTGTTAGTTACAGGTACTGTGGAGTGAGGGGTGTAGTCAGGGTGTAGTCTGTACTGTTTGTTACAGGTACTGTGGCGTGTGGGGTGTAGTCAGTGTGTAGTCTGTACTGTTTGTTACAGGTACAGTGGAGTGTGCGGTGTAGTCTGTATTGTTAGTTACAGGTACTGTGGAGTGTGGGGTGTAGCCTGTATTGTTTGTTACAGGTGCTGTCGAGTGCGGGGTGTAATCAGGGTGCAGTCTATTGTTTGTTACAGGTACTGTGGAGTGTAGGGTGTAGTCTGTATAGTTTGATACAGGTACTGTGGAGTGTGGGGTGTAGTCAGGGTTCAGTCTGTACTGTTTGTTACAGGTACTGTGGAGTGTGGGGTGTAGTCAGTGTGCCGTCTTTACTGTTTGTTACAGGTACTGTGGAGTGTGGGGTGTAGCTGTATTGTTTGTTACAGGTACTGTGGAGTGTGGGGTGTACTCTGTATTGTTTGTTACAGGTACTGTGGCTTCTGGGGTGTAGTCAGTGTGCAGTCTGTACTGTTTGTTACAGCTTCAGTGGAGTGTGGGGTGTAGCCTGTATTGTTTGTTACAGGTACTGTGGAGTCTGGGGTGTAGTCTGTATTGTTTGTTACAGGTACTGTGGAGTGTGGAGTGTAGTCAGGGTGTAGTCTGTATTGTTTGTTACAGGTACTGTGGAGTGTGGGGTGTGGTCTGTACTGTTTGTTACAGGTACAGTGGAGTGTGGGGTCTAGTCTGTATTGTTTGTTACAGGTACTTTGGAGTGTGGGGTGTAGTCAGTGTGCAGTCTGTACAGTTTGTTACCCGTACTGTGGAGTGGGGGGTGTAGTCTGTATTATTTGTTACTGGTACTGTGGAGTGTGGGGTGTAGTCTGTATTGTTTGTTACAGGTACTGTGGTGTCTGGGGTGTAGTCAGTGTGCAGTCTGTACTGTTTGTTACAGGTATAGTGGAGTGTGGGGTGTAGCCTGTATTGTTTGTTACAGGTACTGTGGAGTGTGGAGTGTAGTCACTGTACAATCTGTACTGTTTGTTACAGGTATAGTGGAGTGTGGGGTGTAGCCTGTACTGTTTGTTACAGGTACTGTGGAGTGTGGGGTGTAGTCTGTATTGTTTGTTACAGGTACTGTGGAGTGTGGTGTGTGGTCTGTATTGTTTGTTACAGGTACTGTGGAGTTTGGGGTTTAGTCAGTGTGCAGTCTGTACTGTTTGTTACAGGTACAGTGGAATGTGGGGTGTAGCCTGTATTGTTCGTCACAGCTGCTGTGGAGTGTGGGGTGTAGTCAGTGTGCAGTCTGTACTGTTTGTTACAGGTACTGTGGAGTGTGGGGTGTAGTCAGTTTGCAGTCTGTACTGTTTGTTACAGGTGCTGTGGATTGTGGGGTATAGCCTGTATTGTTCATCACAGGTACTGTGGAGTGTGGGGTGTAGTCAGTGTGCAGTCTGGACAGTTTGTGGCAGGTTCTGTGGAGTGTGGGGTGTAGTCAGTGTGCAGTCTGTACAGTTTGTGACAGGTTCTGTGGAGTGTGGGGTCAGGTCAGTGTGCAGTCTGTACTGTTCGTTACAGGTACAGTGGAGTGTGGGGTGTAGTCTGTATTGTTTGTTACAGGTACTGTGGAGTGTGGTGTGTAGTCAGTATGCAGTCTGTACTGTTTGTTACAGGTACTGTGGAGTGTGGGGTGTAGTCAGATTGCAGTCTGTACTGTTTGTTACAGGTGCTGTGGATTGTGCGGTGTAGACTGTATCGTTCGTCACAGGTACTGTGGAGTGTGGCATGTAGTCCATGTGCAGTCTGTACTGTTTGTTACATGTACTGTGGAGTGTGGCGTGTAGCCTGTATTGTTTGTTGCATGTACTGTGGAGTACGGGGTGTAGTCAGTGTGCAGTCTGTATTGTTTGTTACAGGTACTGTGGAGTGTGGTGTTTAGTCTGTATTGTTTGTTACAGGTACTGTGGTGTCTGGGGTGTAGTCAGTGTGCAGTCTGTACTGTTTGTTACAGGTATAGTGGAGTGTGGGGTGTAGCCTGTATTGTTTGTTACAGGTACTGTGGAGTGTGGAGTGTAGTCACTGTACAATCTGTACTGTTTGTTACAGGTATAGTGGAGTGTGGGGTGTAGCCTGTACTGTTTGTTACAGGTACTGTGGAGTGTGGGGTGTAGTCTGTATTGTTTGTTACAGGTACTGTGGAGTGTGGTGTGTGGTCTGTATTGTTTGTTACAGGTACTGCGGAGTGTGGGGTTTTAGTCAGTGTGCAGTCTGTACTGTTTGTTACAGGTACAGTGGAATGTGGGGTGTAGCCTGTATTGTTCGTCACAGCTGCTGTGGAGTGTGGGGTGTAGTCAGTGTGCAGTCTGTACTGTTTGTTACAGGTACTGTGGAGTGTGGGGTGTAGTCAGTTTGCAGTCTGTACTGTTTGTTACAGGTGCTGTGGATTGTGGGGTATAGCCTGTATTGTTCATCACAGGTACTGTGGAGTGTGGGGTGTAGTCAGTGTGCAGTCTGGACAGTTTGTGGCAGGTTCTGTGGAGTGTGGGGTGTAGTCAGTGTGCAGTCTGTACAGTTTGTGACAGGTTCTGTGGAGTGTGGGGTCAGGTCAGTGTGCAGTCTGTACTGTTCGTTACAGGTACAGTGGAGTGTGGGGTGTAGTCTGTATTGTTTGTTACAGGTACTGTGGAGTGTGGTGTGTAGTCAGTATGCAGTCTGTACTGTTTGTTACAGGTACTGTGGAGTGTGGGGTGTAGTCAGATTGCAGTCTGTACTGTTTGTTACAGGTGCTGTGGATTGTGCGGTGTAGACTGTATCGTTCGTCACAGGTACTGTGGAGTGTGGCATGTAGTCCATGTGCAGTCTGTACTGTTTGTTACATGTACTGTGGAGTGTGGCGTGTAGCCTGTATTGTTTGTTACATGTACTGTGGAGTACGGGGTGTAGTCAGTGTGCAGTCTGTATTGTTTGTTACAGGTACTGTGGAGTGTGGTGTTTAGTCTGTATTGTTTGTTACAGGTACTGTGGAGTGTGGGGAGTAGTCAGGGTGAAGTCTGTACTGTTTGTTACACGTACTGTGTAGTGTGAGGTGTAGTCAGTGTGCAGTCTGTACTGTTTGTTACATGTACCATGGAGTGTGGGGTGTAGCCTGTATTGTTTGTTACAGGTACTGTGGAGTGCCGGGTGTAGTCAGTGTGCAGTCTGTATTGTTTGTTACAGGTACTGAGGAGTCTGGGGTGTAGTCTCTATTGTTTGTTACAGGTACTGTGGAGTGTGGGGTGTAGTCAGGGTGAAGTCTGGACTGTTTGTTACAGGTACTGTGGAGTGTGGGGTGTTCTCAGGGTGTAGTCAGTATTGTTTGTTACAGGTACTGTGGAGTGTGGGGTGTAGTCAGTGTGCAGTCTGTACTGTTTGTTACAGGTACTGTGGAGTGTGGGGTGTAGTCAGTGTGCAGTCTGTACTGGTTGTTGCAGGTAATGTGGAGGGTGAGCTGTAGTCAGTGTGCAGTCTGTACTGTTTGTTACAGGTACAGTGGAGTGTGTGGTGTAGCCTCTATTGTTTGTTACAGGTACTGTGGAGTGTGGGGTGCAGTCAGGGTTTAGTCTGTACTGTTTGTTACAGGTACTGTGGAGTGTGGGGTGTAGTCAGTGTGCAGTTTGTACGGTTCGTTACAGGTACAGTGGAGTGTGGGGTGTAGTCTGTATTGTTTGTTACAGGTAATGTGGAGTGTGGAGTGTAGTCAGTGTGCAGTCTTTACTGTTTGTTACAGGTACTGTCGAGTGTGGGGTGTAGTCAGTGTGCAGTCTGTACTGTTTGTTACAGGTACAGTGGAGTGTGTGGTGTAGCCTGTATTGTTTGTTACAGGTACTGTGGAGTGTGGGTTGTACTCAGGGTGTAGTCTGTACTGTTTGTTACAGGTACTGTGGAGTGTAGTCAGTGTGCAGTCTGTACTGTTCGTTACAGGTACAGTGGAGTGTGGGGTTTAGTCTGTATAGTTTGTTACAGGTACTGTCGAGTGTGGGGTGTAGTCAGTGTGCAGTCGGTACTGTTTGGTACAGGTACTGTGGAGTGTTGGGTGTAGTCAGTTTGCTCTCTGTACTGTTTATTACTGGTGCAGTGAATTGTGCAGTGTAGCCTGTATTGTTCGTCACAGGTATTGTGGAGTGTGGGGTTTAGTCAGTGTGCAGTCTGTACTGTTTGTTACATGTACAGTGGAGTGCGGGGTGTAGTCAGTGTGCAGTCTGTATTGTTTGCTACAGGCACTGTGGAGTGTGGGGTGTAGTCTGTATTGTTTGTTACAGGTAATGTGGAGAGTGGGTTGTAGTCAGTGTGCAGTCTGTACTGTTTGTTACATGTACTGTGGTGTGTGGGGTGTAGCCTGTATTGTTTGTTACAGGTAATGTGGAGAGTGGGTTGTAGTCAGTGTGCAGTCTGTACAGTTTTTTACATGTACTGTGGAGTGTGGGGTGTAGTCAGTGTGCAGTCTGTACTCTTTGTTACAGGTACTGTGGAGTGTGGGGTGTAGTCAGAGTGCAGTCTGTACTGTTTGTTACAGGTAATGTGGAGAGTGGGTTGTAGTTAGTGTGCAGTCTGTACTGTTTTTTACATGTACTGTGGAGTGTGGGGTGTAGTCAGTGTGCAGTCTGTACTCTTTGTTACAGGTACTGTGGAGTGTGGGGTGTAGTCAGTGTGCAGTCTGTACTGTTTGTTACAGGTAATGTGGAGAGTGGGTTGTAGTCAGTGTGCAGTCTGTACTGTTTGTTGCATGTACTGTGGTGTGTGGGGTGTAGCCTGTATTGTTTGTTCGAGGTACTGTGGAGTGTGGGGTGTAGTCAGTGTGCAGTCTGTATTGTTTGTTACAGGTACTGTGGAGTGTGGGATGTAGTCAGGGTGTAGTCAGTATTGTTTGTTACAGGTACTGTGGAGTGTTGGGAATAGTCAGTGTGCAGTCTGTACTGTTTGTTACAGGTACAGTGGAGTGTGTGGTGTAGACTGTATTGTTTGTTACAGGTAAAGTGGAGAGTGGGTTGTAGTCAGTGTGCAGTCTGTATTGTTTTTTACATGTACTGTGGAGTGTGGGGTGTAGTCAGTGTGCAGTCTGTACGCTTTGTTACAGGTACTGTGGAGTGTGGGGTGTAGTCAGTGTGCAGTCTGTACTGTTTGTTACAGGTACTGTGGAGTGTAGTGTTTAGTCTGTATTGTTTGTTACAGGTACTGTGGAATGTGGGGAGTAGTCAGGCTGAAGTCTGTACTGTTTGTTACACGTACTGTGTAGTGTGGGGTGTAGTCAGTGTGCAGTCTGTACTGTTTGTTACATGTACCGTGGAGTGTGGAGTGTAGCCTGTATTGTTTGTTACAGGTACTGTGGAGTGCCGGGTGTAGTCATTGTGCAGTCTGTATTGTTTGTTACAGGTACTGAGGAGTCTGGGGTGTAGTCTCTATTGTTTGTTACAGGTACTGTGGAGTGTGGGGTGTAGTCAGGGTGAAGTCTGGACTGTTTGTTACAGGTACTGTGGAGTGTGGGGTGTTCTCAGGGTGTAGTCAGTATTGTTTGTTACAGGTACTGTGGAGTGTGGGGTGTAGTCAGTGTGCAGTCTGTACTGTTTTATTACAGGTACTGTGGAGTGTGGGGTGTAGTCAGTGTGCAGTCTGTACTGGTTGTTGCAGGTAATGTGGAGGGTGAGCTGTAGTCAGTGTGCAGTCTGTACTGTTTGTTACAGGTACAGTGGAGTGTGTGGTGTAGCCTCTATTGTTTGTTACAGGTACTGTGGAGTGTGGGGTGCAGTCAGGGTTTAGTCTGTACTGTTTGTTACAGGTACTGTGGAGTGTGGGGTGTAGTCAGTGTGCAGTTTGTACGGTTCGTTACAGGTACAGTGGAGTGTGGGGTGTAGTCTGTATTGTTTGTTACAGGTAATGTGGAGTGTGGAGTGTAGTCAGTGTGCAGTCTTTACTGTTTGTTACAGGTACTGTCGAGTATGGGGTGTAGTCAGTGTGCAGTCTGTACTGTTTGTTACAGGTACAGTGGAGTGTGTGGTGTAGCCTGTATTGTTTGTTACAGGTACTGTGGAGTGTGGGTTGTACTCAGGGTGTAGTCTGTACTGTTTGTTACAGGTACTGTGGAGTGTAGTCAGTGTGCAGTCTGTACTGTTCGTTACAGGTACAGTGGAGTGTGGGGTTTAGTCTGTATAGTTTGTTACAGGTACTGTCGAGTGTGGGGTGTAGTCAGTGTGCAGTCTGTACTGTTTGGTACAGGTACTGTGGAGTGTTGGGTGTAGTCAGTTTGCTCTCTGTACTGTTTATTACTGGTGCAGTGAATTGTGCAGTGTAGCCTGTATTGTTCGTCACAGGTATTGTGGAGTGTGGGGTTTAGTCAGTGTGCAGTCTGTACTGTTTGTTACATGTACAGTGGAGTGCGGGGTGTAGTCAGTGTGCAGTCTGTATTGTTTGCTACAGGCACTGTGGAGTGTGGGGTGTAGTCTGTATTGTTTGTTACAGGTAATGTGGAGAGTGGGTTGTAGTCAGTGTGCAGTCTGTACTGTTTGTTACATGTACTGTGGTGTGTGGGGTGTAGCCTGTATTGTTTGTTACAGGTAATGTGGAGAGTGGGTTGTAGTCAGTGTGCAGTCTGTACAGTTTTTTACATGTACTGTGGAGTGTGGGGTGTAGTCAGTGTGCAGTCTGTACTCTTTGTTACAGGTACTGTGGAGTGTGGGGTGTAGTCAGTGTGCAGTCTGTACTGTTTGTTACAGGTAATGTGGAGAGTGGGTTGTAGTTAGTGTGCAGTCTGTACTGTTTTTTACATGTACTGTGGAGTGTGGGGTGTAGTCAGTGTGCAGTCTGTACTCTTTGTTACAGGTACTGTGGAGTGTGGGGTGTAGTCAGTGTGCAGTCTGTACTGTTTGTTACAGGTAATGTGGAGAGTGGGTTGTAGTCAGTGTGCAGTCTGTACTGTTTGTTGCATGTACTGTGGTGTGTGGGGTGTAGCCTGTATTGTTTGTTCGAGGTACTGTGGAGTGTGGGGTGTAGTCAGTGTGCAGTCTGTATTGTTTGTTACAGGTACTGTGGAGTGTGGGATGTAGTCAGGGTGTAGTCAGTATTGTTTGTTACAGGTACTGTGGAGTGTTGGGAATAGTCAGTGTGCCGTCTGTACTGTTTGTTACAGGTACAGTGGAGTGTGTGGTGTAGACTGTATTGTTTGTTACAGGTAATGTGGAGAGTGGGTTGTAGTCAGTGTGCAGTCTGTACTGTTTTTTACATGTACTGTGGAGTGTGGGGTGTAGTCAGTGTGCAGTCTGTACGCTTTGTTACAGGTACTGTGGAGTGTGGGGTGTAGTCAGTGTGCAGTCTGTACTGTTTGTTACAGGTAATGTGGAGAGTGGGTTGTAGTCAGTGTGCAGTCTGTACTGTTTGTTACATGTACTGTGGTGTGTGGGGTGTAGCCTGTATTGTTTGTTCGAGGTACTGTGGAGTGTGGGGTCTAGTCAGTGTGCAGTCTGTATTGTTTGTTACAGGTACTGTGGAGTGTGGGGTGTAGTCAGGGTGTAGTCAGTATTGTTTGTTACAGGTACTGTGGAGTGTTGGGTGTAGTCAGTGTGCAGTCTGTACTGTTTGTTACAGGTACAGTGGAGTGTGTGGTGTAGACTGTATTGTTTGTTACAGGTAATGTGGAGAGTGGGTTGTAGTCAGTGTGCAGTCTGTACTGTTTGTTACAGGTACTGTGGAGTGTGGGGTGTAGTCAGGGTGTAGTCAGTATTGTTTGTTACAGGTACTGTGGAGTGTTGGGTGTAGTCAGTGTGCAGTCTGTATTGTTTGCTACAGGCACTGTGGAGTGTGGGGTGTAGTCTGTATTGTTTGTTACAGGTAATGTGGAGAGTGGGTTGTAGTCAGTGTGCAGTCTGTACTGTTTGTTACATGTACTGTGGTGTGTGGGGTGTAGCCTGTATTGTTTGTTACAGGTAATGTGGAGAGTGGGTTGTAGTCAGTGTGCAGTCTGTACAGTTTTTTACATGTACTGTGGAGTGTGGGGTGTAGTCAGTGTGCAGTCTGTACTCTTTGTTACAGGTACTGTGGAGTGTGGGGTGTAGTCAGTGTGCAGTCTGTACTGTTTGTTACAGGTAATGTGGAGAGTGGGTTGTAGTTAGTGTGCAGTCTGTACTGTTTTTTACATGTACTGTGGAGTGTGGGGTGTAGTCAGTGTGCAGTCTGTACTCTTTGTTACAGGTACTGTGGAGTGTGGGGTGTAGTCAGTGTGCAGTCTGTACTGTTTGTTACAGGTAATGTGGAGAGTGGGTTGTAGTCAGTGTGCAGTCTGTACTGTTTGTTGCATGTACTGTGGTGTGTGGGGTGTAGCCTGTATTGTTTGTTCGAGGTACTGTGGAGTGTGGGGTGTAGTCAGTGTGCAGTCTGTATTGTTTGTTACAGGTACTGTGGAGTGTGGGATGTAGTCAGGGTGTAGTCAGTATTGTTTGTTACAGGTACTGTGGAGTGTTGGGAATAGTCAGTGTGCAGTCTGTACTGTTTGTTACAGGTACAGTGGAGTGTGTGGTGTAGACTGTATTGTTTGTTACAGGTAATGTGGAGAGTGGGTTGTAGTCAGGGTGCAGTCTGTACTGTTTTTTACATGTACTGTGGAGTGTGGGGTGTAGTCAGTGTGCAGTCTGTACGCTTTGTTACAGGTACTGTGGAGTGTGGGGTGTAGTCAGTGTGCAGTCTGTACTGTTTGTTACAGGTAATGTGGAGAGTGGGTTGTAGTCAGTGTGCAGTCTGTACTGTTTGTTACATGTACTGTGGTGTGTGGGGTGTAGCCTGTATTGTTTGTTCGAGGTACTGTGGAGTGTGGGGTCTAGTCAGTGTGCAGTCTGTATTGTTTGTTACAGGTACTGTGGAGTGTGGGGTGTAGTCAGGGTGTAGTCAGTATTGTTTGTTACAGGTACTGTGGAGTGTTGGGTGTAGTCAGTGTGCAGTCTGTACTGTTTGTTACAGGTACAGTGGAGTGTGTGGTGTAGACTGTATTGTTTGTTACAGGTACTGTTAAATGTGGGGTGTAGTCAGGGTGTAGTCTGTACTGTTTGTTACATGTACTGTGGAGTGTGAGGTGTAGTCTGTCTTGTTTGTTACAGGTACTGTGGAGTGTAGTCAGTGTGCAGTCTGTACTGTTCGTTACAGGTACAGTGGAGTGTGGGGTTTAGTCTGTATAGTTTGTTACAGGTACTGTGGAGTGTGGGGTGTAGTCAGTGTGCAGTCTGTACTGTTTGGTACAGGTACTGTGGAGTGTTGGGTGTAGTCAGTTTGCTG
Organism: Hemitrygon akajei; assembly: GCF_048418815.1. NCBI lineage: Eukaryota > Metazoa > Chordata > Chondrichthyes > Myliobatiformes > Dasyatidae > Hemitrygon > Hemitrygon akajei. The sequence continues at coordinate 4,209,059 of NC_133144.1, forward strand.
TCTGTACTGTTTGTTACTGGTGCAGTGAATTGTGCGGTGTAGCCTGTATTGTTCGTCACAGGTATTGTGGAGTGTGGGGTTTAGTCAGTGTGCAGTCTGTACTGTTTGTTACATGTACTGTGGAGTGCAGGGTGTAGTCAGTGTGCAGTCTGTATTGTTTGTTACAGGCACTGTGGAGTGTGGGGTGTAGTCTGTATTGTTTGTTACAGGTAATGTGGAGAGTGGGTTGTAGTCAGTGTGCAGTCTGTACTGTTTGTTACATGTACTGTGGTGTGTGGGGTGTAGCCTGTATTGTTTGTTACAGGTAATGTGGAGAGTGGGTTGTAGTCAGTGTGCAGTCTGTACTGTTTTTTACCTGTACTGTGGAGTGTGGGGTGTAGTAAGTGTGCAGTCTGTACTCTTTGTTACAGGTACTGTGGAGTGTGGGGTGTAGTCAGTGTGCAGTCTGTACTGTTTGTTACAGGTAATGTGGAGAGTTGGTTGTAGTCAGTGTGCAGTCTGTACTGTTTTTTACATGTACTGTGGAGTGTGTGGTGTAGTCAGTGTGCAGTCTGTACTCTTTGTTACAGGTACTGTGGAGTGTGGGGTGTAGTCAGTGTGCAGTCTGTACTGTTTGTTACAGGTAATGTGGAGAGTGGGTTGTAGTCAGTGTGCAGTCTGTACTGTTTGTTTCATGTACTGTGGTGTGTGGGGTGTAGCCTGTATTGTTTGTTCGAGGTACTGTGGAGTGTGGGGTGTAGTCAGTGTGCAGTCTGTATTGTTTGTTACAGGTACTGTGGAGTGTGGGGTGTAGTCAGGGTGTAGTTAGTATTGTTTGTTACAGGTACTGTGGAGTGTTGGGTGTAGTCAGTGTGCAGTCTGTACTGTTTGTTACAGGTACAGTGGAGTGTGTGGTGTAGTCTGTATTGTTTGTTACGGGTACTGTGGAGTCTGGGGTGTAGTCTGTATTGTTTGTTACAGGTACTGTGGAGTGTGGTGTGTAGTCAGTATGCAGTCTGTACTGTTTGTTACAGGTACTGTGGAGTGTGGGGTGTAGTCAGATTGCAGTCTGTACTGTTTGTTACAGGTGCTGTGGATTGTGCGGTGTAGACTGTATCGTTCGTCACAGGTACTGTGGAGTGTGGCATGTAGTCCATGTGCAGTCTGTACTGTTTGTTACATGTACTGTGGAGTGTGGCGTGTAGCCTGTATTGTTTGTTGCATGTACTGTGGAGTACGGGGTGTAGTCAGTGTGCAGTCTGTATTGTTTGTTACAGGTACTGTGGAGTGTGGTGTTTAGTCTGTATTGTTTGTTACAGGTACTGTGGTGTCTGGGGTGTAGTCAGTGTGCAGTCTGTACTGTTTGTTACAGGTATAGTGGAGTGTGGGGTGTAGCCTGTATTGTTTGTTACAGGTACTGTGGAGTGTGGAGTGTAGTCACTGTACAATCTGTACTGTTTGTTACAGGTATAGTGGAGTGTGGGGTGTAGCCTGTACTGTTTGTTACAGGTACTGTGGAGTGTGGGGTGTAGTCTGTATTGTTTGTTACAGGTACTGTGGAGTGTGGTGTGTGGTCTGTATTGTTTGTTACAGGTACTGCGGAGTGTGGGGTTTTAGTCAGTGTGCAGTCTGTACTGTTTGTTACAGGTACAGTGGAATGTGGGGTGTAGCCTGTATTGTTCGTCACAGCTGCTGTGGAGTGTGGGGTGTAGTCAGTGTGCAGTCTGTACTGTTTGTTACAGGTACTGTGGAGTGTGGGGTGTAGTCAGTTTGCAGTCTGTACTGTTTGTTACAGGTGCTGTGGATTGTGGGGTATAGCCTGTATTGTTCATCACAGGTACTGTGGAGTGTGGGGTGTAGTCAGTGTGCAGTCTGGACAGTTTGTGGCAGGTTCTGTGGAGTGTGGGGTGTAGTCAGTGTGCAGTCTGTACAGTTTGTGACAGGTTCTGTGGAGTGTGGGGTCAGGTCAGTGTGCAGTCTGTACTGTTCGTTACAGGTACAGTGGAGTGTGGGGTGTAGTCTGTATTGTTTGTTACAGGTACTGTGGAGTGTGGTGTGTAGTCAGTATGCAGTCTGTACTGTTTGTTACAGGTACTGTGGAGTGTGGGGTGTAGTCAGATTGCAGTCTGTACTGTTTGTTACAGGTGCTGTGGATTGTGCGGTGTAGACTGTATCGTTCGTCACAGGTACTGTGGAGTGTGGCATGTAGTCCATGTGCAGTCTGTACTGTTTGTTACATGTACTGTGGAGTGTGGCATGTAGCCTGTATTGTTTGTTACATGTACTGTGGAGTACGGGGTGTAGTCAGTGTGCAGTCTGTATTGTTTGTTACAGGTACTGTGGAGTGTGGTGTTTAGTCTGTATTGTTTGTTACAGGTACTGTGGAGTGTGGGGAGTAGTCAGGGTGAAGTCTGTACTGTTTGTTACACGTACTGTGTAGTGTGGGGTGTAGTCAGTGTGCAGTCTGTACTGTTTGTTACATGTACCATGGAGTGTGGGGTGTAGCCTGTATTGTTTGTTACAGGTACTGTGGAGTGCCGGGTGTAGTCAGTGTGCAGTCTGTATTGTTTGTTACAGGTACTGAGGAGTCTGGGGTGTAGTCTCTATTGTTTGTTACAGGTACTGTGGAGTGTGGGGTGTAGTCAGGGTGAAGTCTGGACTGTTTGTTACAGGTACTGTGGAGTGTGGGGTGTTCTCAGGGTGTAGTCAGTATTGTTTGTTACAGGTACTGTGGAGTGTGGGGTGTAGTCAGTGTGCAGTCTGTACTGTTTGTTACAGGTACTGTGGAGTGTGGGGTGTAGTCAGTGTGCAGTCTGTACTGGTTGTTGCAGGTAATGTGGAGGGTGAGCTGTAGTCAGTGTGCAGTCTGTACTGTTTGTTACAGGTACAGTGGAGTGTGTGGTGTAGCCTCTATTGTTTGTTACAGGTACTGTGGAGTGTGGGGTGCAGTCAGGGTTTAGTCTGTACTGTTTGTTACAGGTACTGTGGAGTGTGGGGTGTAGTCAGTGTGCAGTTTGTACGGTTCGTTACAGGTACAGTGGAGTGTGGGGTGTAGTCTGTATTGTTTGTTACAGGTAATGTGGAGTGTGGAGTGTAGTCAGTGTGCAGTCTTTACTGTTTGTTACAGGTACTGTCGAGTGTGGGGTGTAGTCAGTGTGCAGTCTGTACTGTTTGTTACAGGTACAGTGGAGTGTGTGGTGTAGCCTGTATTGTTTGTTACAGGTACTGTGGAGTGTGGGTTGTACTCAGGGTGTAGTCTGTACTGTTTGTTACAGGTACTGTGGAGTGTAGTCAGTGTGCAGTCTGTACTGTTCGTTACAGGTACAGTGGAGTGTGGGGTTTAGTCTGTATAGTTTGTTACAGGTACTGTCGAGTGTGGGGTGTAGTCAGTGTGCAGTCGGTACTGTTTGGTACAGGTACTGTGGAGTGTTGGGTGTAGTCAGTTTGCTCTCTGTACTGTTTATTACTGGTGCAGTGAATTGTGCAGTGTAGCCTGTATTGTTCGTCACAGGTATTGTGGAGTGTGGGGTTTAGTCAGTGTGCAGTCTGTACTGTTTGTTACATGTACAGTGGAGTGCGGGGTGTAGTCAGTGTGCAGTCTGTATTGTTTGCTACAGGCACTGTGGAGTGTGGGGTGTAGTCTGTATTGTTTGTTACAGGTAATGTGGAGAGTGGGTTGTAGTCAGTGTGCAGTCTGTACTGTTTGTTACATGTACTGTGGTGTGTGGGGTGTAGCCTGTATTGTTTGTTACAGGTAATGTGGAGAGTGGGTTGTAGTCAGTGTGCAGTCTGTACAGTTTTTTACATGTACTGTGGAGTGTGGGGTGTAGTCAGTGTGCAGTCTGTACTCTTTGTTACAGGTACTGTGGAGTGTGGGGTGTAGTCAGAGTGCAGTCTGTACTGTTTGTTACAGGTAATGTGGAGAGTGGGTTGTAGTTAGTGTGCAGTCTGTACTGTTTTTTACATGTACTGTGGAGTGTGGGGTGTAGTCAGTGTGCAGTCTGTACTCTTTGTTACAGGTACTGTGGAGTGTGGGGTGTAGTCAGTGTGCAGTCTGTACTGTTTGTTACAGGTAATGTGGAGAGTGGGTTGTAGTCAGTGTGCAGTCTGTACTGTTTGTTGCATGTACTGTGGTGTGTGGGGTGTAGCCTGTATTGTTTGTTCGAGGTACTGTGGAGTGTGGGGTGTAGTCAGTGTGCAGTCTGTATTGTTTGTTACAGGTACTGTGGAGTGTGGGATGTAGTCAGGGTGTAGTCAGTATTGTTTGTTACAGGTACTGTGGAGTGTTGGGAATAGTCAGTGTGCAGTCTGTACTGTTTGTTACAGGTACAGTGGAGTGTGTGGTGTAGACTGTATTGTTTGTTACAGGTAATGTGGAGAGTGGGTTGTAGTCAGTGTGCAGTCTGTATTGTTTTTTACATGTACTGTGGAGTGTGGGGTGTAGTCAGTGTGCAGTCTGTACGCTTTGTTACAGGTACTGTGGAGTGTGGGGTGTAGTCAGTGTGCAGTCTGTACTGTTTGTTACAGGTACTGTGGAGTGTAGTGTTTAGTCTGTATTGTTTGTTACAGGTACTGTGGAATGTGGGGAGTAGTCAGGGTGAAGTCTGTACTGTTTGTTACACGTACTGTGTAGTGTGGGGTGTAGTCAGTGTGCAGTCTGTACTGTTTGTTACATGTACCGTGGAGTGTGGAGTGTAGCCTGTATTGTTTGTTACAGGTACTGTGGAGTGCCGGGTGTAGTCATTGTGCAGTCTGTATTGTTTGTTACAGGTACTGAGGAGTCTGGGGTGTAGTCTCTATTGTTTGTTACAGGTACTGTGGAGTGTGGGGTGTAGTCAGGGTGAAGTCTGGACTGTTTGTTACAGGTACTGTGGAGTGTGGGGTGTTCTCAGGGTGTAGTCAGTATTGTTTGTTACAGGTACTGTGGAGTGTGGGGTGTAGTCAGTGTGCAGTCTGTACTGTTTGTTACAGGTACTGTGGAGTGTGGGGTGTAGTCAGTGTGCAGTCTGTACTGGTTGTTGCAGGTAATGTGGAGGGTGAGCTGTAGTCAGTGTGCAGTCTGTACTGTTTGTTACAGGTACAGTGGAGTGTGTGGTGTAGCCTCTATTGTTTGTTACAGGTACTGTGGAGTGTGGGGTGCAGTCAGGGTTTAGTCTGTACTGTTTGTTACAGGTACTGTGGAGTGTGGGGTGTAGTCAGTGTGCAGTTTGTACGGTTCGTTACAGGTACAGTGGAGTGTGGGGTGTAGTCTGTATTGTTTGTTACAGGTAATGTGGAGTGTGGAGTGTAGTCAGTGTGCAGTCTTTACTGTTTGTTACAGGTACTGTCGAGTGTGGGGTGTAGTCAGTGTGCAGTCTGTACTGTTTGTTACAGGTACAGTGGAGTGTGTGGTGTAGCCTGTATTGTTTGTTACAGGTACTGTGGAGTGTGGGTTGTACTCAGGGTGTAGTCTGTACTGTTTGTTACAGGTACTGTGGAGTGTAGTCAGTGTGCAGTCTGTACTGTTCGTTACAGGTACAGTGGAGTGTGGGGTTTAGTCTGTATAGTTTGTTACAGGTACTGTCGAGTGTGGGGTGTAGTCAGTGTGCAGTCTGTACTGTTTGGTACAGGTACTGTGGAGTGTTGGGTGTAGTCAGTTTGCTCTCTGTACTGTTTATTACTGGTGCAGTGAATTGTGCAGTGTAGCCTGTATTGTTCGTCACAGGTATTGTGGAGTGTGGGGTTTAGTCAGTGTGCAGTCTGTACTGTTTGTTACATGTACAGTGGAGTGCGGGGTGTAGTCAGTGTGCAGTCTGTATTGTTTGCTACAGGCACTGTGGAGTGTGGGGTGTAGTCTGTATTGTTTGTTACAGGTAATGTGGAGAGTGGGTTGTAGTCAGTGTGCAGTCTGTACTGTTTGTTACATGTACTGTGGTGTGTGGGGTGTAGCCTGTATTGTTTGTTACAGGTAATGTGGAGAGTGGGTTGTAGTCAGTGTGCAGTCTGTACAGTTTTTTACATGTACTGTGGAGTGTGGGGTGTAGTCAGTGTGCAGTCTGTACTCTTTGTTACAGGTACTGTGGAGTGTGGGGTGTAGTCAGTGTGCAGTCTGTACTGTTTGTTACAGGTAATGTGGAGAGTGGGTTGTAGTTAGTGTGCAGTCTGTACTGTTTTTTACATGTACTGTGGAGTGTGGGGTGTAGTCAGTGTGCAGTCTGTACTCTTTGTTACAGGTACTGTGGAGTGTGGGGTGTAGTCAGTGTGCAGTCTGTACTGTTTGTTACAGGTAATGTGGAGAGTGGGTTGTAGTCAGTGTGCAGTCTGTACTGTTTGTTGCATGTACTGTGGTGTGTGGGGTGTAGCCTGTATTGTTTGTTCGAGGTACTGTGGAGTGTGGGGTGTAGTCAGTGTGCAGTCTGTATTGTTTTTTACAGGTACTGTGGAGTGTGGGATGTAGTCAGGGTGTAGTCAGTATTGTTTGTTACAGGTACTGTGGAGTGTTGGGAATAGTCAGTGTGCAGTCTGTACTGTTTGTTACAGGTACAGTGGAGTGTGTGGTGTAGACTGTATTGTTTGTTACAGGTAATGTGGAGAGTGGGTTGTAGTCAGTGTGCAGTCTGTACTGTTTTTTACATGTACTGTGGAGTGTGGGGTGTAGTCAGTGTGCAGTCTGTACGCTTTGTTACAGGTACTGTGGAGTGTGGGGTGTAGTCAGTGTGCAGTCTGTACTGTTTGTTACAGGTAATGTGGAGAGTGGGTTGTAGTCAGTGTGCAGTCTGTACTGTTTGTTACATGTACTGTGGTGTGTGGGGTGTAGCCTGTATTGTTTGTTCGAGGTACTGTGGAGTGTGGGGTCTAGTCAGTGTGCAGTCTGTATTGTTTGTTACAGGTACTGTGGAGTGTGGGGTGTAGTCAGGGTGTAGTCAGTATTGTTTGTTACAGGTACTGTGGAGTGTTGGGTGTAGTCAGTGTGCAGTCTGTACTGTTTGTTACAGGTACAGTGGAGTGTGTGGTGTAGACTGTATTGTTTGTTACAGGTACTGTTAAATGTGGGGTGTAGTCAGGGTGTAGTCTGTACTGTTTGTTACATGTACTGTGGAGTGTGAGGTGTAGTCTGTCTTGTTTGTTACAGGTACTGTGGAGTGTAGTCAGTGTGCAGTCTGTACTGTTCGTTACAGGTACAGTGGAGTGTGGGGTTTAGTCTGTATAGTTTGTTACAGGTACTGTGGAGTGTGGGGTGTAGTCAGTGTGCAGTCTGTACTGTTTGGTACAGGTACTGTGGAGTGTTGGGTGTAGTCAGTTTGCTGTCTGTACTGTTTGTTACTGGTGCAGTGAATTGTGCGGTGTAGCCTGTATTGTTCGTCACAGGTATTGTGGAGTGTGGGGTTTAGTCAGTGTGCAGTCTGTACTGTTTGTTACATGTACTGTGGAGTGCAGGGTGTAGTCAGTGTGCAGTCTGTATTGTTTGTTACAGGCACTGTGGAGTGTGGGGTGTAGTCTGTATTGTTTGTTACAGGTAATGTGGAGAGTGGGTTGTAGTCAGTGTGCAGTCTGTACTGTTTGTTACATGTACTGTGGTGTGTGGGGTGTAGCCTGTATTGTTTGTTACAGGTAATGTGGAGAGTGGGTTGTAGTCAGTGTGCAGTCTGTACTGTTTTTTACCTGTACTGTGGAGTGTGGGGTGTAGTAAGTGTGCAGTCTGTACTCTTTGTTACAGGTACTGTGGAGTGTGGGGTGTAGTCAGTGTGCAGTCTGTACTGTTTGTTACAGGTAATGTGGAGAGTTGGTTGTAGTCAGTGTGCAGTCTGTACTGTTTTTTACATGTACTGTGGAGTGTGGGGTGTAGTCAGTGTGCAGTCTGTACTCTTTGTTACAGGTACTGTGGAGTGTGGGGTGTAGTCAGTGTGCAGTCTGTACTGTTTGTTACAGGTAATGTGGAGAGTGGGTTGTAGTCAGTGTGCAGTCTGTACTGTTTGTTACATGTACTGTGGTGTGTGGGGTGTAGCCTGTATTGTTTGTTCGAGGTACTGTGGAGTGTGGGGTGTAGTCAGTGTGCAGTCTGTATTGTTTGTTACAGGTACTGTGGAGTGTGGGGTGTAGTCAGGGTGTAGTTAGTATTGTTTGTTACAGGTACTGTGGAGTGTTGGGTGTAGTCAGTGTGCAGTCTGTACTGTTTGTTACAGGTACAGTGGAGTGTGTGGTGTAGTCTGTATTGTTTGTTACGGGTACTGTGGAGTCTGGGGTGTAGTCTGTATTGTTTGTTACAGGTACTGTGGAGTGTGGAGTGTAGTCAGGGTGTAGTCTGTATTGTATGTTACAGGTACTGTGGAGTGTGGGGCTTAGTCAGTGTGCAGTCTGTACTGTTTGTTACAGGTACAGTGGAGTGTGGGGTCTAGTCTGTATTGTTTGTTACAGGTACTTTGGAGTGTGGGGTGTAGTCAGTGTGCAGTCTGTACAGTTTGTTACCCGTACTGTGGAGTGGGGTGTGTAGTCTGTATTATTTGTTACCGGTACTGTGGAGTGTGGGGTGTAGTCTTTATTGTTTGTTACAGGTACTGTGGTGACTGGGGTGTAGTCAGTGTGCAGTCTGTACTGTTTGTTACAGGTATAGTGGAGTGTGGGGTGTAGCCTGTATTGTTTGTTACAGGTACTGTGGAGTGTGGAGTGTAGTCACTGTACAATCTGTACTGTTTGTTACAGGTATAGTGGAGTGTGGGGTGTAGCCTGTACTGTTTGTTACAGGTACTGTGGAGTCTGGGGTGTAGTCTGTATTGTTTGTTACAGGTACTGTGGAGTGTGGGGTGTGGTCTGTATTGTTTGTTACAGGTACTGTGGAGTGTGCGGTTTAGTCAGTGTGCAGTCTGTACTGTTTGTTACAGGTACAGTGGAATGTGGGGTGTAGCCTGTATTGTTCGTCACAGCTGCTGTGGAGTGTGGGGTGTAGTCAGTGTGCAGTCTGTACTGTTTGTTACAGGTACTGTGGAGTGTGGGGTGTAGTCAGTTTGCAGTCTGTACTGTTTGTTACAGGTGCTGTGGATTGTGGGGTATAGCCTGTTTTGTTCATCGCAGGTACTGTGGAGTGTGGGGTGTAGTCAGTGTGCAGTCTGTACAGTTTGTGGCAGGTTCTGTGGAGTGTGGGGTGTAGTCAGTGTGCAGTCTGTACAGTTTGTGACAGGTTCTGTGGAGTGTGGGGTCAGGTCAGTGTGCAGTCTGTACAGTTCGTTACAGGTACAGTGGAGTGTGGGGTGTAGTCTGTATTGTTTGTTACAGGTACTGTGGAGTGTGGTGTGTAGTCAGTATGCAGTCTGTACTGTTTGTTACAGGTACTGTGGAGTGTGGGGTGTAGTCAGATTGCAGTCTGTACTGTTTGTTACAGGTACTGTGGAGTGTGGAGTGTAGTCAGTGTGCAGTCTGTACTGTTTGTTACAGGTACAGTGGAGTGTGGGGTCTAGTCTGTATTGTTTGTTACAGGTACTTTGGAGTGTGGGGTGTAGTCAGTGTGCAGTCTGTACAGTTTGTTACCCGTACTGTGGAGTGGGGGGTGTAGTCTGTATTATTTGTTACTGGTACTGTGGAGTGTGGGGTGTAGTCTGTATTGTTTGTTACAGGTACTGTGGTGACTGGGGTGTAGTCAGTGTGCAGTCTGTACTGTTTGTTACAGGTATAGTGGAGTGTGGGGTGTAGCCTGTATTGTTTGTTACAGGTACTGTGGAGTGTGGAGTGTAGTCACTGTACAATCTGTACTGTTTGTTACAGGTATAGTGGAGTGTGGGGTGTAGCCTGTACTGTTTGTTACAGGTACTGTGGAGTCTGGGGTGTAGTCTGTATTGTTTGTTACAGGTACTGTGGAGTGTGGGGTTTAGTCAGTGTGCAGTCTGTACTGTTTGTTACAGGTACAGTGGAATGTGGGGTGTAGCCTGTATTGTTCGTCACAGCTGCTGTGGAGTGTGGGGTGTAGTCAGTGTGCAGTCTGTACTGTTTGTTACAGGTACTGTGGAGTGTGGGGTGTAGTCAGTTTGCAGTCTGTACTGTTTGTTACAGGTGCTGTGGATTGTGGGGTATAGCCTGTATTGTTCATCGCAGGTACTGTGGAGTGTGGGGTGTAGTCAGTGTGCAGTCTGTACAGTTTGTGGCAGGTTCTGTGGAGTGTGCGGTGTAGTCAGTGTGCAGTCTGTACAGTTTGTGACAGGTTCTGTGGAGTGTGGGGTCAGGTCAGTGTGCAGTCTGTACAGTTCGTTACAGGTACAGTGGAGTGTGGGGTGTAGTCTGTATTGTTTGTTACAGGTACTGTGGAGTGTGGTGTGTAGTCAGTATGCAGTTTGTACTGTTTGTTACAGGTACTGTGGAGTGTGGGTTGTAGTCAGATTGCAGTCTGTACTGTTTGCTACAGGTGCTGTGGATTGTGCGGTGTAGACTGTATCGTTCGTCACAGGTACTGTGGAGTGTGGCATGTAGTCCATGTGCAGTCTGTACTGTTTGTTACATGTACTGTGGAGTGTGGCGTGTAGCCTGTATTGTTTGTTACATGTACTGTGGAGTACGGGGTGTAGTCAGTGTGCAGTCTGTATTGTTTGTTACAGGTACTGTGGAGTGTGGGGAGTAGTCAGGGTGAAGTCTGTACTGTTTGTTACAGGTACTGTGTAGTGTGGGGTGTAGTCAGTGTGCAGTCTGTACTGTTTGTTACATGTACCGTGGAGTGTGGGGTTTAGCCAGTATTGTTTGTTACAGGTACTGTGGAGTGCCGGGTGTAGTCAGTGTGCAGTCTGTATTGTTTGTTACAGGTACTGAGGAGTCTGGGGTGTAGTCTCTATTGTTTGTTACAGGTACTGTGGAGTGTGGGGTGTAGTCAGGGTGAAGTCTGGACTGTTTGTTACAGGTACTGTGGAGTGTGGGGTGTTCTCAGGGTGTAGTCAGTATTGTTTGTTACAGGTACTGTGGAGTGTGGGGTGTAGTCAGTGTGCAGTCTGTACTGTTTGTTACAGGTACTGTGGAGTGTGGGGTGTAGTCAGTGTGCAGTCTGTACTGGTTGTTGCAGGTAATGTGGAGAGTGGGTTGTAGTCAGTGTGCAGTCTGTACTGTTTGTTACATGTACTGTGGTGTGTGGGGTGTAGCCTGTATTGTTTGTTCGAGGTACTGTGGAGTGTGGGGTGTAGTCAGTGTGCAGTCTGTATTGTTTGTTACTGGTACTGTGGAGTGTGGGATGTAGTCAGGGTGTAGTCAGTATTGTTTGTTACAGGTACTGTGGAGTGTTGGGAATAGTCAGTGTGCAGTCTGTACTGTTTGTTACAGGTACAGTGGAGTGTGTGGTGTAGACTGTATTGTTTGTTACAGGTAATGTGGAGAGTGGGTTGTAGTCAGTGTGCAGTCTGTACTGTTTTTTACATGTACTGTGGAGTGTGGGGTGTAGTCAGTGTGCAGTCTGTACTCTTTGTTACAGGTACTGTGGAGTGTGGGGTGTAGTCAGTGTGCAGTCTGTACTGTTTGTTACAGGTAATGTGGAGAGTGGGTTGTAGTCAGTGTGCAGTCTGTACTGTTTGTTACATGTACTGTGTTGTGTGGGGTGTAGCCTGTATTGTTTGTTCGAGGTACTGTGGAGTGTGGGGTGTAGTCAGTGTGTAGTCTGTATTGTTTGTTACAGGTACTGTGGTGACTGGGGTGTAGTCAGTGTGCAGTCTGTACTGTTTGTTACAGGTATAGTGGAGTGTGGGGTGTAGCCTGTATTGTTTGTTACAGGTACTGTGGAGTGTGGAGTGTAGTCACTGTACAATCTGTACTGTTTGTTACAGGTATAGTGGAGTGTGGGGTGTAGCCTGTACTGTTTGTTACAGGTACTGTGGAGTCTGGGGTGTAGTCTGTATTGTTTGTTACAGGTACTGTGGAGTGTGGGGTTTAGTCAGTGTGCAGTCTGTACTGTTTGTTACAGGTACAGTGGAATGTGGGGTGTAGCCTGTATTGTTCGTCACAGCTGCTGTGGAGTGTGGGGTGTAGTCAGTGTGCAGTCTGTACTGTTTGTTACAGGTACTGTGGAGTGTGGGGTGTAGTCAGTTTGCAGTCTGTACTGTTTGTTACAGGTGCTGTGGATTGTGGGGTATAGCCTGTATTGTTCATCGCAGGTACTGTGGAGTGTGGGGTGTAGTCAGTGTGCAGTCTGTACAGTTTGTGGCAGGTTCTGTGGAGTGTGCGGTGTAGTCAGTGTGCAGTCTGTACAGTTTGTGACAGGTTCTGTGGAGTGTGGGGTCAGGTCAGTGTGCAGTCTGTACAGTTCGTTACAGGTACAGTGGAGTGTGGGGTGTAGTCTGTATTGTTTGTTACAGGTACTGTGGAGTGTGGTGTGTAGTCAGTGTGCAGTCTGTACAGTTCGTTACAGGTACAGTGGAGTGTGGGGTGTAGTCTGTATTGTTTGTTACAGGTACTGTGGAGTGTGGAGTGTAGTCAGTGTGCAGTCTGTACTGTTTGTTACAGGTACAGTGGAGTGTGGGGTCTAGTCAGATTGCAGTCTGTACTGTTTGTTACAGGTACTGTGGAGTGTGGAGTGTAGTCAGTGTGCAGTCTGTACTGTTTGTTACAGGTACAGTGGAGTGTGGGGTCTAGTCTGTTTTGTTCATCGCAGGTACTGTGGAGTGTGGGGTGTAGTCAGTGTGCAGTCTGTACAGTTTGTGGCAGGTTCTGTGGAGTGTGGGGTGTAGTCAGTGTGCAGTCTGTACAGTTTGTGACAGGTTCTGTGGAGTGTGGGGTCAGGTCAGTGTGCAGTCTGTACAGTTCGTTACAGGTACAGTGGAGTGTGGGGTGTAGTCTGTATTGTTTGTTACAGGTACTGTGGAGTGTGGTGTGTAGTCAGTATGCAGTCTGTACTGTTTGTTACAGGTACTGTGGAGTGTGGGGTGTAGTCAGATTGCAGTCTGTACTGTTTGTTACAGGTACTGTGGAGTGTGGAGTGTAGTCAGTGTGCAGTCTGTACTGTTTGTTACAGGTACAGTGGAGTGTGGGGTCTAGTCTGTATTGTTTGTTACAGGTACTTTGGAGTGTGGGGTGTAGTCAGTGTGCAGTCTGTACAGTTTGTTACCCGTACTGTGGAGTGGGGGGTGTAGTCTGTATTATTTGTTACTGGTACTGTGGAGTGTGGGGTGTAGTCTGTATTGTTTGTTACAGGTACTGTGGTGACTGGGGTGTAGTCAGTGTGCAGTCTGTACTGTTTGTTACAGGTATAGTGGAGTGTGGGGTGTAGCCTGTATTGTTTGTTACAGGTACTGTGGAGTGTGGAGTGTAGTCACTGTACAATCTGTACTGTTTGTTACAGGTATAGTGGAGTGTGGGGTGTAGCCTGTACTGTTTGTTACAGGTACTGTGGAGTCTGGGGTGTAGTCTGTATTGTTTGTTACAGGTACTGTGGAGTGTGGGGTTTAGTCAGTGTGCAGTCTGTACTGTTTGTTACAGGTACAGTGGAATGTGGGGTGTAGCCTGTATTGTTCGTCACAGCTGCTGTGGAGTGTGGGGTGTAGTCAGTGTGCAGTCTGTACTGTTTGTTACAGGTACTGTGGAGTGTGGGGTGTAGTCAGTTTGCAGTCTGTACTGTTTGTTACAGGTGCTGTGGATTGTGGGGTATAGCCTGTATTGTTCATCGCAGGTACTGTGGAGTGTGGGGTGTAGTCAGTGTGCAGTCTGTACAGTTTGTGGCAGGTTCTGTGGAGTGTGCGGTGTAGTCAGTGTGCAGTCTGTACAGTTTGTGACAGGTTCTGTGGAGTGTGGGGTCAGGTCAGTGTGCAGTCTGTACAGTTCGTTACAGGTACAGTGGAGTGTGGGGTGTAGTCTGTATTGTTTGTTACAGGTACTGTGGAGTGTGGTGTGTAGTCAGTATGCAGTTTGTACTGTTTGTTACAGGTACTGTGGAGTGTGGGTTGTAGTCAGATTGCAGTCTGTACTGTTTGCTACAGGTGCTGTGGATTGTGCGGTGTAGACTGTATCGTTCGTCACAGGTACTGTGGAGTGTGGCATGTAGTCCATGTGCAGTCTGTACTGTTTGTTACATGTACTGTGGAGTGTGGCGTGTAGCCTGTATTGTTTGTTACATGTACTGTGGAGTACGGGGTGTAGTCAGTGTGCAGTCTGTATTGTTTGTTACAGGTACTGTGTAGTGTGGGGTGTAGTCAGTGTGCAGTCTGTACTGTTTGTTACATGTACCGTGGAGTGTGGGGTTTAGCCAGTATTGTTTGTTACAGGTACTGTGGAGTGCCGGGTGTAGTCAGTGTGCAGTCTGTATTGTTTGTTACAGGTACTGAGGAGTCTGGGGTGTAGTCTCTATTGTTTGTTACAGGTACTGTGGAGTGTGGGGTGTAGTCAGGGTGAAGTCTGGACTGTTTGTTACAGGTACTGTGGAGTGTGGGGTGTTCTCAGGGTGTAGTCAGTATTGTTTGTTACAGGTACTGTGGAGTGTGGGGTGTAGTCAGTGTGCAGTCTGTACTGTTTGTTACAGGTACTGTGGAGTGTGGGGTGTAGTCAGTGTGCAGTCTGTACTGGTTGTTGCAGGTAATGTGGAGAGTGGGTTGTAGTCAGTGTGCAGTCTGTACTGTTTGTTACATGTACTGTGGTGTGTGGGGTGTAGCCTGTATTGTTTGTTCGAGGTACTGTGGAGTGTGGGGTGTAGTCAGTGTGCAGTCTGTATTGTTTGTTACTGGTACTGTGGAGTGTGGGATGTAGTCAGGGTGTAGTCAGTATTGTTTGTTACAGGTACTGTGGAGTGTTGGGAATAGTCAGTGTGCAGTCTGTACTGTTTGTTACAGGTACAGTGGAGTGTGTGGTGTAGACTGTATTGTTTGTTACAGGTAATGTGGAGAGTGGGTTGTAGTCAGTGTGCAGTCTGTACTGTTTTTTACATGTACTGTGGAGTGTGGGGTGTAGTCAGTGTGCAGTCTGTACTCTTTGTTACAGGTACTGTGGAGTGTGGGGTGTAGTCAGTGTGCAGTCTGTACTGTTTGTTACAGGTAATGTGGAGAGTGGGTTGTAGTCAGTGTGCAGTCTGTACTGTTTGTTACATGTACTGTGTTGTGTGGGGTGTAGCCTGTATTGTTTGTTCGAGGTACTGTGGAGTGTGGGGTGTAGTCAGTGTGTAGTCTGTATTGTTTGTTACAGGTACTGTGGTGACTGGGGTGTAGTCAGTGTGCAGTCTGTACTGTTTGTTACAGGTATAGTGGAGTGTGGGGTGTAGCCTGTATTGTTTGTTACAGGTACTGTGGAGTGTGGAGTGTAGTCACTGTACAATCTGTACTGTTTGTTACAGGTATAGTGGAGTGTGGGGTGTAGCCTGTACTGTTTGTTACAGGTACTGTGGAGTCTGGGGTGTAGTCTGTATTGTTTGTTACAGGTACTGTGGAGTGTGGGGTTTAGTCAGTGTGCAGTCTGTACTGTTTGTTACAGGTACAGTGGAATGTGGGGTGTAGCCTGTATTGTTCGTCACAGCTGCTGTGGAGTGTGGGGTGTAGTCAGTGTGCAGTCTGTACTGTTTGTTACAGGTACTGTGGAGTGTGGGGTGTAGTCAGTTTGCAGTCTGTACTGTTTGTTACAGGTGCTGTGGATTGTGGGGTATAGCCTGTATTGTTCATCGCAGGTACTGTGGAGTGTGGGGTGTAGTCAGTGTGCAGTCTGTACAGTTTGTGGCAGGTTCTGTGGAGTGTGCGGTGTAGTCAGTGTGCAGTCTGTACAGTTTGTGACAGGTTCTGTGGAGTGTGGGGTCAGGTCAGTGTGCAGTCTGTACAGTTCGTTACAGGTACAGTGGAGTGTGGGGTGTAGTCTGTATTGTTTGTTACAGGTACTGTGGAGTGTGGTGTGTAGTCAGTATGCAGTTTGTACTGTTTGTTACAGGTACTGTGGAGTGTGGGTTGTAGTCAGATTGCAGTCTGTACTGTTTGTTACAGGTGCTGTGGATTGTGCGGTGTAGACTGTATCGTTCGTCACAGGTACTGTGGAGTGTGGCATGTAGTCCATGTGCAGTCTGTACTGTTTGTTACATGTACTGTGGAGTGTGGCGTGTAGCCTGTATTGTTTGTTACATGTACTGTGGAGTACGGGGTGTAGTCAGTGTGCAGTCTGTATTGTTTGTTACAGGTACTGTGGAGTGTGGGGAGTAGTCAGGGTGAAGTCTGTACTGTTTGTTACAGGTACTGTGTAGTGTGGGGTGTAGTCAGTGTGCAGTCTGTACTGTTTGTTACATGTACCGTGGAGTGTGGGGTTTAGCCAGTATTGTTTGTTACAGGTACTGTGGAGTGCCGGGTGTAGTCAGTGTGCAGTCTGTATTGTTTGTTACAGGTACTGAGGAGTCTGGGGTGTAGTCTCTATTGTTTGTTACAGGTACTGTGGAGTGTGGGGTGTAGTCAGGGTGAAGTCTGGACTGTTTGTTACAGGTACTGTGGAGTGTGGGGTGTTCTCAGGGTGTAGTCAGTATTGTTTGTTACAGGTACTGTGGAGTGTGGGGTGTAGTCAGTGTGCAGTCTGTACTGTTTGTTACAGGTACTGTGGAGTGTGGGGTGTAGTCAGTGTGCAGTCTGTACTGGTTGTTGCAGGTAATGTGGAGAGTGGGTTGTAGTCAGTGTGCAGTCTGTACTGTTTGTTACATGTACTGTGGTGTGTGGGGTGTAGCCTGTATTGTTTGTTCGAGGAACTGTGGAGTGTGGGGTGTAGTCAGTGTGCAGTCTGTATTGTTTGTTACTGGTACTGTGGAGTGTGGGATGTAGTCAGGGTGTAGTCAGTATTGTTTGTTACAGGTACTGTGGAGTGTTGGGAATAGTCAGTGTGCAGTCTGTACTGTTTGTTACAGGTACAGTGGAGTGTGTGGTGTAGACTGTATTGTTTGTTACAGGTAATGTGGAGAGTGGGTTGTAGTCAGTGTGCAGTCTGTACTGTTTTTTACATGTACTGTGGAGTGTGGGGTGTAGTCAGTGTGCAGTCTGTACTCTTTGTTACAGGTACTGTGGAGTGTGGGGTGTAGTCAGTGTGCAGTCTGTACTGTTTGTTACAGGTAATGTGGAGAGTGGGTTGTAGTCAGTGTGCAGTCTGTACTGTTTGTTACATGTACTGTGTTGTGTGGGGTGTAGCCTGTATTGTTTGTTCGAGGTACTGTGGAGTGTGGGGTGTAGTCAGTGTGCAGTCTGTATTGTTTGTTACAGGTACTGTGGAGTGTGGGGTGTAGTCAGTGTGCAGTCTGTACTGGTTGTTGCAGGTAATGTGGAGAGTGGGTTGTAGTCAGTGTGCAGTCTGTACTGTTTGTTACATGTACTGTGGTGTGTGGGGTGTAGCCTGTATTGTTTGTTCGAGGTACTGTGGAGTGTGGGGTGTAGTCAGTGTGCAGTCTGTATTGTTTGTTACAGGTACTGTGGAGTGTGGGATGTAGTCAGGGTGTAGTCAGTATTGTTTGTTACAGGTACTGTGGAGTGTTGGGAATAGTCAGTGTGCAGTCTGTACTGTTTGTTACAGGTACAGTGGAGTGTGTGGTGTAGACTGTATTGTTTGTTACAGGTAATGTGGAGAGTGGGTTGTAGTCAGTGTGCAGTCTGTACTGTTTTTTACATGTACTGTGGAGTGTGGGGTGTAGTCAGTGTGCAGTCTGTACTCTTTGTTACAGGTACTGTGGAGTGTGGGATGTAGTCAGTGTGCAGTCTGTACTGTTTGTTACAGGTAATGTGGAGAGTGGGTTGTAGTCAGTGTGCAGTCTGTACTGTTTGTTACATGTACTGTGTTGTGTGGGGTGTAGCCTGTATTGTTTGTTCGAGGTACTGTGGAGTGTGGGGTGTAGTCAGTGTGCAGTCTGTATTGTTTGTTACAGGTACTGTGGAGTGTGGGGTGTAGTCAGGGTGTAGTCAGTATTGTTTGTTACAGGTACTGTGGAGTGTGGGGTGTAGTCAGTGTGCAGTCTGTACTGTTTGTTACAGGTACTGTGGAGTGTGGGGTGTAGTCAGTGTGCAGTCTGTACTGGTTGTTGCAGGTAATGTGGAGAGTGGGTTGTAGTCAGTGTGCAGTCTGTACTGTTTGTTACATGTACTGTGGTGTGTGGGGTGTAGCCTGTTTTGTTTGTTCGAGGTACTGTGGAGTGTGGGGTGTAGTCAGTGTGCAGTCTGTATTGTTTGTTACAGGTACTGTGGAGTGTGGGATGTAGTCAGGGTGTAGTCAGTATTGTTTGTTACAGGTACTGTGGAGTGTTGGGAATAGTCAGTGTGCAGTCTGTACTGTTTGTTACAGGTACAGTGGAGTGTGTGTTGTGTATACTGTATTGTTTGTTACAGGTAATGTGGAGAGTGGGTTGTAGTCAGTGTGCAGTCTGTACTGTTTTTTACATGTACTGTGGAGTGTGGGGTGTAGTCAGTGTGCAGTCTGTACTCTTTGTTACAGGTACTGTGGAGTGTGGGGTGTAGTCAGTGTGCAGTCTGTACTGTTTGTTACAGGTAATGTGGAGAGTGGGTTGTAGTCAGTGTGCAGTCTGTACTGTTTGTTACATGTACTGTGTTGTGTGGGGTGTAGCCTGTATTGTTTGTTCGAGGTACTGTGGAGTGTGGGGTGTAGTCAGTGTGCAGTCTGTATTGTTTGTTGCAGGTACTGTGGAGTGTGGGGTGTAGTCAGTGTGCAGTCTGTACTGGTTGTTGCAGGTAATGTGGAGAGTGGGTTGCAGTCAGTGTGCAGTCTGTACTGTTTGTTACATGTACTGTGGTGTGTGGGGTGTAGCCTGTATTGTTTGTTCGAGGTACTGTGGAGTGTGAGGTGTAGTCAGTGTGCAGTCTGTATTGTTTGTTACAGGTACTGTGGAGTGTGGGATGTAGTCAGGGTGTAGTCAGTATTGTTTGTTACAGGTACTGTGGAGTGTTGGGAATAGTCAGTGTGCAGTCTGTACTGTTTGTTACAGGTACAGTGGAGTGTGTGGTGTAGACTGTATTGTTTGTTACAGGTAATGTGGAGAGTGGGTTGTAGTAAGTGTGCAGTCTGTACTGCTTTTTACATGTACTGTGGAGTGTGGGGTGTAGTCAGTGTGCAGTCTGTATTGTTTGTTACAGGTACTGTGGAGTGTGGGGTGTAGTCAGTGTGCAGTCTGTACTGGTTGTTGCAGGTAATGTGGAGAGTGGGTTGTAGTCAGTGTGCAGTCTGTACTGTTTGTTACATGTACTGTGGTGTGTGGGGTGTAGCCTGTATTGTTTGTTCGAGGTACTGTGGAGTGTGGGGTGTAGTCAGTGTGCAGTCTGTATTGTTTGTTACAGGTACTGTGGAGTGTGGGATGTAGTCAGGGTGTAGTCAGTATTGTTTGTTACAGGTACTGTGGAGTGTTGGGAATAGTCAGTGTGCAGTCTGTACTGTTTGTTACAGGTACAGTGGAGTGTGTGGTGTAGACTGTATTGTTTGTTACAGGTAATGTGGAGAGTGGGTTGTAGTCAGTGTGCAGTCTGTACTGTTTTTTACATGTACTGTGGAGTGTGGGGTGTAGTCAGTGTGCAGTCTGTACTCTTTGTTACAGGTACTGTGGAGTGTGGGGTGTAGTCAGTGTGCAGTCTGTACTGTTTGTTACAGGTAATGTGGAGAGTGGGTTGTAGTCAGTGTGCAGTCTGTACTGTTTGTTACATGTACTGTGTTGTGTGGGGTGTAGCCTGTATTGTTTGTTCGAGGTACTGTGGAGTGTGGGGTGTAGTCAGTGTGCAGTCTGTATTGTTTGTTACAGGTACTGTGGAGTGTGGGGTGTAGTCAGGGTGTAGTCAGTATTGTTTGTTACAGGTACTGTGGAGTGTGGGGTGTAGTCAGTGTGCAGTCTGTACTGTTTGTTACAGGTACTGTGGAGTGTGGGGTGTAGTCAGTGTGCAGTCTGTACTGGTTGTTGCAGGTAATGTGGAGAGTGGGTTGTAGTCAGTGTGCAGTCTGTACTGTTTGTTACATGTACTGTGGTGTGTGGGGTGTAGCCTGTTTTGTTTGTTCGAGGTACTGTGGAGTGTGGGGTGTAGTCAGTGTGCAGTCTGTATTGTTTGTTACAGGTACTGTGGAGTGTGGGATGTAGTCAGGGTGTAGTCAGTATTGTTTGTTACAGGTACTGTGGAGTGTTGGGAATAGTCAGTGTGCAGTCTGTACTGTTTGTTACAGGTACAGTGGAGTGTGTGGTGTAGACTGTATTGTTTGTTACAGGTAATGTGGAGAGTGGGTTGTAGTCAGTGTGCAGTCTGTACTGTTTTTTACATGTACTGTGGAGTGTGGGGTGTAGTCAGTCTGCAGTCTGTACTCTTTGTTACAGGTACTGTGGAGTGTGGGGTGTAGTCAGTGTGCAGTCTGTACTGTTTGTTACAGGTAATGTGGAGAGTGGGTTGTAGTCAGTGTGCAGTCTGTACTGTTTGTTACATGTACTGTGTTGTGTGGGGTGTAGCCTGTATTGTTTGTTCGAGGTACTGTGGAGTGTGGGGTGTAGTCAGTGTGCAGTCTGTATTGTTTGTTACAGGTACTGTGGAGTGTGGGGTGTAGTCAGTGTGCAGTCTGTACTGGTTGTTGCAGGTAATGTGGAGAGTGGGTTGCAGTCAGTGTGCAGTCTGTACTGTTTGTTACATGTACTGTGGTGTGTGGGGTGTAGCCTGTATTGTTTGTTCGAGGTACTGTGGAGTGTGGGGTGTAGTCAGTGTGCAGTCTGTATTGTTTGTTACAGGTACTGTGGAGTGTGGGATGTAGTCAGGGTGTAGTCAGTATTGTTTGTTACAGGTACTGTGGAGTGTTGGGAATAGTCAGTGTGCAGTCTGTACTGTTTGTTACAGGTACAGTGGAGTGTGTGGTGTAGACTGTATTGTTTGTTACAGGTAATGTGGAGAGTGGGTTGTATTCAGTGTGCAGTCTGTACTGTTTTTTACATGTACTGTGGAGTGTGGGGTGTAGTCAGTGTGCAGTCTGTACTCTTTGTTACAGGTACTGTGGAGTGTGGGGTGTAGTCAGGGTGTAGTCAGTATTGTTTGTTACAGGTACTGTGGAGTGTCGGGTGTAGTCAGTGTGCAGTCTGTACTGTTTGTTACATGTACTGTGGTGTGTGGGGTGTAGCCTGTATTGTTTGTTCGAGGTACTGTGGAGTGTGGGATGTAGTCAGGGTGTAGTCAGTATTGTTTGTTACAGGTACTGTGGAGTGTTGGGAATAGTCAGTGTGCAGTCTGTACTGTTTGTTACAGGTACAGTGGAGTGTGTGGTGTAGACTGTATTGTTTGTTACAGGTAATGTGGAGAGTGGGTTGTAGTAAGTGTGCAGTCTGTACTGCTTTTTACATGTACTGTGGAGTGTGGGGTGTAGTCAGTGTGCAGTCTGTACTCTTTGTTACAGGTACTGTGGAGTGTGGGGTGTTGTCAGTGTGCAGTCTGTACTGTTTGTTACAGGTAATGTGGAGAGTGGGTTGTAGTCAGTGTGCAGTCTGTACTGTTTGTTACATGTACTGTGTTGTGTGGGGTGTAGCCTGTATTGTTTGTTCGAGGTACTGTGGAGTGTGGGGTGTAGTCAGTGTGCAGTCTGTATTGTTTGTTACAGGTACTGTGGAGTGTGGGGTGTAGTCAGTGTGCAGTCTGTACTGGTTGTTGCAGGTAATGTGGAGAGTGGGTTGTAGTCAGTGTGCAGTCTGTACTGTTTGTTACATGTACTGTGGTGTGTGGGGTGTAGCCTGTATTGTTTGTTCGAGGTACTGTGGAGTGTGGGGTGTAGTCAGTGTGCAGTCTGTATTGTTTGTTACAGGTACTGTGGAGTGTGGGATGTAGTCAGGGTGTAGTCAGTATTGTTTGTTACAGGTACTGTGGAGTGTTGGGAATAGTCAGTGTGCAGTCTGTACTGTTTGTTACAGGTACAGTGGAGTGTGTGGTGTAGACTGTATTGTTTGTTACAGGTAATGTGGAGAGTGGGTTGTAGTCAGTGTGCAGTCTGTACTGTTTTTTACATGTACTGTGGAGTGTGGGGTGTAGTCAGTGTGCAGTCTGTACTCTTTGTTACAGGTACTGTGGAGTGTGGGGTGTAGTCAGGGTGTAGTCAGTATTGTTTGTTACAGGTACTGTGGAGTGTGGGGTGTAGTCAGTGTGCAGTCTGTACTGTTTGTTACATGTACTGTGGTGTGTGGGGTGTAGCCTGTATTGTTTGTTACAGGTAATGTGGAGAGTGGGGTGTAGCCTGTACTGTTTGTTACAGGTACTGTGGAGTCTGGGGTGTAGTCTGTATTGTTTGTTACAGGTACTGTGGAGTGTGGGGTGTGGTCTGTATTGTTTGTTACAGGTACTGTGGAGTGTGGGGTTTAGTCAGTGTGCAGTCTGTACTGTTTGTTACAGGTACAGTGGAATGTGGGGTGTAGCCTGTATTGTTCGTCACAGCTGCTGTGGAGTGTGGGGTGTAGTCAGTGTGCAGTCTGTACTGTTTGTTACAGGTACTGTGGAGTGTGGGGTGTAGTCAGTTTGCAGTCTGTACTGTTTGTTACAGGTGCTGTGGATTGTGGGGTATAGCCTGTATTGTTCATCGCAGGTACTGTGGAGTGTGGGGTGTAGTCAGTGTGCAGTCTGTACAGTTTGTGGCAGGTTCTGTGGAGTGTGCGGTGTAGTCAGTGTGCAGTCTGTACAGTTTGTGACAGGTTCTGTGGAGTGTGGGGTCAGGTCAGTGTGCAGTCTGTGCAGTTCGTTACAGGTACAGTGGAGTGTGGGGTGTAGTCTGTATTGTTTGTTACAGGTACTGTGGAGTGTGGTGTGTAGTCAGTATGCAGTCTGTACTGTTTGTTACAGGTACTGTGGAGTGTGGGGTGTAGTCAGATTGCAGTCTGTACTGTTTGTTACAGGTGCTGTGGATTGTGCGGTGTAGACTGTATCGTTCGTCACAGGTACTGTGGAGTGTGGCATGTAGTCCATGTGCAGTCTGTACTGTTTGTTACATGTACTGTGGAGTGTGGCGTGTAGCCTGTATTGTTTGTTACATGTACTGTGGAGTACGGGGTGTAGTCAGTGTGCAGTCTGTATTGTTTGTTACAGGTACTGTGGTGTGTGGGGAGTAGTCAGGGTGAAGTCTGTACTGTTTGTTACAGGTACTGTGTAGTGTGGGGTGTAGTCAGTGTGCAGTCTGTACTGTTTGTTACATGTACCGTGGAGTGTGGGGTTTAGCCTGTATTGTTTGTTACAGGTACTGTGGAGTGCCGGGTGTAGTCAGTGTGCAGTCTGTATTGTTTGTTACAGGTACTGAGGAGTCTGGGGTGTAGTCTCTATTGTTTGTTACAGGTACTGTGGAGTGTGGGGTGTAGTCAGGGTGAAGTCTGGACTGTTTGTTACAGGTACTGTGGAGTGTGGGGTGTTCTCAGGGTGTAGTCAGTATTGTTTGTTACAGGTACTGTGGAGTGTGGGGTGTAGTCAGTGTGCAGTCTGTACTGTTTGTTACAGGTACTGTGGAGTGTGGGGTGTAGTCAGTGTGCAGTCTGTACTGGTTGTTGCAGGTAATGTGGAGAGTGGGTTGTAGTCAGTGTGCAGTCTGTACTGTTTGTTACATGTACTGTGGTGTGTGGGGTGTAGCCTGTATTGTTTGTTCGAGGTACTGTGGAGTGTGGGGTGTAGTCAGTGTGCAGTCTGTATTGTTTGTTACAGGTACTGTGGAGTGTGGGATGTAGTCAGGGTGTAGTCAGTATTGTTTGTTACAGGTACTGTGGAGTGTTGGGAATAGTCAGTGTGCAGTCTGTACTGTTTGTTACAGGTACAGTGGAGTGTGTGGTGTAGACTGTATTGTTTGTTACAGGTAATGTGGAGAGTGGGTTGTAGTCAGTGTGCAGTCTGTACTGTTTTTTACATGTACTGTGGAGTGTGGGGTGTAGTCAGTGTGCAGTCTGTACTCTTTGTTACAGGTACTGTGGAGTGTGGGGTGTAGTCAGTGTGCAGTCTGTACTGTTTGTTACAGGT
Source organism: Hemitrygon akajei (assembly GCF_048418815.1). Taxonomy (NCBI): domain Eukaryota; kingdom Metazoa; phylum Chordata; class Chondrichthyes; order Myliobatiformes; family Dasyatidae; genus Hemitrygon; species Hemitrygon akajei. Next base: position 4,232,905 of record NC_133144.1, read on the forward strand.
AATGTGGAGAGTGGGTTGTAGTCAGTGTGCAGTCTGTACTGTTTGTTACATGTACTGTGTTGAGTGGGGTGTAGCCTGTATTGTTTGTTCGAGGTACTGTGGAGTGTGGGGTGTAGTCAGTGTGCAGTCTGTATTGTTTGTTACAGGTACTGTGGAGTGTGGGGTGTAGTCAGTGTGCAGTCTGTACTGGTTGTTGCAGGTAATGTGGAGAGTGGGTTGTAGTCAGTGTGCAGTCTGTACTGTTTGTTACATGTACTGTGGTGTGTGGGGTGTAGCCTGTATTGTTTGTTCGAGGTACTGTGGAGTGTGGGGTGTAGTCAGTGTGCAGTCTGTATTGTTTGTTACAGGTACTGTGGAGTGTGGGATGTAGTCAGGGTGTAGTCAGTATTGTTTGTTACAGGTACTGTGGAGTGTTGGGAATAGTCAGTGTGCAGTCTGTACAGTTTGTTACAGGTACAGTGGAGTGTGTGGTGTAGACTGTATTGTTTGTTACAGGTAATGTGGAGAGTGGGTTGTAGTCAGTGTGCAGTCTGTACTGTTTTTTACATATACTGTGGAGTGTGGGGTGTAGTCAGTGTGCAGTCTGTACTCTTTGTTACAGGTACTGTGGAGTGTGGGGTGTAGTCAGTGTGCAGTCTGTACTGTTTGTTACAGGTAATGTGGAGAGTGGGTTGTAGTCAGTGTGCAGTCTGTACTGTTTGTTACATGTACTGTGTTGTGTGGGGTGTAGCCTGTATTGTTTGTTCGAGGTACTGTGGAGTGTGGGGTGTAGTCAGTGTGCAGTCTGTATTGTTTGTTACAGGTACTGTGGAGTGTGGGGTGTAGTCAGGGTGTAGTCAGTATTGTTTGTTACAGGTACTGTGGAGTGTGGGGTGTAGTCAGTGTGCAGTCTGTACTGTTTGTTACAGGTACTGTGGAGTGTGGGGTGTAGTCAGTGTGCAGTCTGTACTGGTTGTTGCAGGTAATGTGGAGAGTGGGTTGTAGTCAGTGTGCAGTCTGTACTGTTTGTTACATGTACTGTGGTGTGTGGGGTGTAGCCTGTATTGTTTGTTCGAGGTACTGTGGAGTGTGGGGTGTAGTCAGTGTGCAGTCTGTATTGTTTGTTACAGGTACTGTGGAGTGTGGGATGTAGTCAGGGTGTAGTCAGTATTGTTTGTTACAGGTACTGTGGAGTGTTGGGAATAGTCAGTGTGCAGTCTGTACTGTTTGTTACAGGTACAGTGGAGTGTGTGGTGTAGACTGTATTGTTTGTTACAGGTAATGTGGAGAGTGGGTTGTAGTCAGTGTGCAGTCTGTACTGTTTTTTACATGTACTGTGGAGTGTGGGGTGTAGTCAGTGTGCAGTCTGTACTCTTTGTTACAGGTACTGTGGAGTGTGGGGTGTAGTCAGTGTGCAGTCTGTACTGTTTGTTACAGGTAATGTGGAGAGTGGGTTGTAGTCAGTGTGCAGTCTGTACTGTTTGTTACATGTACTGTGTTGTGTGGGGTGTAGCCTGTATTGTTTGTTCGAGGTACTGTGGAGTGTGGGGTGTAGTCAGTGTGCAGTCTGTATTGTTTGTTGCAGGTAATGTGGAGAGTGGGTTGTAGTCAGTGTGCAGTCTGTACTGTTTGTTACATGTACTGTGGTGTGTGGGGTGTAGCCTGTATTGTTTGTTCGAGGTACTGTGGAGTGTGGGGTGTAGTCAGTGTGCAGTCTGTACTGTTTGTTACAGGTACTGTGGAGTGTGGGGTATAGTCAGTTTGCAGTCTGTACTGTTTGTTACAGGTGCTGTGGATTGTGGGGTATAGCCTGTATTGTTCATCGCAGGTACTGTGGAGTGTGGGGTGTAGTCAGTGTGCAGTCTGTACAGTTTGTGGCAGGTTCTGTGGAGTGTGCGGTGAAGTCAGTGTGCAGTCTGTACAGTTTGTGACAGGTTCTGTGGAGTGTGGGGTCAGGTCAGTGTGCAGTCTGTACAGTTCGTTACAGGTACAGTGGAGTGTGGGGTGTAGTCTGTATTGTTTGTTACAGGTACTGTGGAGTGTGGTGTGTAGTCAGTATGCAGTCTGTACTGTTTGTTACAGGTACTGTGGAGTGTGGGGTATAGTCAGATTGCAGTCTGTACTGTTTGTTACATGTACTGTGGAGTGTGGCGTGTAGCCTGTATTGTTTGTTACATGTACTGTGGAGTGTTGGGAATAGTCAGTGTGCAGTCTGTACAGTTTGTTACAGGTACAGTGGAGTGTGTGGTGTAGACTGTATTGTTTGTTACAGGTAATGTGGAGAGTGGGTTGTAGTCAGTGTGCAGTCTGTACTGTTTTTTACATGTACTGTGGAGTGTGGGGTGTAGTCAGTGTGCAGTCTGTACTCTTTGTTACAGGTACTGTGGAGTGTGGGGTGTAGTCAGTGTGCAGTCTGTACTGTTTGTTACAGGTAATGTGGAGAGTGGGTTGTAGTCAGTGTGCAGTCTGTACTGTTTGTTACATGTACTGTGTTGTGTGGGGTGTAGCCTGTATTGTTTGTTCGAGGTACTGTGGAGTGTGGGGTGTAGTCAGTGTGCAGTCTGTATTGTTTGTTACATGTACTGTGGTGTGTGGGGTGTAGCCTGTATTGTTTGTTACAGGTAATGTGGAGAGTGGGGTGTAGCCTGTACTGTTTGTTACAGGTACTGTGGAGTCTGGGGTGTAGTCTGTATTGTTTGTTACAGGTACTGTGGAGTGTGGGGTGTGGTCTGTATTGTTTGTTACAGGTACTGTGCAGTGTGGGGTTTAGTCAGTGTGCAGTCTGTACTGTTTGTTACAGGTACAGTGGAATGTGGGGTGTAGCCTGTATTGTTCGTCACAGCTGCTGTGGAGTGTGGGGTGTAGTCAGTGTGCAGTCTGTACTGTTTGTTACAGGTACTGTGGAGTGTGGGGTGTAGTCAGTTTGCAGTCTGTACTGTTTGTTACAGGTGCTGTGGATTGTGGGGTATAGCCTGTATTGTTCATCGCAGGTACTGTGGAGTGTGGGGTGTAGTCAGTGTGCAGTCTGTACAGTTTGTGGCAGGTTCTGTGGAGTGTGCGGTGTAGTCAGTGTGCAGTCTGTACAGTTTGTGACAGGTTCTGTGGAGTGTGGGGTCAGGTCAGTGTGCAGTCTGTGCAGTTCGTTACAGGTACAGTGGAGTGTGGGGTGTAGTCTGTATTGTTTGTTACAGGTACTGTGGAGTGTGGTGTGTAGTCAGTATGCAGTCTGTACTGTTTGTTACAGGTACTGTGGAGTGTGGGGTGTAGTCAGATTGCAGTCTGTACTGTTTGTTACAGGTGCTGTGGATTGTGCGGTGTAGACTGTATCGTTCGTCACAGGTACTGTGGAGTGTGGCATGTAGTCCATGTGCAGTCTGTACTGTTTGTTACATGTACTGTGGAGTGTGGCGTGTAGCCTGTATTGTTTGTTACATGTACTGTGGAGTACGGGGTGTAGTCAGTGTGCAGTCTGTATTGTTTGTTACAGGTACTGTGGTGTGTGGGGAGTAGTCAGGGTGAAGTCTGTACTGTTTGTTACAGGTACTGTGTAGTGTGGGGTGTAGTCAGTGTGCAGTCTGTACTGTTTGTTACATGTACCGTGGAGTGTGGGGTTTAGCCTGTATTGTTTGTTACAGGTACTGTGGAGTGCCGGGTGTAGTCAGTGTGCAGTCTGTATTGTTTGTTACAGGTACTGAGGAGTCTGGGGTGTAGTCTCTATTGTTTGTTACAGGTACTGTGGAGTGTGGGGTGTAGTCAGGGTGAAGTCTGGACTGTTTGTTACAGGTACTGTGGAGTGTGGGGTGTTCTCAGGGTGTAGTCAGTATTGTTTGTTACAGGTACTGTGGAGTGTGGGGTGTAGTCAGTGTGCAGTCTGTACTGTTTGTTACAGGTACTGTGGAGTGTGGGGTGTAGTCAGTGTGCAGTCTGTACTGGTTGTTGCAGGTAATGTGGAGAGTGGGTTGTAGTCAGTGTGCAGTCTGTACTGTTTGTTACATGTACTGTGGTGTGTGGGGTGTAGCCTGTATTGTTTGTTCGAGGTACTGTGGAGTGTGGGGTGTAGTCAGTGTGCAGTCTGTATTGTTTGTTACAGGTACTGTGGAGTGTGGGATGTAGTCAGGGTGTAGTCAGTATTGTTTGTTACAGGTACTGTGGAGTGTTGGGAATAGTCAGTGTGCAGTCTGTACTGTTTGTTACAGGTACAGTGGAGTGTGTGGTGTAGACTGTATTGTTTGTTACAGGTAATGTGGAGAGTGGGTTGTAGTCAGTGTGCAGTCTGTACTGTTTTTTACATGTACTGTGGAGTGTGGGGTGTAGTCAGTGTGCAGTCTGTACTCTTTGTTACAGGTACTGTGGAGTGTGGGGTGTAGTCAGTGTGCAGTCTGTACTGTTTGTTACAGGTAATGTGGAGAGTGGGTTGTAGTCAGTGTGCAGTCTGTACTGTTTGTTACATGTACTGTGTTGAGTGGGGTGTAGCCTGTATTGTTTGTTCGAGGTACTGTGGAGTGTGGGGTGTAGTCAGTGTGCAGTCTGTATTGTTTGTTACAGGTACTGTGGAGTGTGGGGTGTAGTCAGTGTGCAGTCTGTACTGGTTGTTGCAGGTAATGTGGAGAGTGGGTTGTAGTCAGTGTGCAGTCTGTACTGTTTGTTACATGTACTGTGGTGTGTGGGGTGTAGCCTGTATTGTTTGTTCGAGGTACTGTGGAGTGTGGGGTGTAGTCAGTGTGCAGTCTGTATTGTTTGTTACAGGTACTGTGGAGTGTGGGATGTAGTCAGGGTGTAGTCAGTATTGTTTGTTACAGGTACTGTGGAGTGTTGGGAATAGTCAGTGTGCAGTCTGTACAGTTTGTTACAGGTACAGTGGAGTGTGTGGTGTAGACTGTATTGTTTGTTACAGGTAATGTGGAGAGTGGGTTGTAGTCAGTGTGCAGTCTGTACTGTTTTTTACATATACTGTGGAGTGTGGGGTGTAGTCAGTGTGCAGTCTGTACTCTTTGTTACAGGTACTGTGGAGTGTGGGGTGTAGTCAGTGTGCAGTCTGTACTGTTTGTTACAGGTAATGTGGAGAGTGGGTTGTAGTCAGTGTGCAGTCTGTACTGTTTGTTACATGTACTGTGTTGTGTGGGGTGTAGCCTGTATTGTTTGTTCGAGGTACTGTGGAGTGTGGGGTGTAGTCAGTGTGCAGTCTGTATTGTTTGTTACAGGTACTGTGGAGTGTGGGGTGTAGTCAGGGTGTAGTCAGTATTGTTTGTTACAGGTACTGTGGAGTGTGGGGTGTAGTCAGTGTGCAGTCTGTACTGTTTGTTACAGGTACTGTGGAGTGTGGGGTGTAGTCAGTGTGCAGTCTGTACTGGTTGTTGCAGGTAATGTGGAGAGTGGGTTGTAGTCAGTGTGCAGTCTGTACTGTTTGTTACATGTACTGTGGTGTGTGGGGTGTAGCCTGTATTGTTTGTTCGAGGTACTGTGGAGTGTGGGGTGTAGTCAGTGTGCAGTCTGTATTGTTTGTTACAGGTACTGTGGAGTGTGGGATGTAGTCAGGGTGTAGTCAGTATTGTTTGTTACAGGTACTGTGGAGTGTTGGGAATAGTCAGTGTGCAGTCTGTACTGTTTGTTACAGGTACAGTGGAGTGTGTGGTGTAGACTGTATTGTTTGTTACAGGTAATGTGGAGAGTGGGTTGTAGTCAGTGTGCAGTCTGTACTGTTTTTTACATGTACTGTGGAGTGTGGGGTGTAGTCAGTGTGCAGTCTGTACTCTTTGTTACAGGTACTGTGGAGTGTGGGGTGTAGTCAGTGTGCAGTCTGTACTGTTTGTTACAGGTAATGTGGAGAGTGGGTTGTAGTCAGTGTGCAGTCTGTACTGTTTGTTACATGTACTGTGTTGTGTGGGGTGTAGCCTGTATTGTTTGTTCGAGGTACTGTGGAGTGTGGGGTGTAGTCAGTGTGCAGTCTGTATTGTTTGTTACAGGTACTGTGGAGTGTGGGGTGTAGTCAGTGTGCAGTCTGTACTGGTTGTTGCAGGTAATGTGGAGAGTGGGTTGTAGTCAGTGTGCAGTCTGTACTGTTTGTTACATGTACTGTGGTGTGTGGGGTGTAGCCTGTATTGTTTGTTCGAGGTACTGTGGAGTGTGGGGTGTAGTCAGTGTGCAGTCTGTACTGTTTGTTACAGGTACTGTGGAGTGTGGGGTATAGTCAGTTTGCAGTCTGTACTGTTTGTTACAGGTGCTGTGGATTGTGGGGTATAGCCTGTATTGTTCATCGCAGGTACTGTGGAGTGTGGGGTGTAGTCAGTGTGCAGTCTGTACAGTTTGTGGCAGGTTCTGTGGAGTGTGCGGTGAAGTCAGTGTGCAGTCTGTACAGTTTGTGACAGGTTCTGTGGAGTGTGGGGTCAGGTCAGTGTGCAGTCTGTACAGTTCGTTACAGGTACAGTGGAGTGTGGGGTGTAGTCTGTATTGTTTGTTACAGGTACTGTGGAGTGTGGTGTGTAGTCAGTATGCAGTCTGTACTGTTTGTTACAGGTACTGTGGAGTGTGGGGTGTAGTCAGATTGCAGTCTGTACTGTTTGTTACAGGTGCTGTGGATTGTGCGGTGTAGACTGTATCGTTCGTCACAGGTACTGTGGAGTGTGGCATGTAGTCCATGTGCAGTCTGTACTGTTTGTTACATGTACTGTGGAGTGTGGCGTGTAGCCTGTATTGTTTGTTACATGTACTGTGGAGTACGGGGTGTAGTCAGTGTGCAGTCTGTATTGTTTGTTACAGGTACTGTGGTGTGTGGGGAGTAGTCAGGGTGAAGTCTGTACTGTTTGTTACAGGTACTGTGTAGTGTGGGGTGTAGTCAGTGTGCAGTCTGTACTGTTTGTTACATGTACCGTGGAGTGTGGGGTTTAGCCTGTATTGTTTGTTACAGGTACTGTGGAGTGCCGGGTGTAGTCAGTGTGCAGTCTGTATTGTTTGTTACAGGTACTGAGGAGTCTGGGGTGTAGTCTCTATTGTTTGTTACAGGTACTGTGGAGTGTGGGGTGTAGTCAGGGTGAAGTCTGGACTGTTTGTTACAGGTACTGTGGAGTGTGGGGTGTTCTCAGGGTGTAGTCAGTATTGTTTGTTACAGGTACTGTGGAGTGTGGGGTGTAGTCAGTGTGCAGTCTGTACTGTTTGTTACAGGTACTGTGGAGTGTGGGGTGTAGTCAGTGTGCAGTCTGTACTGGTTGTTGCAGGTAATGTGGAGAGTGGGTTGTAGTCAGTGTGCAGTCTGTACTGTTTGTTACATGTACTGTGGTGTGTGGGGTGTAGCCTGTATTGTTTGTTCGAGGTACTGTGGAGTGTGGGGTGTAGTCAGTGTGCAGTCTGTATTGTTTGTTACAGGTACTGTGGAGTGTGGGATGTAGTCAGGGTGTAGTCAGTATTGTTTGTTACAGGTACTGTGGAGTGTTGGGAATAGTCAGTGTGCAGTCTGTACTGTTTGTTACAGGTACAGTGGAGTGTGTGGTGTAGACTGTATTGTTTGTTACAGGTAATGTGGAGAGTGGGTTGTAGTCAGTGTGCAGTCTGTACTGTTTTTTACATGTACTGTGGAGTGTGGGGTGTAGTCAGTGTGCAGTCTGTACTCTTTGTTACAGGTACTGTGGAGTGTGGGGTGTAGTCAGTGTGCAGTCTGTACTGTTTGTTACAGGTAATGTGGAGAGTGGGTTGTAGTCAGTGTGCAGTCTGTACTGTTTGTTACATGTACTGTGTTGAGTGGGGTGTAGCCTGTATTGTTTGTTCGAGGTACTGTGGAGTGTGGGGTGTAGTCAGTGTGCAGTCTGTATTGTTTGTTACAGGTACTGTGGAGTGTGGGGTGTAGTCAGTGTGCAGTCTGTACTGGTTGTTGCAGGTAATGTGGAGAGTGGGTTGTAGTCAGTGTGCAGTCTGTACTGTTTGTTACATGTACTGTGGTGTGTGGGGTGTAGCCTGTATTGTTTGTTCGAGGTACTGTGGAGTGTGGGGTGTAGTCAGTGTGCAGTCTGTATTGTTTGTTACAGGTACTGTGGAGTGTGGGATGTAGTCAGGGTGTAGTCAGTATTGTTTGTTACAGGTACTGTGGAGTGTTGGGAATAGTCAGTGTGCAGTCTGTACAGTTTGTTACAGGTACAGTGGAGTGTGTGGTGTAGACTGTATTGTTTGTTACAGGTAATGTGGAGAGTGGGTTGTAGTCAGTGTGCAGTCTGTACTGTTTTTTACATATACTGTGGAGTGTGGGGTGTAGTCAGTGTGCAGTCTGTACTCTTTGTTACAGGTACTGTGGAGTGTGGGGTGTAGTCAGTGTGCAGTCTGTACTGTTTGTTACAGGTAATGTGGAGAGTGGGTTGTAGTCAGTGTGCAGTCTGTACTGTTTGTTACATGTACTGTGTTGTGTGGGGTGTAGCCTGTATTGTTTGTTCGAGGTACTGTGGAGTGTGGGGTGTAGTCAGTGTGCAGTCTGTATTGTTTGTTACAGGTACTGTGGAGTGTGGGGTGTAGTCAGGGTGTAGTCAGTATTGTTTGTTACAGGTACTGTGGAGTGTGGGGTGTAGTCAGTGTGCAGTCTGTACTGTTTGTTACAGGTACTGTGGAGTGTGGGGTGTAGTCAGTGTGCAGTCTGTACTGGTTGTTGCAGGTAATGTGGAGAGTGGGTTGTAGTCAGTGTGCAGTCTGTACTGTTTGTTACATGTACTGTGGTGTGTGGGGTGTAGCCTGTATTGTTTGTTCGAGGTACTGTGGAGTGTGGGGTGTAGTCTGTGTGCAGTCTGTATTGTTTGTTACAGGTACTGTGGAGTGTGGGATGTAGTCAGGGTGTAGTCAGTATTGTTTGTTACAGGTACTGTGGAGTGTTGGGAATAGTCAGTGTGCAGTCTGTACTGTTTGTTACAGGTACAGTGGAGTGTGTGGTGTAGACTGTATTGTTTGTTACAGGTAATGTGGAGAGTGGGTTGTAGTCAGTGTGCAGTCTGTACTGTTTTTTACATGTACTGTGGAGTGTGGGGTGTAGTCAGTGTGCAGTCTGTACTCTTTGTTACAGGTACTGTGGAGTGTGGGGTGTAGTCAGTGTGCAGTCTGTACTGTTTGTTACAGGTAATGTGGAGAGTGGGTTGTAGTCAGTGTGCAGTCTGTACTGTTTGTTACATGTACTGTGTTGTGTGGGGTGTAGCCTGTATTGTTTGTTCGAGGTACTGTGGAGTGTGGGGTGTAGTCAGTGTGCAGTCTGTATTGTTTGTTACAGGTACTGTGGAGTGTGGGGTGTAGTCAGTGTGCAGTCTGTACTGGTTGTTGCAGGTAATGTGGAGAGTGGGTTGTAGTCAGTGTGCAGTCTGTACTGTTTGTTACATGTACTGTGGTGTGTGGGGTGTAGCCTGTATTGTTTGTTCGAGGTACTGTGGAGTGTGGGGTGTAGTCAGTGTGCAGTCTGTACTGTTTGTTACAGGTACTGTGGAGTGTGGGGTATAGTCAGTTTGCAGTCTGTACTGTTTGTTACAGGTGCTGTGGATTGTGGGGTATAGCCTGTATTGTTCATCGCAGGTACTGTGGAGTGTGGGGTGTAGTCAGTGTGCAGTCTGTACAGTTTGTGGCAGGTTCTGTGGAGTGTGCGGTGAAGTCAGTGTGCAGTCTGTACAGTTTGTGACAGGTTCTGTGGAGTGTGGGGTCAGGTCAGTGTGCAGTCTGTACAGTTCGTTACAGGTACAGTGGAGTGTGGGGTGTAGTCTGTATTGTTTGTTACAGGTACTGTGGAGTGTGGTGTGTAGTCAGTATGCAGTCTGTACTGTTTGTTACAGGTACTGTGGAGTGTGGGGTATAGTCAGATTGCAGTCTGTACTGTTTGTTACATGTACTGTGGAGTGTGGCGTGTAGCCTGTATTGTTTGTTACATGTACTGTGGAGTGTTGGGAATAGTCAGTGTGCAGTCTGTACAGTTTGTTACAGGTACAGTGGAGTGTGTGGTGTAGACTGTATTGTTTGTTACAGGTAATGTGGAGAGTGGGTTGTAGTCAGTGTGCAGTCTGTACTGTTTTTTACATGTACTGTGGAGTGTGGGGTGTAGTCAGTGTGCAGTCTGTACTCTTTGTTACAGGTACTGTGGAGTGTGGGGTGTAGTCAGTGTGCAGTCTGTACTGTTTATTACAGGTAATGTGGAGAGTGGGTTGTAGTCAGTGTGCAGTCTGTACTGTTTGTTACATGTACTGTGTTGTGTGGGGTGTAGCCTGTATTGTTTGTTCGAGGTACTGTGGAGTGTGGGGTGTAGTCAGTGTGCAGTCTGTATTGTTTGTTACAGGTACTGTGGAGTGTGGGGTGTAGTCAGGGTGTAGTCAGTATTGTTTGTTACAGGTACTGTGGAGTGTGGGGTGTAGTCAGTGTGCAGTCTGTACTGTTTGTTACAGGTACTGTGGAGTGTGGGGTGTAGTCAGTGTGCAGTCTGTACTGGTTGTTGCAGGTAATGTGGAGAGTGGGTTGTAGTCAGTGTGCAGTCTGTACTGTTTGTTACATGTACTGTGGTGTGTGGGGTGTAGCCTGTATTGTTTGTTCGAGGTACTGTGGAGTGTGGGGTGTAGTCAGTGTGCAGTCTGTATTGTTTGTTACAGGTACTGTGGAGTGTGGGATGTAGTCAGGGTGTAGTCAGTATTGTTTGTTACAGGTACTGTGGAGTGTTGGGAATAGTCAGTGTGCAGTCTGTACTGTTTGTTACAGGTACAGTGGAGTGTGTGGTGTAGACTGTATTGTTTGTTACAGGTAATGTGGAGAGTGGGTTGTAGTCTGTGTGCAGTCTGTACTGTTTTTTACATGTACTGTGGAGTGTGGGGTGTAGTCAGTGTGCAGTCTGTACTCTTTGTTACAGGTACTGTGGAGTGTGGGGTGTAGTCAGTGTGCAGTCTGTACTGTTTGTTACAGGTAATGTGGAGAGTGGGTTGTAGTCAGTGTGCAGTCTGTACTGTTTGTTACATGTACTGTGTTGTGTGGGGTGTAGCCTGTATTGTTTGTTCGAGGTACTGTGGAGTGTGGGGTGTAGTCAGTGTGCAGTCTGTATTGTTTGTTACAGGTACTGTGGAGTGTGGGGTGTAGTCAGTGTGCAGTCTGTACTGGTTGTTGCAGGTAATGTGGAGAGTGGGTTGTAGTCAGTGTGCAGTCTGTACTGTTTGTTACATGTACTGTGGTGTGTGGGGTGTAGCCTGTATTGTTTGTTCGAGGTACTGTGGAGTGTGGGGTGTAGTCAGTGTGCAGTCTGTACTGTTTGTTACAGGTACTGTGGAGTGTGGGGTGTAGTCAGTTTGCAGTCTGTACTGTTTGTTACAGGTGCTGTGGATTGTGGGGTATAGCCTGTATTGTTCATCGCAGGTACTGTGGAGTGTGGGGTGTAGTCAGTGTGCAGTCTGTACAGTTTGTGGCAGGTTCTGTGGAGTGTGCGGTGAAGTCAGTGTGCTGTCTGTACAGTTTGTGACAGGTTCTGTGGAGTGTGGGGTCAGGTCAGTGTGCAGTCTGTACAGTTCGTTACAGGTACAGTGGAGTGTGGGGTGTAGTCTGTATTGTTTGTTACAGGTACTGTGGAGTGTGGTGTGTAGTCAGTATGCAGTCTGTATTGTTTGTTACAGGTACTGTGGAGTGTGGGGAGTAGTCAGTGTGCAGTCTGTACTGTTTGTTACAGGTACTGTGTAGTGTGGGGTGTAGTCAGTGTGCAGTCTGTACTGTTTGTTACATGTACCGTGGAGTGTGGGGTTTAGCCTGTATTGTTTGTTACAGGTACTGTGGAGTGCCGGGTGTAGTCAGTGTGCAGTCTGTATTGTTTGTTACAGGTACTGAGGAGTCTGGGGTGTAGTCTCTATTGTTTGTTATAGGTACTGTGGAGTGTGGGGTGTAGTCAGGGTGAAGTCTGGACTGTTTGTTACAGGTACTGTGGAGTGTGGGGTGTTCTCAGGGTGTAGTCAGTATTGTTTGTTACAGGTACTGTGGAGTGTGGGGTGTAGTCAGTGTGCAGTCTGTACTGTTTGTTACAGGTACTGTGGAGTGTGGGGTGTAGTCAGTGTGCAGTCTGTACTGGTTGTTGCAGGTAATGTGGAGAGTGGGTTGTAGTCAGTGTGCAGTCTGTACTGTTTGTTACATGTACTGTGGTGTGTGGGGTGTAGCCTGTATTGTTTGTTCGAGGTACTGTGTAGTGTGGGGTGTAGTCAGTGTGCAGTCTGTATTGTTTGTTACAGGTACTGTGGAGTGTGGGATGTAGTCAGGGTGTAGTCAGTATTGTTTGTTACAGGTACTGTGGAGTGTTGGGAATAGTCAGTGTGCAGTCTGTACTGTTTGTTACAGGTACAGTGGAGTGTGTGGTGTAGACTGTATTGTTTGTTACAGGTAATGTGGAGAGTGGGTTGTAGTCAGTGTGCAGTCTGTACTCTTTGTTACAGGTACTGTGGAGTGCGGGGAGTAGTCAGGGTGAAGTCTGTACTGTTTGTTACAGGTACTGTGTAGTGTGGGGTGTAGTCAGTGTGCAGTCTGTACTGTTTGTTACATGTACTGTGTTGTGTGGGGTGTAGCCTGTATTGTTTGTTCGAGGTACTGTGGAGTGTGGGGTGTAGTCAGTGTGCAGTCTGTATTGTTTGTTACAGGTACTGTGGAGTGTGGGGTGTAGTCAGTGTGCAGTCTGTACTGGTTGTTGCAGGTAATGTGGAGAGTGGGTTGTAGTCAGTGTGCAGTCTGTACTGTTTGTTACATGTACTGTGGTGTGTGGGGTGTAGCCTGTATTGTTTGTTCGAGGTACTGTGGAGTGTGGGGTGTAGTCAGTGTGCAGTCTGTATTGTTTGTTACAGGTACTGTGGAGTGTGGGATGTAGTCAGGGTGTAGTCAGTATTGTTTGTTACAGGTACTGTGGAGTGTTGGGAATAGTCAGTGTGCAGTCTGTACAGTTTGTTACAGGTACAGTGGAGTGTGTGGTGTAGACTGTATTGTTTGTTACAGGTAATGTGGAGAGTGGGTTGTAGTCAGTGTGCAGTCTGTACTGTTTTTTACAGGTACAGTGGAGTGTGTGGTGTAGACTGTATTGTTTGTTACAGGTACTGTTAAATGTGGGGTGTAGTCAGGGTGTAGTCTGTACTGTTTGTTACATGTACTGTGGAGTGTGAGGTGTAGTCTGTCTTGTTTGTTACAGGTACTGTGGAGTGTAGTCAGTGTGCAGTCTGTACTGTTCGTTACAGGTACAGTGGAGTGTGGGGTTTAGTCTGTATAGTTTGTTACAGGTACTGTGGAGTGTGGGGTGTAGTCAGTGTGCAGTCTGTACTGTTTGGTACAGGTACTGTGGAGTGTTGGGTGTAGTCAGTTTGCTGTCTGTACTGTTTGTTACTGGTGCAGTGAATTGTGCGGTGTAGCCGGTATTGTTCGTCACAGGTATTGTGGAGTGTGGGGTTTAGTCAGTGTGCAGTCTGTACTGTTTGTTACATGTACTGTGGAGTGCGGGGTGTAGTCAGTGTGCAGTCTGTATTGTTTGTTACAGGCACTGTGGAGTGTGGGGTGTAGTCTGTATTGTTTGTTACAGGTAATGTGGAGAGTGGGCTGTAGTCAGTGTGCAGTCTGTACTGTTTGTTACATGTACTGTGGTGTGTGGGGTGTAGCCTGTATTGTTTGTTACAGGTAATGTGGAGAGTGGGTTGTAGTCAGTGTGCAGTCTGTACTGTTTTTTACCTGTACAGTGGAGTGTGGGGTGTAGTAAGTGTGCAGTCTGTACTCTTTGTTACAGGTACTGTGGAGTGTGGGGTGTAGTCAGTGTGCAGTCTGTACTGTTTGTTACAGGTAATGTGGAGAGTTGGTTGTAGTCAGTGTGCAGTCTGTACTGTTTTTTACATGTACTGTGGAGTGTGGGGTTTAGTCAGTGTGCAGTCTGTACTCTTTGTTACAGGTACTGTGGAGTGTGGGGTGTAGTCAGTGTGCAGTCTGTACTGTTTGTTACAGGTAATGTGGAGAGTGGGTTGTAGTCAGTGTGCAGTCTGTACTGTTTGTTACATGTATTGTGGTGTGTGTGGTGTAGCCTGTATTGTTTGTTCGAGGTACTGTGGAGTGTGGGGTGTAGTCAGTGTGCAGTCTGTATTGTTTGTTACAGGTACTGTGGAGTGTGGGGTGTAGTCAGGGTGTAGTTAGTATTGTTTGTTACAGGTACTGTGGAGTGTTGGGTGTAGTCAGTGTGCAGTCTGTACTGTTTGTTACAGGTACAGTGGAGTGTGTGGTGTAGACTGTATTGTTTGTTACAGGTAATGTGGAGAGTGGGTTGTAGTCAGTGTGCAGTCTGTACTGTTTTTTACATGTACTGTGGAGTGTGGGGTGTAGTCAGTGTGCAGTCTATACTCTTTGTTACAGGTACTGTGGAGTGTGGGGTGTAGTCTGTATTGTTTGTTACAGGTACTGTGGCTTCTGGGGTGTAGTCAGTGTGCAGTCTGTACTGTTTGTTACAGCTTCAGTGGAGTGTGGGGTGTAGCCTGTATTGTTTGTTACAGGTACTGTGGAGTCTTGGGTGTAGTCTGTATTGTTTGTTACAGGTACTGTGGAGTGTGGAGTGTAGTCAGGGTGTAGTCTGTATTGTTTGTTACAGGTACTGTGGAGTGTGGGGTGTGGTCTGTATTGTATGTTACAGGTACTGTGGAGTGTGGGGCTTAGTCAGTGTGCACTCTGTACTGTTTGTTACAGGTACAGTGGAGTGTGGGGTCTAGTCTGTATTGTTTGTTACAGGTACAGTGGAGTGTGGGGTCTAGTCTGTATTGTTTGTTACAGGTACTTTGGAGTGTGGGGTGTAGTCAGTGTGCAGTCTGTACAGTTTGTTACCCGTACTGTGGAGTGGGGGGTGTAGTCTGTATTATTTGTTACTGGTACTGTGGAGTGTGGGGTGTAGTCTCTATTGTTTGTTACAGGTACTGTGGTGTCTGGGGTGTAGTCAGTGTGCAGTCTGTACTGTTTGTTACAGGTATAGTGGAGTGTGGGGTGTAGCCTGTATTGTTTGTTACAGGTACTGTGGAGTGTGGAGTGTAGTCACTGTACAATCTGTACTGTTTGTTACAGGTATAGTGGAGTGTGGGGTGTAGCCTGTACTGTTTGTTACAGGTACTGTGGAGTGTGGGGTGTAGTCTGTATTGTTTGTTACAGGTACTGTGGAGTGTGGTGTGTGGTCTGTATTGTTTGTTACAGGTACTGTGGAGTGTGGTGTGTGGTCTGTATTGTTTGTTACAGGTACTGTGGAGTGTGGGGTTTAGTCAGTGTGCAGTCTGTACTGTTAGTTACAGGTACAGTGGAATGTGGGGTGTAGCCTGTATTGTTCGTCACAGCTGCTGTGGAGTGTGGGGTGTAGTCAGTGTGCAGTCTGTACTGTTTGTTACAGGTACTGTGGAGTGTGGGGTGTAGTCAGTTTGCAGTCTGTACTGTTTGTTACAGGTGCTGTGGATTGTGGGGTATAGCCTGTATTGTTCATCACAGGTACTGTGGAGTGTGGGGTGTAGTCAGTGTGCAGTCTGTACAGTTTGTGGCAGGTTCTGTGGAGTGTGGGGTGTAGTCAGTGTGCAGTCTGTACTGTTTGTTACAGGTACTGTGGAGTGTGGGGTGTAGTCAGATTGCAGTCTGTACTGTTTGTTACAGGTGCTGTGGATTGTGCGGTGTAGACTGTATCGTTCGTCACCGGTACTGTGGAGTGTGGCATGTAGTCCATGTGCAGTCTGTACTGTTTGTTACATGTACTGTGGAGTGTGGCGTGTAGCCTGTATTGTTTGTTACATGTACTGTGGAGTACGGGGTGTAGTCAGTGTGCAGTCTGTATTGTTTGTTACAGGTACTGTGGAGTGTGGTGTTTAGTCTATATTGTTTGTTACAGGTACTGTGGAGTGTGGGGAGTAGTCAGGGTGAAGTCTGTACTGTTTGTTACAGGTACTGTGTAGTGTGGGGTGTAGTCAGTGTGCAGTCTGTACTGTTTGTTACATGTACCGTGGAGTGTGGGGTGTAGCCTGTATTGTTTGTTACAGGTACTGTGGAGTGCCGGGTGTAGTCAGTGTGCAGTCTGTATTGTTTGTTAAAGGTACTGAGGAGTCTGGGGTGTAGTCTCTATTGTTTGTTACAGGTACTGTGGAGTGTGGGGTGTAGTCAGGGTGAAGTCTGGACTGTTTGTTACAGGTACTGTGGAGTGTGGGGTGTTCTCAGGGTGTAGTCAGTATTGTTTGTTACAGGTACTGTGGAGTGTGGGGTGTAGTCAGTGTGCAGTCTGTACTGTTTGTTACAGGTACTGTGGAGTGTGGGGTGTAGTCAGTGTGCAGTCTGTACTGGTTGTTGCAGGTAATGTGGAGGGTGAGCTGTAGTCAGTGTGCAGTCTGTACTGTTTGTTACAGGTACAGTGGAGTGTGTGGTGTAGCCTCTATTGTTTGTTACAGGTACTGTGGAGTGTGGGGTGCAGTCAGGGTTTAGTCTGTACTGTTTGTTACAGGTACTGTGGAGTGTGGGGTGTAATCAGTGTGCAGTTTGTACGGTTCGTTACAGGTACAGTGGAGTGTGTGGTGTAGCCTGTATTGTTTGTTACAGGTAATGTGGAGTGTGGGTTGTACTCAGGGTGTAGTCTGTACTGTTTTTTACATGTACTGTGGAGTGTGGGGTGTAGTCAGTGTGCAGTCTGTACTCTTTGTTACAGGTACTGTGGAGTGTGGGTTGTAGTCAGTGTGCAGTCTGTACTGTTTGTTACAGGTAATGTGGAGAGTGGGTTGTAGTCAGTGTGCAGTCTGTACTGTTTGTTACATGTACTGTGTTGTGTGGGGTGTAGCCTGTATTGTTTGTTCGAGGTACTGTGGAGTGTGGGGTGTAGTCAGTGTGCAGTCTGTATTGTTTGTTACAGGTACTGTGGAGTGTGGGGTGTAGTCAGGGTGTAGTCAGTATTGTTTGTTACAGGTACTGTGGACTGTTGGGTGTAGTCAGTGTGCAGTCTGTACTGTTTGTTACAGGTACAGTGGAGTGTGTGGTGTAGACTGTATTGTTTGTTACAGGTACTGTTAAATGTGGGGTGTAGTCAGGGTGTAGTCTGTACTGTTTGTTACATGTACTGTGGAGTGTGAGGTGTAGTCTGTCTTGTTTGTTACAGGTACTGTGGAGTGTAGTCAGTGTGCAGTCTGTACTGTTCGTTACAGGTACAGTGGAGTGTGGGGTTTAGTCTGTATAGTTTGTTACAGGTACTGTGGAGTGTGGGGTGTAGTCAGTGTGCAGTCTGTACTGTTCGTTACAGGTACAGTGGAGTGTGGGGTTTAGTCTGTATAGTTTGTTACAGGTACTGTGGAGTGTGGGGTGTAGTCAGTGTGCAGTCTGTACTGTTTGGTACAGGTACTGTGGAGTGTTGGGTGTAGTCAGTTTGCTGTCTGTACTGTTTGTTACTGGTGCAGTGAATTGTGCGGTGTATCCGGTATTGTTCATCACAGGTATTGTGGAGTGTGGGGTTTAGTCAGTGTGCAGTCTGTACTGTTTGTTACATGTACTGTGGAGTGCGGGGTGTAGTCAGTGTGCAGTCTGTATTGTTTGTTACAGGCACTGTGGAGTGTGGGGTGTAGTCTGTATTGTTTGTTACAGGTAATGTGGAGAGTGGGTTGTAGTCAGTGTGCAGTCTGTACTGTTTGTTACATGTACTGTGGTGTGTGGGGTGTAGCCTGTATTGTTTGTTACAGGTAATGTGGAGAGTGGGTTGTAGTCAGTGTGCAGTCTGTACTGTTTTTTACCTGTACAGTGGAGTGTGGGGTGTAGTAAGTGTGCAGTCTGTACTGTTTGTTACAGGTGCTGTGGATTGTGGGGTATAGCCTGTATTGTTCATCACAGGTACTGTGGAGTGTGGGGTGTAGTCAGTGTGCAGTCTGTACAGTTTGTGGCAGGTTCTGTGGAGTGTGGGGTGTAGTCAGTGTGCAGTCTGTACAGTTTGTGACAGGTTCTGTGGAGTGTGGGGTCAGGTCAGTGTGCTGTCTGTACTGTTCGTTACAGGTACAGTGGAGTGTGGGGTGTAGTCTGTATTGTTTGTTACAGGTACTGTGGAGTGTGGTGTGTAGTCAGTATGCAGTCTGTACTGTTTGTTACAGGTACTGTGGAGTGTGGGGTGTAGTCAGATTGCAGTCTGTACTGTTTGTTACAGGTGCTGTGGATTGTGCGGTGTAGACTGTATCGTTCGTCACCGGTACTGTGGAGTGTGGCATGTAGTCCATGTGCAGTCTGTACTGTTTGTTACATGTACTGTGGAGTGTGGCGTGTAGCCTGTATTGTTTGTTACATGTACTGTGGAGTACGGGGTGTAGTCAGTGTGCAGTCTGTATTGTTTGTTACAGGTACTGTGGAGTGTGGTGTTTAGTCTATATTGTTTGTTACAGGTACTGTGGAGTGTGGGGAGTAGTCAGGGTGAAGTCTGTACTGTTTGTTACAGGTACTGTGTAGTGTGGGGTGTAGTCAGTGTGCAGTCTGTACTGTTTGTTACATGTACCGTGGAGTGTGGGGTGTAGCCTGTATTGTTTGTTACAGGTACTGTGGAGTGCCGGGTGTAGTCAGTGTGCAGTCTGTATTGTTTGTTAAAGGTACTGAGGAGTCTGGGGTGTAGTCTCTATTGTTTGTTACAGGTACTGTGGAGTGTGGGGTGTAGTCAGGGTGAAGTCTGGACTGTTTGTTACAGGTACTGTGGAGTGTGGGGTGTTCTCAGGGTGTAGTCAGTATTGTTTGTTACAGGTACTGTGGAGTGTGGGGTGTAGTCAGTGTGCAGTCTGTACTGTTTGTTACAGGTACTGTGGAGTGTGGGGTGTAGTCAGTGTGCAGTCTGTACTGGTTGTTGCAGGTAATGTGGAGGGTGAGCTGTAGTCAGTGTGCAGTCTGTACTGTTTGTTACAGGTACAGTGGAGTGTGTGGTGTAGCCTCTATTGTTTGTTACAGGTACTGTGGAGTGTGGGGTGCAGTCAGGGTTTAGTCTGTACTGTTTGTTACAGGTACTGTGGAGTGTGGGGTGTAGTCAGTGTGCAGTTTGTACGGTTCGTTACAGGTACAGTGGAGTGTGTGGTGTAGCCTGTATTGTTTGTTACAGGTAATGTGGAGTGTGGGTTGTACTCAGGGTGTAGTCTGTACTGTTTTTTACATGTACTGTGGAGTGTGGGGTGTAGTCAGTGTGCAGTCTGTACTCTTTGTTACAGGTACTGTGGAGTGTGGGGTGTAGTCAGTGTGCAGTCTGTACTGTTTGTTACAGGTAATGTGGAGAGTGGGTTGTAGTCAGTGTGCAGTCTGTACTGTTTGTTACATGTACTGTGTTGTGTGGGGTGTAGCCTGTATTGTTTGTTCGAGGTACTGTGGAGTGTGGGGTGTAGTCAGTGTGCAGTCTGTATTGTTTGTTACAGGTACTGTGGAGTGTGGGGTGTAGTCAGGGTGTAGTCAGTATTGTTTGTTACACGTACTGTGGAGTGTTGGGTGTAGTCAGTGTGCAGTCTGTACTGTTTGTTACAGGTACAGTGGAGTGTGTGGTGTAGACTGTATTGTTTGTTACAGGTACTGTTAAATGTGGGGTGTAGTCAGGGTGTAGTCTGTACTGTTTGTTACATGTACTGTGGAGTGTGAGGTGTAGTCTGTCTTGTTTGTTACAGGTACTGTGGAGTGTAGTCAGTGTGCAGTCTGTACTGTCCGTTACAGGTACAGTGGAGTGTGGGGTTTAGTCTGTATAGTTTGTTACAGGTACTGTGGAGTGTGGGGTGTAGTCAGTGTGCAGTCTGTACTGTTTGGTACAGGTACTGTGGAGTGTTGGGTGTAGTCAGTTTGCTGTCTGTACTGTTTGTTACTGGTGCAGTGAATTGTGCGGTGTAGCCGGTATTGTTCGTCACAGGTATTGTGGAGTGTGGGGTTTAGTCAGTGTGCAGTCTGTACTGTTTGTTACATGTACTGTGGAGTGCGGGGTGTAGTCAGTGTGCAGTCTGTATTGTTTGTTACAGGCACTGTGGAGTGTGGGGTGTAGTCTGTATTGTTTGTTACAGGTAATGTGGAGAGTGGGTTGTAGTCAGTGTGCAGTCTGTACTGTTTGTTACATGTACTGTGGTGTGTGGGGTGTAGCCTGTATTGTTTGTTACAGGTAATGTGGAGAGTGGGTTGTAGTCAGTGTGCAGTCTGTACTGTTTTTTACCTGTACAGTGGAGTGTGGGGTGTAGTAAGTGTGCAGTCTGTACTCTTTGTTACAGGTACTGTGGAGTGTGGGGTGTAGTCAGTGTGCAGTCTGTACTGTTTGTTACAGGTAATGTGGAGAGTTGGTTGTAGTCAGTGTGCAGTCTGTACTGTTTTTTACATGTACTGTGGAGTGTGGGGTTTAGTCAGTGTGCAGTCTGTACTCTTTGTTACAGGTACTGTGGAGTGTGGGGTGTAGTCAGTGTGCAGTCTGTACTGTTTGTTACAGGTAATGTGGAGAGTGGGTTGTAGTCAGTGTGCAGTCTGTACTGTTTGTTACAGGTATAGTGGAGTGTGGGGTGTAGCCTGTATTGTTTGTTACAGGTACTGTGGAGTGTGGAGTGTAGTCACTGTACAATCTGTACTGTTTGTTACAGGTATAGTGGAGTGTGGGGTGTAGCCTGTACTGTTTGTTACAGGTACTGTGGAGTGTGGGGTGTAGTCTGTATTGTTTGTTACAGGTACTGTGGAGTGTGGGGTGTAGCCTGTATTGTTTGTTACAGGTACTGTGGAGTCTGGGGTGTAGTCTGTATTGTTTGTTACAGGTACTGTGGAGTGTGGAGTGTAGTCAGGGTGTAGTCTGTATTGTTTGTTACAGGTACTGTGGAGTGTGGGGTGTGGTCTGTATTGTATGTTACAGGTACTGTGGAGTGTGGGGCTTAGTCAGTGTGCACTCTGTACTGTTTGTTACAGGTACAGTGGAGTGTGGGGTCTAGTCTGTATTGTTTGTTACAGGTACAGTGGAGTGTGGGGTCTAGTCTGTATTGTTGGTTACAGGTACTTTGGAGTGTGGGGTGTAGTCAGTGTGCAGTCTGTACAGTTTGTTACCCGTACTGTGGAGTGGGGGGTGTAGTCTGTATTATTTGTTACTGGTACTGTGGAGTGTGGGGTGTAGTCTCTATTGTTTGTTACAGGTACTGTGGTGTCTGGGGTGTAGTCAGTGTGCAGTCTGTACTGTTTGTTACAGGTATAGTGGAGTGTGGGGTGTAGCCTGTATTGTTTGTTACAGGTACTGTGGAGTGTGGAGTGTAGTCACTGTACAATCTGTACTGTTTGTTACAGGTATAGTGGAGTGTGGGGTGTAGCCTGTACTGTTTGTTACAGGTACTGTGGAGTGTGGGGTGTAGTCTGTATTGTTTGTTACAGGTACTGTGGAGTGTGGTGTGTGGTCTGTATTGTTTGTTACAGGTACTGTGGAGTGTGGTGTGTGGTCTGTATTGTTTGTTACAGGTACTGTGGAGTGTGGGGTTTAGTCAGTGTGCAGTCTGTACTGTTAGTTACAGGTACAGTGGAATGTGGGGTGTAGCCTGTATTGTTCGTCACAGCTGCTGTGGAGTGTGGGGTGTAGTCAGTGTGCAGTCTGTACTGTTTGTTACATGTACTGTGGTGTGTGGGGTGTAGCCTGTATTCTTTGTTCGAGGTACTGTGGAGTGTGGGGTGTAGTCAGTGTGCAGTCTGTATTGTTTGTTACAGGTACTGTGGAGTGTGGGATGTAGTCAGGGTGTAGTCAGTATTGTTTGTTACAGGTACTGTGGAGTGTTGGGAATAGTCAGTGTGCAGTCTGCACTGTTTGTTACAGGTACAGTGGAATGTGGGGTGTAGCCTGTATTGTTCGTCACAGCTGCTGTGGAGTGTGGGGTGTAGTCAGTGTGCAGTCTGTACTGTTTGTTACAGGTACTGTGGAGTGTGGGGTGTAGTCAGTTTGCAGTCTGTACTGTTTGTTACAGGTGCTGTGGATTGTGGGGTATAGCCTGTATTGTTCATCACAGGTACTGTGGAGTGTGGGGTGTAGTCAGTGTGCAGTCTGTACAGTTTGTGGCAGGTTCTGTGGAGTGTGGGGTGTAGTCAGTGTGCAGTCTGTACAGTTTGTGACAGGTTCTGTGGAGTGTGGGGTCAGGTCAGTGTGCTGTCTGTACTGTTCGTTACAGGTACAGTGGAGTGTGGGGTGTAGTCTGTATTGTTTGTTACAGGTACTGTGGAGTGTGGTGTGTAGTCAGTATGCAGTCTGTACTGTTTGTTACAGGTACTGTGGAGTGTGGGGTGTAGTCAGATTGCAGTCTGTACTGTTTGTTACAGGTGCTGTGGATTGTGCGGTGTAGACTGTATCGTTCGTCACCGGTACTGTGGAGTGTGGCATATAGTCCATGTGCAGTCTGTACTGTTTGTTACATGTACTGTGGAGTGTGGCGTGTAGCCTGTATTGTTTGTTACATGTACTGTGGAGTACGGGGTGTAGTCAGTGTGCAGTCTGTATTGTTTGTTACAGGTACTGTGGAGTGTGGTGTTTAGTCTATATTGTTTGTTACAGGTACTGTGGAGTGTGGGGAGTAGTCAGGGTGAAGTCTGTACTGTTTGTTACAGGTACTGTGTAGTGTGGGGTGTAGTCAGTGTGCAGTCTGTACTGTTTGTTACATGTACCGTGGAGTGTGGGGTGTAGCCTGTATTGTTTGTTACAGGTACTGTGGAGTGCCGGGTGTAGTCAGTGTGCAGTCTGTATTGATTGTTAAAGGTACTGAGGAGTCTGGGGTGTAGTCTCTATTGTTTGTTACAGGTACTGTGGAGTGTGGGGTGTAGTCAGGGTGAAGTCTGGACTGTTTGTTACAGGTACTGTGGAGTGTGGGGTGTTCTCAGGGTGTAGTCAGTATTGTTTGTTACAGGTACTGTGGAGTGTGGGGTGTAGTCAGTGTGCAGTCTGTACTGTTTGTTACAGGTACTGTGGAGTGTGGGGTGTAGTCAGTGTGCAGTCTGTACTGGTTGTTGCAGGTAATGTGGAGGGTGAGCTGTAGTCAGTGTGCAGTCTGTACTGTTTGTTACAGGTACAGTGGAGTGTGTGGTGTAGCCTCTATTGTTTGTTACAGGTACTGTGGAGTGTGGGGTGCAGTCAGGGTTTAGTCTGTACTGTTTGTTACAGGTACTGTGGAGTGTGGGGTGTAGTCAGTGTGCAGTTTGTACGGTTCGTTACAGGTACAGTGGAGTGTGTGGTGTAGCCTGTATTGTTTGTTACAGGTAATGTGGAGTGTGGGTTGTACTCAGGGTGTAGTCTGTACTGTTTGTTACAGGTACTGTTGAGTGTGGGGTGTAGTCAGTGTGCAGTCTGTACTGTTCGTTACAGGTACAGTGGAGTGTGGGGTTTAGTCTGTATAGATTGTTACAGGTACTGTGGAGTGTGGGGTGTAGTCAGTGTGCAGTCTGTACTGTTTGGTACAGGTACTGTGGAGTGTTGGGTGTAGTCAGATTGCTGTCTGTACTGTTTATTACTGGTGCAGTGAATTGTGCAGTGTAGCCTGTATTGTTCGTCACAGGTATTGTGGAGTGTGGGGTTTAGTCAGTGTGCAGTCTGTACTGTTTGTTACATGTACTGTGGAGTGCGGGGTGTAGTCAGTGTGCAGTCTGTATTGTTTGCTACAGGCACTGTGGAGTGTGGGGTGTAGTCTGTATTGTTTGTTACAGGTAATGTGGAGAGTGGGTTGTAGTCAGTGTGCAGTCTGTACTGTTTGTTACATGTACTGTGGTGTGTGGGGTGTAGCCTGTACTGTTTGTTACAGGTACTGTGGAGTGTGGGGTGTAGTCTGTATTGTTTGTTACAGGTACTGTGGAGTGTGGGGTGTAGCCTGTATTGTTTGTTACAGGTACTGTGGAGTCTGGGGTGTAGTCTGTATTGTTTGTTACAGGTACTGTGGAGTGTGGAGTGTAGTCAGGGTGTAGTCTGTATTGTTTGTTACAGGTACTGTGGAGTGTGGGGTGTGGTCTGTATTGTATGTTACAGGTACTGTGGAGTGTGGGGCTTAGTCAGTGTGCACTCTGTACTGTTTGTTACAGGTACAGTGGAGTGTGGGGTCTAGTCTGTATTGTTTGTTACAGGTACAGTGGAGTGTGGGGTCTAGTCTGTATTGTTGGTTACAGGTACTTTGGAGTGTGGGGTGTAGTCAGTGTGCAGTCTGTACAGTTTGTTACCCGTACTGTGGAGTGGGGGGTGTAGTCTGTATTATTTGTTACTGGTACTGTGGAGTGTGGGGTGTAGTCTCTATTGTTTGTTACAGGTACTGTGGTGTCTGGGGTGTAGTCAGTGTGCAGTCTGTACTGTTTGTTACAGGTATAGTGGAGTGTGGGGTGTAGCCTGTATTGTTTGTTACAGGTACTGTGGAGTGTGGAGTGTAGTCACTGTACAATCTGTACTGTTTGTTACAGGTATAGTGGAGTGTGGGGTGTAGCCTGTACTGTTTGTTACAGGTACTGTGGAGTGTGGGGTGTAGTCTGTATTGTTTGTTACAGGTACTGTGGAGTGTGGTGTGTGGTCTGTATTGTTTGTTACAGGTACTGTGGAGTGTGGTGTGTGGTCTGTATTGTTTGTTACAGGTACTGTGGAGTGTGGGGTTTAGTCAGTGTGCAGTCTGTACTGTTAGTTACAGGTACAGTGGAATGTGGGGTGTAGCCTGTATTGTTCGTCACAGCTGCTGTGGAGTGTGGGGTGTAGTCAGTGTGCAGTCTGTACTGTTTGTTACATGTACTGTGGTGTGTGGGGTGTAGCCTGTATTCTTTGTTCGAGGTACTGTGGAGTGTGGGGTGTAGTCAGTGTGCAGTCTGTATTGTTTGTTACAGGTACTGTGGAGTGTGGGATGTAGTCAGGGTGTAGTCAGTATTGTTTGTTACAGGTACTGTGGAGTGTTGGGAATAGTCAGTGTGCAGTCTGCACTGTTTGTTACAGGTACAGTGGAATGTGGGGTGTAGCCTGTATTGTTCGTCACAGCTGCTGTGGAGTGTGGGGTGTAGTCAGTGTGCAGTCTGTACTGTTTGTTACAGGTACTGTGGAGTGTGGGGTGTAGTCAGTTTGCAGTCTGTACTGTTTGTTACAGGTGCTGTGGATTGTGGGGTATAGCCTGTATTGTTCATCACAGGTACTGTGGAGTGTGGGGTGTAGTCAGTGTGCAGTCTGTACAGTTTGTGGCAGGTTCTGTGGAGTGTGGGGTGTAGTCAGTGTGCAGTCTGTACAGTTTGTGACAGGTTCTGTGGAGTGTGGGGTCAGGTCAGTGTGCTGTCTGTACTGTTCGTTACAGGTACAGTGGAGTGTGGGGTGTAGTCTGTATTGTTTGTTACAGGTACTGTGGAGTGTGGTGTGTAGTCAGTATGCAGTCTGTACTGTTTGTTACAGGTACTGTGGAGTGTGGGGTGTAGTCAGATTGCAGTCTGTACTGTTTGTTACAGGTGCTGTGGATTGTGCGGTGTAGACTGTATCGTTCGTCACCGGTACTGTGGAGTGTGGCATATAGTCCATGTGCAGTCTGTACTGTTTGTTACATGTACTGTGGAGTGTGGCGTGTAGCCTGTATTGTTTGTTACATGTACTGTGGAGTACGGGGTGTAGTCAGTGTGCAGTCTGTATTGTTTGTTACAGGTACTGTGGAGTGTGGTGTTTAGTCTATATTGTTTGTTACAGGTACTGTGGAGTGTGGGGAGTAGTCAGGGTGAAGTCTGTACTGTTTGTTACAGGTACTGTGTAGTGTGGGGTGTAGTCAGTGTGCAGTCTGTACTGTTTGTTACATGTACCGTGGAGTGTGGGGTGTAGCCTGTATTGTTTGTTACAGGTACTGTGGAGTGCCGGGTGTAGTCAGTGTGCAGTCTGTATTGATTGTTAAAGGTACTGAGGAGTCTGGGGTGTAGTCTCTATTGTTTGTTACAGGTACTGTGGAGTGTGGGGTGTAGTCAGGGTGAAGTCTGGACTGTTTGTTACAGGTACTGTGGAGTGTGGGGTGTTCTCAGGGTGTAGTCAGTATTGTTTGTTACAGGTACTGTGGAGTGTGGGGTGTAGTCAGTGTGCAGTCTGTACTGTTTGTTACAGGTACTGTGGAGTGTGGGGTGTAGTCAGTGTGCAGTCTGTACTGGTTGTTGCAGGTAATGTGGAGGGTGAGCTGTAGTCAGTGTGCAGTCTGTACTGTTTGTTACAGGTACAGTGGAGTGTGTGGTGTAGCCTCTATTGTTTGTTACAGGTACTGTGGAGTGTGGGGTGCAGTCAGGGTTTAGTCTGTACTGTTTGTTACAGGTACTGTGGAGTGTGGGGTGTAGTCAGTGTGCAGTTTGTACGGTTCGTTACAGGTACAGTGGAGTGTGTGGTGTAGCCTGTATTGTTTGTTACAGGTAATGTGGAGTGTGGGTTGTACTCAGGGTGTAGTCTGTACTGTTTGTTACAGGTACTGTTGAGTGTGGGGTGTAGTCAGTGTGCAGTCTGTACTGTTCGTTACAGGTACAGTGGAGTGTGGGGTTTAGTCTGTATAGATTGTTACAGGTACTGTGGAGTGTGGGGTGTAGTCAGTGTGCAGTCTGTACTGTTTGGTACAGGTACTGTGGAGTGTTGGGTGTAGTCAGATTGCTGTCTGTACTGTTTATTACTGGTGCAGTGAATTGTGCAGTGTAGCCTGTATTGTTCGTCACAGGTATTGTGGAGTGTGGGGTTTAGTCAGTGTGCAGTCTGTACTGTTTGTTACATGTACTGTGGAGTGCGGGGTGTAGTCAGTGTGCAGTCTGTATTGTTTGCTACAGGCACTGTGGAGTGTGGGGTGTAGTCTGTATTGTTTGTTACAGGTAATGTGGAGAGTGGGTTGTAGTCAGTGTGCAGTCTGTACTGTTTGTTACATGTACTGTGGTGTGTGGGGTGTAGCCTGTATTGTTTTTTACATGTATTGTGGAGTGTGGGGTGTAGTCAGTGTGCAGTCTGTACTCTTTGTTACAGGTACTGTGGAGTGTGGGGTGTACACAGTGTGCAGTCTGTACTGTTTGTTACAGGTAATGTGGAGAGTGGGTTGTAGTCAGTGTGCAGTCTGTACTGTTTTTTACATGTACTGTGGAGTGTGGGGTGTAGTCAGTGTGCAGTCTGTACTCTTTGTTACAGGTACTGTGGAGTGTGGGGTGTACACAGTGTGCAGTCTGTACTGTTTGTTACAGGTAATGTGGAGAGTGGGTTGTAGTTAGTGTGCAGTCTGTACTGTTTTTTACATGTACTGTGGAGTGTGGGGTGTAGTCAGTGTGCAGTCTGTACTCTTTGTTACAGGTACTGTGGTGTGTGGGGTGTAGCCTGTATTGTTTGTTCGAGGTACTGTGGAGTGTGGGGTGTAGTCAGTGTGCAGTCTGTATTGTTTGTTACAGGTACTGTGGAGTGTGGGATGTATTCAGGGTGTAGTCAGTATTGTTTGTTACAGGTGCTGTGGAGTGTTGGGAATAGTCAGTGTGCAGTCTGTACTGTTTGTTACAGGTACAGTGGAGTGTGTGGTGTAGACTGTATTGTTTGTTACAGGTAATGTGGAGAGTGGGTTGTAGTCAGTGTGCAGTCTGTACTGTTTTTTACATGTACTGTGGAGTGTGGGGTGTAGTCAGTGTGCAGTCTGTACGCTTTGTTACAGGTACTGTGGAGTGTGGGGTGTAGTCAGTGTGCAGTCTGTACTGTTTGTTACAGGTAATGTGGAGAGTGGGTTGTAGTCTGTGTGCAGTCTGTACTGTTTGTTACATGTACTGTGGTGTGTGGGGTGTAGCCTGTATTGTTTGTTCGAGGTACTGTGGAGTGTGGGGTGTAGTCAGTGTGCAGTTTGTATTGTTTGTTACAGGTACTGTGGAGTGTGGGGTGTAGTCAGGGTGTAGTCAGTATTGTTTGTTACAGGTACTGTGGAGTGTTGGGTGTAGTCAGTGTGCAGTCTGTACTGTTTGTTACAGGTACAGTGGAGTGTGTGGTGTAGATGTATTGTTTGTTACAGGTACTGTTAAATGTGGGGTGTAGTCAGGGTGTAGTCTGTACTGTTTGTTACATGTACTGTGGAGTGTGAGGTGTAGTCTGTCTTGTTTGTTACAGGTACTGTGGAGTGTAGTCAGTGTGCAGTCTGTACTGTTCGTTACAGGTACAGTGGAGTGTGGGGTTTAGTCTGTATAGTTTGTTACAGGTACTGTGGAGTGTGGGGTGTAGTCAGTGTGCAGTCTGTACTGTTTGGTACAGGTACTGTGGAGTGTTGGGTGTAGTCAGTTTGCTGTCTGTACTGTTTGTTACTGGTGCAGTGAATTGTGCGGTGTAGCCTGTATTGTTCGTCACAGGTATTGTGGAGTGTGGGGTTTAGTCAGTGTGCAGTCTGTACTGTTTGTTACATGTACTGTGGAGTGCAGGGTGTAGTCAGTGTGCAGTCTGTATTGTTTGTTACAGGCACTGTGGAGTGTGGGGTGTAGTCTGTATAGTTTGTTACAGGTAATGTGGAGAGTGGGTTGTAGTCAGTGTGCAGTCTGTACTGTTTGTTACATGTACTGTGGTGTGTGGGGTGTAGCCTGTATTGTTTGTTACAGGTAATGTGGAGAGTGGGTTGTAGTCAGTGTGCAGTCTGTACTGTTTGTTACAGGTAATGTGGAGTGTGGGGTGTAGTCAGTGTGCAGTCTGTACTGGTTGTTGCAGGTAATGTGGAGAGTGGGTTGTAGTCAGTGTGCAGTCTGTACTGTTTGTTACATGTACTGTGGTGTGTGGGGTGTAGCCTGTATTGTTTGTTCGAGGTACTGTGGAGTGTGGGGTGTAGTCAGTGTGCAGTCTGTATTGTTTGTTACAGGTACTGTGGAGTGTGGGATGTAGTCAGGGTGTAGTCAGTATTGTTTGTTACAGGTACTGTGGAGTGTTGGGAATAGTCAGTGTGCAGTCTGTACAGTTTGTTACAGGTACAGTGGAGTGTGTGGTGTAGACTGTATTGTTTGTTACAGGTAATGTGGAGAGTGGGTTGTAGTCAGTGTGCAGTCTGTACTGTTTTTTACATGTACTGTGGAGTGTGGGGTGTAGTCAGTGTGCAGTCTGTACTCTTTGTTACAGGTACTGTGGAGTGTGGGGTGTAGTCAGTGTGCAGTCTGTACTGTTTGTTACAGGTAATGTGGAGAGTGGGTTGTAGTCAGTGTGCAGTCTGTACTGTTTGTTACATGTACTGTGTTGTGTGGGGTGTAGCCTGTATTGTTTGTTCGAGGTACTGTGGAGTGTGGGGTGTAGTCAGTGTGCAGTCTGTATTGTTTGTTACAGGTACTGTGGAGTGTGGGGTGTAGTCAGGGTGTAGTCAGTATTGTTTGTTACAGGTACTGTGGAGTGTTGGGTGTAGTCAGTGTGCAGTCTGTACTGTTTGTTACAGGTACAGTGGAGTGTGTGGTGTAGACTGTATTGTTTGTTACAGGTACTGTTAAATGTGGGGTGTAGTCAGGGTGTAGTCTGTACTGTTTGTTACATGTACTGTGGAGTGTGAGGTGTAGTCTGTCTTGTTTGTTACAGGTACTGTGGAGTGTAGTCAGTGTGCAGTCTGTACTGTTCGTTACAGGTACAGTGGAGTGTGGGGTTTAGTCTGTATAGTTTGTTACAGGTACTGTGGAGTGTGGGGTGTAGTCAGTGTGCAGTCTGTACTGTTTGGTACAGGTACTGTGGAGTGTTGGGTGTAGTCAGTTTGCTGTCTGTACTGTTTGTTACTGGTGCAGTGAATTGTGCGGTGTAGCCGGTATTGTTCGTCACAGGTATTGTGGAGTGTGGGGTTTAGTCAGTGTGCAGTCTGTACTGTTTGTTACATGTACTGTGGAGTGCGGGGTGTAGTCAGTGTGCAGTCTGTATTGTTTGTTACAGGCACTGTGGAGTGTGGGGTGTAGTCTGTATTGTTTGTTACAGGTAATGTGGAGAGTGGGTTGTAGTCAGTGTGCAGTCTGTACTGTTTGTTACATGTACTGTGGTGTGTGGGGTGTAGCCTGTATTGTTTGTTACAGGTAATGTGGAGAGTGGGTTGTAGTCAGTGTGCAGTCTGTACTGTTTTTTACCTGTACAGTGGAGTGTGGGGTGTAGTAAGTGTGCAGTCTGTACTCTTTGTTACAGGTACTGTGGAGTGTGGGGTGTAGTCAGTGTGCAGTCTGTACTGTTTGTTACAGGTAATGTGGAGAGTTGGTTGTAGTCAGTGTGCAGTCTGTACTGTTTTTTACATGTACTGTGGAGTGTGGGGTTTAGTCAGTGTGCAGTCTGTACTCTTTGTTACAGGTACTGTGGAGTGTGGGGTGTAGTCAGTGTGCAGTCTGTACTGTTTGTTACAAGTAATGTGGAGAGTGGGTTGTAGTCAGTGTGCAGTCTGTACTGTTTGTTACATGTACTGTGGTGTGTGGGGTGTAGCCTGTATTGTTTGTTCGAGGTACTGTGGAGTGTGGGGTGTAGTCAGTGTGCAGTCTGTATTGTTTGTTACAGGTACTGTGGAGTGTGGGGTGTAGTCAGGGTGTAGTTAGTATTGTTTGTTACAGGTACTGTGGAGTGTTGGGTGTAGTCAGTGTGCAGTCTGTATTGTTTGTTACAGGTACAGTGGAGTGTGTGGTGTAGACTGTATTGTTTGTTACAGGTAATGTGGAGAGTGGGTTGTAGTCAGTGTGCAGTCTGTACTGTTTTTTACATGTACTGTGGAGTGTGGGGTGTAGTCAGTGTGCAGTCTGTACTCTTTGTTACAGGTACTGTGGAGTGTGGGGTGTAGTCTGTATTGTTTGTTACAGGTACTGTGGCTTCTGGGGTGTAGTCAGTGTGCAGTCTGTACTGTTTGTTACAGCTTCAGTGGAGTGTGGGGTGTAGCCTGTATTGTTTGTTACAGGCACTGTGGAGTCTGGGGTGTAGTCTGTATTGTTTGTTACAGGTACTGTGGAGTGTGGAGTGTAGTCAGGGTGTAGTCTGTATTGTTTGTTACAGGTACTGTGGAGTGTGGGGTGTGGTCTGTATTGTATGTTACAGGTACTGTGGAGTGTGGGGCTTAGTCAGTGTGCACTCTGTACTGTTTGTTAAAGGTACAGTGGAGTGTGGGGTCTAGTCTGTATTGTTTGTTACAGGTACAGTGGAGTGTGGGGTCTAGTCTGTATTGTTTGTTACAGGTACTTTGGAGTGTGGGGAGTAGTCAGGGTGAAGTCTGTACTGTTTGTTACAGGTACTGTGTAGTGTGGGGTGTAGTCAGTGTGCAGTCTGTACTGTTTGTTACATGTACCGTGGAGTGTGGGGTGTAGCCTGTATTGTTTGTTACAGGTACTGTGGAGTGCCGGGTGTAGTCAGTGTGCAGTCTGTATTGATTGTTAAAGGTACTGAGGAGTCTGGGGTGTAGTCTCTATTGTTTGTTACAGGTACTGTGGAGTGTGGGGTGTAGTCAGGGTGAAGTCTGGACTGTTTGTTACAGGTACTGTGGAGTGTGGGGTGTTCTCAGGGTGTAGTCAGTATTGTTTGTTACAGGTACTGTGGAGTGTGGGGTGTAGTCAGTGTGCAGTCTGTACTGTTTGTTACAGGTACTGTGGAGTGTGGGGTGTAGTCAGTGTGCAGTCTGTACTGGTTGTTGCAGGTAATGTGGAGGGTGAGCTGTAGTCAGTGTGCAGTCTGTACTGTTTGTTACAGGTACAGTGGAGTGTGTGGTGTAGCCTCTATTGTTTGTTACAGGTACTGTGGAGTGTGGGGTGCAGTCAGGGTTTAGTCTGTACTGTTTGTTACAGGTACTGTGGAGTGTGGGGTGTAGTCAGTGTGCAGTTTGTACGGTTCGTTACAGGTACAGTGGAGTGTGTGGTGTAGCCTGTATTGTTTGTTACAGGTAATGTGGAGTGTGGGTTGTACTCAGGGTGTAGTCTGTACTGTTTGTTACAGGTACTGTTGAGTGTGGGGTGTAGTCAGTGTGCAGTCTGTACTGTTCGTTACAGGTACAGTGGAGTGTGGGGTTTAGTCTGTATAGATTGTTACAGGTACTGTGGAGTGTGGGGTGTAGTCAGTGTGCAGTCTGTACTGTTTGGTACAGGTACTGTGGAGTGTTGGGTGTAGTCAGATTGCTGTCTGTACTGTTTATTACTGGTGCAGTGAATTGTGCAGTGTAGCCTGTATTGTTCGTCACAGGTATTGTGGAGTGTGGGGTTTAGTCAGTGTGCAGTCTGTACTGTTTGTTACATGTACTGTGGAGTGCGGGGTGTAGTCAGTGTGCAGTCTGTATTGTTTGCTACAGGCACTGTGGAGTGTGGGGTGTAGTCTGTATTGTTTGTTACAGGTAATGTGGAGAGTGGGTTGTAGTCAGTGTGCAGTCTGTACTGTTTGTTACATGTACTGTGGTGTGTGGGGTGTAGCCTGTATTGTTTTTTACATGTATTGTGGAGTGTGGGGTGTAGTCAGTGTGCAGTCTGTACTCTTTGTTACAGGTACTGTGGAGTGTGGGGTGTACACAGTGTGCAGTCTGTACTGTTTGTTACAGGTAATGTGGAGAGTGGGTTGTAGTCAGTGTGCAGTCTGTACTGTTTTTTACATGTACTGTGGAGTGTGGGGTGTAGTCAGTGTGCAGTCTGTACTCTTTGTTACAGGTACTGTGGAGTGTGGGGTGTACACAGTGTGCAGTCTGTACTGTTTGTTACAGGTAATGTGGAGAGTGGGTTGTAGTTAGTGTGCAGTCTGTACTGTTTTTTACATGTACTGTGGAGTCTGGGGTGTAGTCAGTGTGCAGTCTGTACTCTTTGTTACAGGTACTGTGGTGTGTGGGGTGTAGCCTGTATTGTTTGTTCGAGGTACTGTGGAGTGTGGGGTGTAGTCAGTGTGCAGTCTGTATTGTTTGTTACAGGTACTGTGGAGTGTGGGATGTATTCAGGGTGTAGTCAGTATTGTTTGTTACAGGTGCTGTGGAGTGTTGGGAATAGTCAGTGTGCAGTCTGTACTGTTTGTTACAGGTACAGTGGAGTGTGTGGTGTAGACTGTATTGTTTGTTACAGGTAATGTGGAGAGTGGGTTGTAGTCAGTGTGCAGTCTGTACTGTTTTTTACATGTACTGTGGAGTGTGGGGTGTAGTCAGTGTGCAGTCTGTACGCTTTGTTACAGGTACTGTGGAGTGTGGGGTGTAGTCAGTGTGCAGTCTGTACTGTTTGTTACAGGTAATGTGGAGAGTGGGTTGTAGTCTGTGTGCAGTCTGTACTGTTTGTTACATGTACTGTGGTGTGTGGGGTGTAGCCTGTATTGTTTGTTCGAGGTACTGTGGAGTGTGGGGTGTAGTCAGTGTGCAGTCTGTATTGTTTGTTACAGGTACTGTGGAGTGTGGGGTGTAGTCAGGGTGTAGTCAGTATTGTTTGTTACAGGTACTGTGGAGTGTTGGGTGTAGTCAGTGTGCAGTCTGTACTGTTTGTTACAGGTACAGTGGAGTGTGTGGTGTAGATGTATTGTTTGTTACAGGTACTGTTAAATGTGGGGTGTAGTCAGGGTGTAGTCTGTACTGTTTGTTACATGTACTGTGGAGTGTGAGGTGTAGTCTGTCTTGTTTGTTACAGGTACTGTGGAGTGTAGTCAGTGTGCAGTCTGTACTGTTCGTTACAGGTACAGTGGAGTGTGGGGTTTAGTCTGTATAGTTTGTTACAGGTACTGTGGAGTGTGGGGTGTAGTCAGTGTGCAGTCTGTACTGTTTGGTACAGGTACTGTGGAGTGTTGGGTGTAGTCAGTTTGCTGTCTGTACTGTTTGTTACTGGTGCAGTGAATTGTGCGGTGTAGCCTGTATTGTTCGTCACAGGTATTGTGGAGTGTGGGGTTTAGTCAGTGTGCAGTCTGTACTGTTTGTTACATGTACTGTGGAGTGCAGGGTGTAGTCAGTGTGCAGTCTGTATTGTTTGTTACAGGCACTGTGGAGTGTGGGGTGTAGTCTGTATAGTTTGTTACAGGTAATGTGGAGAGTGGGTTGTAGTCAGTGTGCAGTCTGTACTGTTTGTTACATGTACTGTGGTGTGTGGGGTGTAGCCTGTATTGTTTGTTACAGGTAATGTGGAGAGTGGGTTGTAGTCAGTGTGCAGTCTGTACTGTTTGTTACAGGTAATGTGGAGTGTGGGGTGTAGTCAGTGTGCAGTCTGTACTGGTTGTTGCAGGTAATGTGGAGAGTGGGTTGTAGTCAGTGTGCAGTCTGTACTGTTTGTTACATGTACTGTGGTGTGTGGGGTGTAGCCTGTATTGTTTGTTCGAGGTACTGTGGAGTGTGGGGTGTAGTCAGTGTGCAGTCTGTATTGTTTGTTACAGGTACTGTGGAGTGTGGGATGTAGTCAGGGTGTAGTCAGTATTGTTTGTTACAGGTACTGTGGAGTGTTGGGAATAGTCAGTGTGCAGTCTGTACAGTTTGTTACAGGTACAGTGGAGTGTGTGGTGTAGACTGTATTGTTTGTTACAGGTAATGTGGAGAGTGGGTTGTAGTCAGTGTGCAGTCTGTACTGTTTTTTACATGTACTGTGGAGTGTGGGGTGTAGTCAGTGTGCAGTCTGTACTCTTTGTTACAGGTACTGTGGAGTGTGGGGTGTAGTCAGTGTGCAGTCTGTACTGTTTGTTACAGGTAATGTGGAGAGTGGGTTGTAGTCAGTGTGCAGTCTGTACTGTTTGTTACATGTACTGTGTTGTGTGGGGTGTAGCCTGTATTGTTTGTTCGAGGTACTGTGGAGTGTGGGGTGTAGTCAGTGTGCAGTCTGTATTGTTTGTTACAGGTACTGTGGAGTGTGGGGTGTAGTCAGGGTGTAGTCAGTATTGTTTGTTACAGGTACTGTGGAGTGTTGGGTGTAGTCAGTGTGCAGTCTGTACTGTTTGTTACAGGTACAGTGGAGTGTGTGGTGTAGACTGTATTGTTTGTTACAGGTACTGTTAAATGTGGGGTGTAGTCAGGGTGTAGTCTGTACTGTTTGTTACATGTACTGTGGAGTGTGAGGTGTAGTCTGTCTTGTTTGTTACAGGTACTGTGGAGTGTAGTCAGTGTGCAGTCTGTACTGTTCGTTACAGGTACAGTGGAGTGTGGGGTTTAGTCTGTATAGTTTGTTACAGGTACTGTGGAGTGTGGGGTGTAGTCAGTGTGCAGTCTGTACTGTTTGGTACAGGTACTGTGGAGTGTTGGGTGTAGTCAGTTTGCTGTCTGTACTGTTTGTTACTGGTGCAGTGAATTGTGCGGTGTAGCCGGTATTGTTCGTCACAGGTATTGTGGAGTGTGGGGTTTAGTCAGTGTGCAGTCTGTACTGTTTGTTACATGTACTGTGGAGTGCGGGGTGTAGTCAGTGTGCAGTCTGTATTGTTTGTTACAGGCACTGTGGAGTGTGGGGTGTAGTCTGTATTGTTTGTTACAGGTAATGTGGAGAGTGGGTTGTAGTCAGTGTGCAGTCTGTACTGTTTGTTACATGTACTGTGGTGTGTGGGGTGTAGCCTGTATTGTTTGTTACAGGTAATGTGGAGAGTGGGTTGTAGTCAGTGTGCAGTCTGTACTGTTTTTTACCTGTACAGTGGAGTGTGGGGTGTAGTAAGTGTGCAGTCTGTACTCTTTGTTACAGGTACTGTGGAGTGTGGGGTGTAGTCAGTGTGCAGTCTGTACTGTTTGTTACAGGTAATGTGGAGAGTTGGTTGTAGTCAGTGTGCAGTCTGTACTGTTTTTTACATGTACTGTGGAGTGTGGGGTTTAGTCAGTGTGCAGTCTGTACTCTTTGTTACAGGTACTGTGGAGTGTGGGGTGTAGTCAGTGTGCAGTCTGTACTGTTTGTTACAAGTAATGTGGAGAGTGGGTTGTAGTCAGTGTGCAGTCTGTACTGTTTGTTACATGTACTGTGGTGTGTGGGGTGTAGCCTGTATTGTTTGTTCGAGGTACTGTGGAGTGTGGGGTGTAGTCAGTGTGCAGTCTGTATTGTTTGTTACAGGTACTGTGGAGTGTGGGGTGTAGTCAGGGTGTAGTTAGTATTGTTTGTTACAGGTACTGTGGAGTGTTGGGTGTAGTCAGTGTGCAGTCTGTATTGTTTGTTACAGGTACAGTGGAGTGTGTGGTGTAGACTGTATTGTTTGTTACAGGTAATGTGGAGAGTGGGTTGTAGTCAGTGTGCAGTCTGTACTGTTTTTTACATGTACTGTGGAGTGTGGGGTGTAGTCAGTGTGCAGTCTGTACTCTTTGTTACAGGTACTGTGGAGTGTGGGGTGTAGTCTGTATTGTTTGTTACAGGTACTGTGGCTTCTGGGGTGTAGTCAGTGTGCAGTCTGTACTGTTTGTTACAGCTTCAGTGGAGTGTGGGGTGTAGCCTGTATTGTTTGTTACAGGCACTGTGGAGTCTGGGGTGTAGTCTGTATTGTTTGTTACAGGTACTGTGGAGTGTGGAGTGTAGTCAGGGTGTAGTCTGTATTGTTTGTTACAGGTACTGTGGAGTGTGGGGTGTGGTCTGTATTGTATGTTACAGGTACTGTGGAGTGTGGGGCTTAGTCAGTGTGCACTCTGTACTGTTTGTTAAAGGTACAGTGGAGTGTGGGGTCTAGTCTGTATTGTTTGTTACAGGTACAGTGGAGTGTGGGGTCTAGTCTGTATTGTTTGTTACAGGTACTTTGGAGTGTGGGGTGTAGTCAGTGTGCAGTCTGTACAGTTTGTTACCCGTACTGTGGAGTGGGGGGTGTAGTCTGTATTATTTGTTACTGGTACTGTGGAGTGTGGGGTGTAGTCTCTATTGTTTGTTACAGGTACTGTGGTGTCTGGGGTGTAGTCAGTGTGCAGTCTGTACTGTTTGTTACAGGTATAGTGGAGTGTGGGGTGTAGCCTGTATTGTTTGTTACAGGTACTGTGGAGTGTGGAGTGTAGTCACTGTACAATCTGTACTGTTTGTTACAGGTATAGTGGAGTGTGGGGTGTAGCCTGTACTGTTTGTTACAGGTACTGTTGACTGTGGGGTGTAGTCTGTATTGTTTGTTACAGGTACTGTGGAGTGTGGTGTGTGGTCTGTATTGTTTGTTACAGGTACTGTGGGGTGTGGTGTGTGGTCTGTATTGTTTGTTACAGGTACTGTGGAGTGTGGGGTTTAGTCAGTGTGCAGTCTGTACTGTTAGTTACAGGTACAGTGGAATGTGGGGTGTAGCCTGTATTGTTCGTCACAGCTGCTGTGGAGTGTGGGGTGTAGTCAGTGTGCAGTCTGTACTGTTTGTTACAGGTACTGTGGAGTGTGGGGTGTAGTCAGTTTGCAGTCTGTACTGTTTGTTACAGGTGCTGTGGATTCTGGGGTATAGCCTGTATTGTTCATCACAGGTACTGTGGAGTGTGGGGTGTAGTCAGTGTGCAGTCTGTACAGTTTGTGGCAGGTTCTGTGGAGTGTGGGGTGTAGTCAGTGTGCAGTCTGTACAGTTTGTGACAGGTTCTGTGGAGTGTGGGGTCAGGTCAGTGTGCTGTCTGTACTGTTCGTTACAGGTACAGTGGAGTGTGGGGTGTAGTCTGTACTGTTTGTTACAGGTACTGTGGAGTGTGGGGTGTAGTCAGATTGCAGTCTGTACTGTTTGTTACAGGTGCTGTGGATTGTGCGGTGTAGACTGTATCGTTCGTCACCGGTACTGTGGAGTGTGGCATGTAGTCCATGTGCAGTCTGTACTGTTTGTTACATGTACTGTGGAGTGTGGAGTGTAGCCTGTATTGTTTGTTACATGTACTGTGGAGTACGGGGTGTAGTCAGTGTGCAGTCTGTATTGTTTGTTACAGGTACTGTGGAGTGTGGTGTTTAGTCTGTATTGTTTGTTACAGGTACTGTGGAGTGTGGGGAGTAGTCAGGGTGAAGTCTGTACTGTTTGTTACAGGTACTGTGTAGTGTGGGGTGTAGTCAGTGTGCAGTCTGTACTGTTTGTTACATGTACCGTGGAGTGTGGGGTGTAGCCTGTATTGTTTGTTACAGGTACTGTGGAGTGCCGGGTGTAGTCAGTGTGCAGTCTGTATTGTTTGTTAAAGGTACTGAGGAGTCTGGGGTGTAGTCTCTATTGTTTGTTACAGGTACTGTGGAGTGTGGGGTGTAGTCAGGGTGAAGTCTGGACTGTTTGTTACAGGTACTGTGGAGTGTGGGGTGCTCTCAGGGTGTAGTCAGTATTGTTTGTTACAGGTACTGTGGAGTGTGGGGTGTAGTCAGTGTGCAGTCTGTACTGTTTGTTACAGGTACTGTGGAGTGTGGGGTGTAGTCAGTGTGCAGTCTGTACTGGTTGTTGCAGGTAATGTGGAGGGTGAGCTGTAGTCAGTGTGCAGTCTGTACTGTTTGTTACAGGTACAGTGGAGTGTGTGGTGTAGCCTCTATTGTTTGTTACAGGTACTGTGGAGTGTGGGGTGCAGTCAGGGTTTAGTCTGTACTGTTTGTTACAGGTACTGTGGAGTGTGGGGTGTAGTCAGTGTGCAGTTTGTACGGTTCGTTACAGGTACAGTGGAGTGTGTGGTGTAGCCTGTATTGTTTGTTACAGGTAATGTGGAGTGTGGGTTGTACTCAGGGTGTAGTCTGTACTGTTTGTTACAGGTACTGTTGAGTGTGGGGTGTAGTCAGTGTGCAGTCTGTACTGTTCGTTACAGGTACAGTGGAGTGTGGGGTTTAGTCTGTATAGTTTGTTACAGGTACTGTGGAGTGTGGGGTGTAGTCAGTGTGCAGTCTGTACTGTTTGGTACAGGTACTGTGGAGTGTTGGGTGTAGTCAGATTGCTGTCTGTACTGTTTATTACTGGTGCAGTGAATTGTGCAGTGTAGCCTGTATTGTTCGTCACAGGTATTGTGGAGTGTGGGGTTTAGTCAGTGTGCAGTCTGTACTGTTTGTTACATGTACTGTGGAGTGCGGGGTGTAGTCAGTGTGCAGTCTGTATTGTTTGCTACAGGCACTGTGGAGTGTGGGGTGTAGTCTGTATTGTTTGTTACAGGTAATGTGGAGAGTGGGTTGTAGTCAGTGTGCAGTCTGTACTGTTTGTTACATGTACTGTGGTGTGTGGGGTGTAGCCTGTATTGTTTGTTACAGGTAATGTGGAGAGTGGGTTGTAGTCAGTGTGCAGTCTGTACTGTTTTTTACATGTACTGTGGAGTGTGGGGTGTAGTCAGTGTGCAGTCTGTACTCTTTGTTACAGGTACTGTGGAGTGTGGGGTGTACACAGTGTGCAGTCTGTACTGTTTGTTACAGGTAATGTGGAGAGTGGGTTGTAGTTAGTGTGCAGTCTGTACTGTTTTTTACATGTACTGTGGAGTGTGGGGTGTAGTCAGTGTGCAGTCTGTACTCTTTGTTACAGGTACTGTGGTGTGTGGGGTGTAGCCTGTATTGTTTGTTCGAGGTACTGTGGAGTGTGGGGTGTAGTCAGTGTGCAGTCTGTATTGTTTGTTACAGGTACAGTGGAGTGTGGGATGTATTCAGGGTGTAGTCAGTATTGTTTGTTACAGGTGCTGTGGAGTGTTGGGAATAGTCAGTGTGCAGTCTGTACTGTTTGTTACAGGTACAGTGGAGTGTGTGGTGTAGACTGTATTGTTTGTTACAGGTAATGTGGAGAGTGGGTTGTAGTCAGTGTGCAGTCTGTGCTGTTTTTTACATGTACTGTGGAGTGTGGGGTGTAGTCAGTGTGCAGTCTGTACGCTTTGTTACAGGTACTGTGGAGTGTGGGGTGTAGTCAGTGTGCAGTCTGTACTGTTTGTTACATGTACTGTGGTGTGTGGGGTGTAGTCTGTCTTGTTTGTTACAGGTACTGTGGAGTGTAGTCAGTGTGCAGTCTGTACTGTTCGTTACAGGTACAGTGGAGTGTGGGGTTTAGTCTGTATAGTTTGTTACAGGTACTGTGGAGTGTGGGGTGTAGTCAGTGTGCAGTCTGTACTGTTTGGTACAGGTACTGTGGAGTGTTGGGTGTAGTCAGATTGCTGTCTGTACTGTTTATTACTGGTGCAGTGAATTGTGCAGTGTAGCCTGTATTGTTCGTCACAGGTATTGTGGAGTGTGGGGTTTAGTCAGTGTGCAGTCTGTACTGTTTGTTACATGTACTGTGGAGTGCGGGGTGTAGTCAGTGTGCAGTCTGTATTGTTTGCTACAGGCACTGTGGAGTGTGGGGTGTAGTCTGTATTGTTTGTTACAGGTAATGTGGAGAGTGGGTTGTAGTCAGTGTGCAGTCTGTACTGTTTGTTACATGTACTGTGGTGTGTGGGGTGTAGCCTGTATTGTTTGTTACAGGTAATGTGGAGAGTGGGTTGTAGTCAGTGTGCAGTCTGTACTGTTTTTTACATGTACTGTGGAGTGTGGGGTGTAGTCAGTGTGCAGTCTGTACTCTTTGTTACAGGTACTGTGGAGTGTGGGGTGTACACAGTGTGCAGTCTGTACTGTTTGTTACAGGTAATGTGGAGAGTGGGTTGTAGTTAGTGTGCAGTCTGTACTGTTTTTTACATGTACTGTGGAGTGTGGGGTGTAGTCAGTGTGCAGTCTGTACTCTTTGTTACAGGTACTGTGGTGTGTGGGGTGTAGCCTGTATTGTTTGTTCGAGGTACTGTGGAGTGTGGGGTGTAGTCAGTGTGCAGTCTGTATTGTTTGTTACAGGTACAGTGGAGTGTGGGATGTATTCAGGGTGTAGTCAGTATTGTTTGTTACAGGTGCTGTGGAGTGTTGGGAATAGTCAGTGTGCAGTCTGTACTGTTTGTTACAGGTACAGTGGAGTGTGTGGTGTAGACTGTATTGTTTGTTACAGGTAATGTGGAGAGTGGGTTGTAGTCAGTGTGCAGTCTGTACTGTTTTTTACATGTACTGTGGAGTGTGGGGTGTAGTCAGTGTGCAGTCTGTACGCTTTGTTACAGGTACTGTGGAGTGTGGGGTGTAGTCAGTGTGCAGTCTGTACTGTTTGTTACATGTACTGTGGTGTGTGGGGTGTAGTCTGTCTTGTTTGTTACAGGTACTGTGGAGTGTAGTCAGTGTGCAGTCTGTACTGTTCGTTACAGGTACAGTGGAGTGTGGGGTTTAGTCTGTATAGTTTGTTACAGGTACTGTGGAGTGTGGGGTGTAGTCAGTGTGCAGTCTGTACTGTTTGGTACAGGTACTGTGGAGTGTTGGGTGTAGTCAGTTTGCTGTCTGTACTGTTTGTTACTGGTGCAGTGAATTGTGCGGTGTAGCCGGTATTGTTCGTCACAGGTATTGTGGAGTGTGGGGTTTAGTCAGTGTGCAGTCTGTACTGTTTGTTACATGTACTGTGGAGTGCAGGGTGTAGTCAGTGTGCAGTCTGTATTGTTTGTTACAGGCACTGTGGAGTGTGGGGTGTAGTCTGTATTGTTTGTTACAGGTAATCTGGAGAGTGGGTTGTAGTCAGTGTGCAGTCTGTACTGTTTGTTACATGTACTGTGGTGTGTGGGGTGTAGCCTGTATTGTTTGTTACAGGTAATGTGGAGAGTGGGTTATAGTCAGTGTGCAGTCTGTACTGTTTGTTACAGGTAATGTGGAGAGTTGGTTGTAGTCAGTGTGCAGTCTGTACTGTTTTGTACATGTACTGTGGAGTGTGGGGTGTAGTCA
Organism: Hemitrygon akajei; assembly: GCF_048418815.1. Classification (NCBI taxonomy): domain Eukaryota; kingdom Metazoa; phylum Chordata; class Chondrichthyes; order Myliobatiformes; family Dasyatidae; genus Hemitrygon; species Hemitrygon akajei. Next base: position 4,274,284 of record NC_133144.1, read on the forward strand.
GTGTGCAGTCTGTACTCTTTGTTACAGGTACTTTGGAGTGTGGGGTGTAGTCAGTGTGCAGTCTGTACTGTTTGTTACAGGTAATGTGGAGAGTGGGTTGTAGTCAGTGTGCAGTCTGTACTGTTTGTTACATGTACTGTGGTGTGTGGGGTGTAGCCTGTATTGTTTATTCGAGGTACTGTGGAGTGTGGGGTGTAGTCAGTGTGCAGTCTGTATTGTTTGTTACAGGTACTGTGGAGTGTGGGGTGTAGTCAGGGTGTAGTTAGTATTGTTTGTTACAGGTACTGTGGAGTGTTGGGTGTAGTCAGTGTGCAGTCTGTACTGTTTGTTACAGGTACAGTGGAGTGTGTGGTGTAGTCTGTATTGTTTGTTACGGGTACTGTGGAGTCTGGGGTGTAGTCTGTATTGTTTGTTACAGGTAATGTGGAGTGTGGAGTGTAGTCAGTGTGCAGTCTGTACTGTTTGTTACAGGTACTTTGGAGTGTGGGGTGTGGTCTGTATTGTATGTTACAGGTACTGTGGAGTGTGGGGTGTAGTCAGTGTGCAGTCTGTACAGTTTGTTACCCGTACTGTGGAGTGGGGGGTGTAGTCTGTATTATTTGTTACTGGTACTGTGGAGTGTGGAGTGTAGTCACTGTACAATCTGTACTGTTTGTTACAGGTATAGTGGAGTGTGGGGTGTAGCCTGTACTGTTTGTTACAGGTACTGTGGAGTGTGGGGTGTAGTCTGTATTGTTTGTTACAGGTACTGTGGAGTGTGGGGTGTGGTCTGTATTGTTTGTTACAGGTACTGTGGAATGTGGGGTGTGGTCTGTATTGTTTGTTACAGGTACTGTGGAGTGTGGGGTTTAGTCAGTGTGCAGTCTGTACTGTTTGTTACAGGGACAGTGGAATGTGGGGTGTAGCCTGTATTGTTCGTCACAGCTGCTGTGGAGTGTGGGGTGTAGTCAGTGTGCAGTCTGTACTGTTTGTTACAGGTACTGTGGAGTGTGGGGTGTAGTCAGTTTGCAGTCTGTACTGTTTGTTACAGGTGCTGTGGATTGTGGGGTATAGCCTGTATTGTTCATCGCAGGTACTGTGGAGTGTGGGTTGTAGTCAGTGTGCAGTCTGTACAGTTTGTGGCAGGTTCTGTGGAGTGTGGGGTGTAGTCAGTGTGCAGTCTGTACAGTTTGTGACAGGTTCTGTGGAGTGTGGGGTCAGGTCAGTGTGCAGTCTGTACAGTTCGTTACAGGTACAGTGGAGTGTGGGGTGTAGTCTGTATTGTTTGTTACAGGTACTGTGGAGTGTGGTGTGTAATCAGTATGCAGTCTGTACTGTTTGTTACAGGTACTGTGGAGTGTGGGGTGTAGTCAGATTGCAGTCTGTAATGTTTGTTACAGGTGCTGTGGATTGTGCGGTGTAGACTGTATCGTTCGTCACAGGTACTGTGGAGTGTGGCATGTAGTCAGGGTGTAGTCAGTATTGTTTGTTACAGGTACTGTGGAGTGTTGGGAATAGTCAGTGTGCAGTCTGTACTGTTTGTTACAGGTACAGTGGAGTGTGTGGTGTAGACTGTATTGTTTGTTACAGGTAATGTGGAGAGTGGGTTGTAGTCAGTGTGCAGTCTGTACTGTTTTTTACATGTACTGTGGAGTGTGGGGTGTAGTCAGTGTGCAGTCTGTACTCTTTGTTACAGGTACTGTGGAGTGTGGGGTGTAGTCAGTGTGCAGTCTGTACTGTTTGTTACAGGTAATGTGGAGAGTGGGTTGTAGTCAGTGTGCAGTCTGTACTGTTTGTTACATGTACTGTGGTGTGTGGGGTGCAGCCTGTATTGTTTGTTCGAGGTACTGTGGAGTGTGGGGTGTAGTCAGTGTGCAGTCTGTATTGTTTGTTACAGGTACTGTGGAGTGTGGGGTGTAGTCAGGGTGTAGTCAGTATTGTTTGTTACAGGTACTGTGGAGTGTTGGGTGTAGTCAGTGTGCAGTCTGTACTGTTTGTTACAGGTACAGTGGAGTGTGTGGTGTAGACTGTATTGTTCGTCACAGGTATTGTGGAGTGTGGGGTTTAGTCAGTGTGCAGTCTGTACTGTTTGTTACATGTACTGTGGAGTGCAGGGTGTAGTCAGTGTGCAGTCTGTATTGTTTGTTACAGGCACTGTGGAGTGTGGGGTGTAGTCTGTATTGTTTGTTACAGGTAATCTGGAGAGTGGGTTGTAGTCAGTGTGCAGTCTGTACTGTTTGTTACATGTACTGTGGTGTGTGGGGTGTAGCCTGTATTGTTTGTTACAGGTAATGTGGAGAGTGGGTTATAGTCAGTGTGCAGTCTGTACTGTTTGTTACAGGTAATGTGGAGAGTTGGTTGTAGTCAGTGTGCAGTCTGTACTGTTTTGTACATGTACTGTGGAGTGTGGGGTGTAGTCAGTGTGCAGTCTGTACTCTTTGTTACAGGTACTTTGGAGTGTGGGGTGTAGTCAGTGTGCAGTCTGTACTGTTTGTTACAGGTAATGTGGAGAGTGGGTTGTAGTCAGTGTGCAGTCTGTACTGTTTGTTACATGTACTGTGGTGTGTGGGGTGTAGCCTGTATTGTTTATTCGAGGTACTGTGGAGTGTGGGGTGTAGTCAGTGTGCAGTCTGTATTGTTTGTTACAGGTACTGTGGAGTGTGGGGTGTAGTCAGGGTGTAGTTAGTATTGTTTGTTACAGGTACTGTGGAGTGTTGGGTGTAGTCAGTGTGCAGTCTGTACTGTTTGTTACAGGTACAGTGGAGTGTGTGGTGTAGTCTGTATTGTTTGTTACGGGTACTGTGGAGTCTGGGGTGTAGTCTGTATTGTTTGTTACAGGTACTGTGGAGTGTGGAGTGTAGTCAGTGTGCAGTCTGTACTGTTTGTTACAGGTACTTTGGAGTGTGGGGTGTGGTCTGTATTGTATGTTACAGGTACTGTGGAGTGTGGGGTGTAGTCAGTGTGCAGTCTGTACAGTTTGTTACCCGTACTGTGGAGTGGGGGGTGTAGTCTGTATTATTTGTTACTGGTACTGTGGAGTGTGGAGTGTAGTCACTGTACAATCTGTACTGTTTGTTACAGGTATAGTGGAGTGTGGGGTGTAGCCTGTACTGTTTGTTACAGGTACTGTGGAGTGTGGGGTGTAGTCTGTATTGTTTGTTACAGGTACTGTGGAGTGTGGGGTGTGGTCTGTATTGTTTGTTACAGGTACTGTGGAATGTGGGGTGTGGTCTGTATTGTTTGTTACAGGTACTGTGGAGTGTGGGGTTTAGTCAGTGTGCAGTCTGTACTGTTTGTTACAGGGACAGTGGAATGTGGGGTGTAGCCTGTATTGTTCGTCACAGCTGCTGTGGAGTGTGGGGTGTAGTCAGTGTGCAGTCTGTACTGTTTGTTACAGGTACTGTGGAGTGTGGGGTGTAGTCAGTTTGCAGTCTGTACTGTTTGTTACAGGTGCTGTGGATTGTGGGGTATAGCCTGTATTGTTCATCGCAGGTACTGTGGAGTGTGGGTTGTAGTCAGTGTGCAGTCTGTACAGTTTGTGGCAGGTTCTGTGGAGTGTGGGGTGTAGTCAGTGTGCAGTCTGTACAGTTTGTGACAGGTTCTGTGGAGTGTGGGGTCAGGTCAGTGTGCAGTCTGTACAGTTCGTTACAGGTACAGTGGAGTGTGGGGTGTAGTCTGTATTGTTTGTTACAGGTACTGTGGAGTGTGGTGTGTAATCAGTATGCAGTCTGTACTGTTTGTTACAGGTACTGTGGAGTGTGGGGTGTAGTCAGATTGCAGTCTGTAATGTTTGTTACAGGTGCTGTGGATTGTGCGGTGTAGACTGTATCGTTCGTCACAGGTACTGTGGAGTGTGGCATGTAGTCAGGGTGTAGTCAGTATTGTTTGTTACAGGTACTGTGGAGTGTTGGGAATAGTCAGTGTGCAGTCTGTACTGTTTGTTACAGGTACAGTGGAGTGTGTGGTGTAGACTGTATTGTTTGTTACAGGTAATGTGGAGAGTGGGTTGTAGTCAGTGTGCAGTCTGTACTGTTTTTTACATGTACTGTGGAGTGTGGGGTGTAGTCAGTGTGCAGTCTGTACTCTTTGTTACAGGTACTGTGGAGTGTGGGGTGTAGTCAGTGTGCAGTCTGTACTGTTTGTTACAGGTAATGTGGAGAGTGGGTTGTAGTCAGTGTGCAGTCTGTACTGTTTGTTACATGTACTGTGGTGTGTGGGGTGCAGCCTGTATTGTTTGTTCGAGGTACTGTGGAGTGTGGGGTGTAGTCAGTGTGCAGTCTGTATTGTTTGTTACAGGTACTGTGGAGTGTGGGGTGTAGTCAGGGTGTAGTCAGTATTGTTTGTTACAGGTACTGTGGAGTGTTGGGTGTAGTCAGTGTGCAGTCTGTACTGTTTGTTACAGGTACAGTGGAGTGTGTGGTGTAGACTGTATTGTTTGTTACAGGTACTGTTAAATGTGGGGTGTAGTCAGGGTGTAGTCTGTACTGTTTGTTACATGTACTGTGGAGTGTGAGGTGTAGTCTGTCTTGTTTGTTACAGGTACTGTGGAGTGTACTCAGTGTGCAGTCTGTACTGTTCTTTACAGGTACAGTGGAGTGTGGGGTTTAGTCTGTATAGTTTGTTACAGGTACTGTGGAGTGTGGGGTGTAGTCAGTGTGCTGTCTGTACTGTTTGGTACAGGTACTGTGGAGTGTTGGGTGTAGTCAGTTTGCTGTCTGTACTGTTTGTTACTGGTGCAGTGAATTGTGCGGTGTAGCCGGTATTGTTCGTCACAGGTATTGTGGAGTGTGGGGTTTAGTCAGTGTGCAGTCTGTACTGTTCGTCACAGGTATTGTGGAGTGTGGGGTTTAGTCAGTGTGCAGTCTGTACTGTTTGTTACATGTACTGTGGTGTGTGGGGTGTAGCCTGTATTGTTTGTTACAGGTAATGTGGAGAGTGGGTTGTAGTCAGTGTGCAGTCTGTACTGTTTTTTACCTGTACTGTGGAGTGTGGGGTGAAGTAAGTGTGCAGTCTGTACTCTTTGTTACAGGTACTGTGGAGTGTGGGGTGTAGTCAGTGTGCAGTCTGTACTGTTTGTTACAGGTAATGTGGAGAGTTGGTTGTAGTCAGTGTGCAGTCTGTACTGTTTTTTACATGTACTGTGGAGTGTGGGGTGTAGTCAGTGTGCAGTCTGTACTCTTTGTTACAGGTACTGTGGAGTGTGGGGTGTAGTCAGTGTGCAGTCTGTACTGTTTGTTACAGGTAATGTGGAGAGTGGGTTGTAGTCAGTGTGCAGTCTGTATTGTTTGTTACAGGTACTGTGGAGTGTGGGGTGTAGTCAGGGTGTAGTTAGTATTGTTTGTTACAGGTACTGTGGAGTGTTGGGTGTAGTCAGTGTGCAGTCTGTACTGTTTGTTACAGGTACAGTGGAGTGTGTGGTGTAGACTGTATTGTTTGTTACAGGTAATGTGGAGAGTGTGTTGTAGTCAGTGTGCAGTCTGTACTGTTTTTTACATGTACTGTGGAGTGTGGGGTGTAGTCAGTGTGCAGTCTGTACTCTTTGTTACAGGTACTGTGGAGTGTGGGGTGTAGTCAGTGTGCAGTCTGTACTGTTTGTTACAGGTAATGTGGAGAGTGGGTTGTAGTCAGTGTGCAGTCTGTACTGTTTGTTACATGTACTGTGGTGTGTGGGGTGTAGCCTGTATTGTTTGTTCGAGGTACTGTGGAGTGTGGGGTTTAGTCAGTTTGCAGTCTGTATTGTTTGTTACAGGTACTGTGGAGTGTGGGGTGTAGTCTGGGTGTAGTCAGTATTGTTTGTTACAGGTACTGTGGAGTGTTGGGTGTAGTCAGTGTGCAGTCTGTACTGTTTGTTACAGGTACAGTGGAGTGTGTGGTGTAGACTGTATTGTTTGTTACAGGTACTGTTAAATGTGGGGTGTAGTCAGGGTGTAGTCTGTACTGTTTGTTACATGTACTGTGGAGTGTGAGGTGTAGTCTGTCTTGTTTATTACAGGTACTGTGGAGTGTGGGGTGTAGTCAGTGTGCAGTCTGTACTGTTTGTTACAGGTACTGTGGAGTGTGGGGTGTAGTCAGTGTGCAGTCTGTACTGTTTGTTACATGTACCGTGGAGTGTGGGGTGTAGCCAGTATTGTTTGTTACAGGTACAGTGGAATGCCGGGTGTAGTCAGTGTGCAGTCTGTATTGTTTGTTACAGGTACTGAGGAGTCTGGGGTGTGGTCTCTATTGTTTGTTACAGGTACTGTGGAGTGTGGGGTGTAGTCAGGGTGAAGTCTGGACTGTTTGTTACAGGTACTGTGGAGTGTGGGGTGTTCTCAGGGTGTAGTCAGTATTGTTTGTTACAGGTACTGTGGAGTGTGGGGTGTAGTCAGTGTGCAGTCTGTACTGTTTGTTACAGGTACTGTGGAGTGTGGGGTGTAGTCAGTGTGCAGTCTGTACTGGTTGTTGCAGGTAATGTGGAGTGTGGGCTGTAGTCAGTGTGCAGTCTGTATTGTTTGTTACAGGTACTGTGGAGTGTGGGGTGTAGTCAGTGTGCAGACTGTACGGTTCGTTACAGGTACAGTGGAGTGTGGGGTGTAGTCTGTATTGTTTGTTACAGGTACTGTGGAGTGTGGGGTGTAGTCAGTGTGCAGTCTGTACTGTTTGTTACATGTACCGTGGAGTGTGGGGTGTAGCCAGTATTGTTTGTTACAGGTACAGTGGAATGCCGGGTGTAGTCAGTGTGCAGTCTGTATTGTTTGTTACAGGTACTGAGGAGTCTGGGGTGTGGTCTCTATTGTTTGTTACAGGTACTGTGGAGTGTGGGGTGTAGTCAGGGTGAAGTCTGGACTGTTTGTTACAGGTACTGTGGAGTGTGGGGTGTTCTCAGGGTGTAGTCAGTATTGTTTGTTACAGGTACTGTGGAGTGTGGGGTGTAGTCAGTGTGCAGTCTGTACTGTTTGTTACAGGTACTGTGGAGTGTGGGGTGTAGTCAGTGTGCAGTCTGTACTGGTTGTTGCAGGTAATGTGGAGTGTGGGCTGTAGTCAGTGTGCAGTCTGTATTGTTTGTTACAGGTACTGTGGAGTGTGGGGTGTAGTCAGTGTGCAGACTGTACGGTTCGTTACAGGTACAGTGGAGTGTGGGGTGTAGTCTGTATTGTTTGTTACAGGTACTGTGGAGTGTAGTCAGTGTGCAGTCTGTACTGTTCGTTACAGGTACAGTGGAGTGTGGGGTTTAGTCTGTATAGTTTGTTACAGGTACTGTGGAGTGTGGGGTGTAGTCAGTGTGCAGTCTGTACTGTTTGGTACAGGTACTGTGGAGTGTTGGGTGTAGTCAGTTTGCTGTCTGTACTGTTTGTTACTGGTGCAGTGAATTGTGCGGTGTAGCCTGTATTGTTCGTCACAGGTATTGTGGAGTGTGGGGTTTAGTCAGTGTGCAGTCTGTACTGTTTGTTACATGTACTGTGGAGTGCGGGGTGTAGTCAGTGTGCAGTCTGTATTGTTTGTTACAGGCACTGTGGAGTGTGGGGTGTAGTCTGTATTGTTTGTTACAGTTAATGTGGAGAGTGGGTTGTAGTCAGTGTGCAGTCTGTACTGTTTGTTACATGTACTGTGGTGTGTGGGGTGTAGCCTGTATTGTTTGTTACAGGTAATGTGGAGAGTGGGTTGTAGTCAGTGTGCAGTCTGTACTGTTTTTTACCTGTACTGTGGAATGTGGGGTGTAGTAAGTGTGCAGTCTGTACTCTTTGTTACAGGTACTGTGGAGTGTGCGGTGTAGTCAGTGTGCAGTCTGTACTGTTTGTTACAGGTAATGTGGAGAGTTGGTTGTAGTCAGTGTGCAGTCTGTACTGTTTTTTACATGTACTGTGGAGTGTGGGGTGTAGTCACTGTGCAGTCTGTACTCTTTGTTACAGGTACTGTGGAGTGTGGGGTGTAGTCAGTGTGCAGTCTGTACTGTTTGTTACAGGTAATGTGGAGAGTGGGTTGTAGTCAGTGTGCAGTCTGTACTGTTTGTTACATGTACTGTGGTGTGTGGGGTGTAGCCTGTATTGTTTGTTCGAGGTACTGTGGAGTGTGGGGTGTAGTCAGTGTGCAGTCTGTATTGTTTGTTACAGGTACTGTGGAGTGTGGGGTGTAGTCAGGGTGTAGTTAGTATTGTTTGTTACAGGTACTGTGGAGTGTTGGGTGTAGTCAGTGTGCAGTCTGTACTGTTTGTTACAGGTACAGTGGAGTGTGTGGTGTAGACTGTATTGTTTGTTATAGGTAATGTGGAGAGTGGGTTGTAGTCAGTGTGCAGTCTGTACTGTTTTTTACATGTACTGTGGAGTGTGGGGTGTAGTCAGTGTGCAGTCTGTACTCTTTGTTACAGGTACTGTGGAGTGTGGGGTGTAACCATATAACCATATAACAATCACAGCACGGAAACAGGCCATTCCGGCCCTCCTAGTCCGTGCCGAACTCTTAATCTCACCTAGTCCCACCTACCCGCACTCAGCCCATAACCCTCCACTCCTTTCCTATCCATATACCTATCCAATTTTACCTTAAATGACACAACTGATCTGGCCTCTACTACTTCTACAGGAAGCTCATTCCACACAGCTATCACTCTCTGAGTAAAGAAATACCCCCTCGTGTTTCCCTTAAACTTTTGCCCCCTAACTCTCAAATCATGTCCTCTCGTTTGAATCTCCCCTACTCTCAATGGAAACAGCCTATTCACGTCAACTCTATCTATCCCTCTCAACATTTTAAATACCTCGATCAAATCCCCCCTCAACCTTCTACGCTCCAATGAATAGAGACCTAACTTGTTCAACCTTTCTCTGTAACTTAAGTGCTGAAACCCAGGTAACATCCTAGTAAATCGTCTCTGCACTCTCTCTAATTTATTGATATCTTTCCTATAATTCGGGTGTAGTCAGTGTGCAGTCTGTACTGTTTGTTACAGGTAATGTGGAGAGTGGGTTGTAGTCAGTGTGCAGTCTGTACTGTTTGTTACATGTACTGTGGTGTGTGGGGTGTAGCCTGTATTGTTTGTTTGAGGTACTGTGGAGTGTGGGGTTTAGTCAGTGTGCAGTCTGTATTGTTTGTTACAGGTACTGTGGAGTGTGGGGTGTAGTCAGGGTGTAGTCAGTATTGTTTGTTACAGGTACTGTGGAGTGTTGGGTGTAGTCAGTGTGCAGTCTGTACTGTTTGTTACAGGTACAGTGGAGTGTGTGGTGTAGACTGTATTGTTTGTTACAGGTACTGTTAAATGTGGGGTGTACTCAGGGTGTAGTCTGTACTGTTTGTTACATGTACTGTGGAGTGTGAGGTGTAGTCTTTCTTGTTTGTTACAGGTACTGTGGAGTGTGGGGTGTAGTCAGTGTGCAGTCTGTACTGTTTGTTACAGGTACTGTGGAGTGTGGGGTGTAGTCAGGGTGTAGTCAGTATTGTTTGTTACAGGTACTGTGGAGTGTGGGGTGTAGTCAGTGTGCAGTCTGTACTGTTTGTTACATGTACTGTGGAGTGTGGGGTGTAGCCTGTATTGTTTGTTACAGGTACAGTGGAATGCCGGGTGTAGTCAGTGTGCAGTCTGTATTGTTTGTTACAGGTACTGAGGAGTCTGGGGTGTAGTCTCTATTGTTTGTTACAGGTACTGTGGAGTGTGGGGTGTAGTCAGGGTGAAGTCTGGACTGTTTGTTACAGGTACTGTGGAGTGTGGGGTGTTCTCAGGGTGTAGTCAGTATTGTTTGTTACAGGTACTGTGGAGTGTGGGGTGTAGTCAGTGTGCAGTCTGTACTGGTTGTTGCAGGTAATGTGGAGTGTGGGCTGTAGTCAGTGTGCAGTCTGTATTGTTTGTTACAGGTACTGTGGAGTGTGGGGTGTAGTCAGTGTGCAGACTGTACGGTTCGTTACAGGTACAGTGGAGTGTGGGGTGTAGTCTGTATTGTTTGTTACAGGTAATGTGGAGTGTGGAGTGCAGTCAGTGTGCAGTCTTTACTGTTTGTTACAGGTACTGTCGAGTGTGGGGTGTAGTCAGTGTGCAGTCTGTATTGTTTGTTACAGGTACTGTCGAGTGTGGGTTGTACTCAGGGTGTAGTCTGTACTGTTTGTTACAGGTACTGTGGAGTGTGGAGTGTAGTCAGTGTGCAGTCTGTACTGTTCGTTACAGGTACAGTGGAGTGTGGGGTTTAGTCTGTATAGTTTGTTACAGGTACTGTGGAGTGTGGGGTGTAGTCAGTGTGCAGTCTGTACTGTTTGGTACAGGTACTGTGGAGTGTTGGGTGTTGTCAGTTTGCTGTCTGTACTGTTTGTTACTGGTGCAGGGAATTGTGCTGTGTAGCCTGTATTGTTCGTCACAGGTATTGTGGAGTGTGGGGTTTAGTCAGTGTGCAGTCTGTACTATTTGTTACATGTACTGTGGAGTGTGGTGTGTAGCCTGTATTGTTTGTTACATGTACTGTGGAATGCGGTGTGTAGTCAGTGTGCAGTCTGTATTGTTTGTTACAGGCACTGTGGAGTGTGGGGTGTAGTCTGTATTGTTTGTTACAGGTACTGTGGAGTTTGGGGTGAAGTCTGGGTGAAGTCTGTACTGTTTGTTACAGGTACTGTGGAGTGTGGGGTGTTGTCAGTGTGCAGTCTGTACTGTTTGTTACAGGTACTGTGGAGTGTGGGGTGTAGTCAGTGTGCAGTCTGTACTATTTGTTACAGGTAATGTGGAGAGTGGGTTGTAGTCAGTGTGCAGTCTGTACTGTTTGTTACATGTACTGTGGTCTGTGGGGTGTAGCCTGTATTGTTTGTTCGAGGTACTGTGGAGTGTGGGGTGTAGTCAGTGTGCAGTCTGTATTGTTTGTTCCAGGTACTGTTAAATGTGGGGTGTAGTCAGGGTGTAGTCGGTACTGTTTGTTACATGTACTGTCGTGTGTGAGGTGTAGTCTGTCTTGTTTGTTACAGGTACTGTGGAGTGTGGAGTGTAGTCAGTTTGCAGTCTGTACTGTTTGTTACAGGTGCTGTGGATTGTAGGGTGTAGCCTGTATTGTTCATCACAGGTACTGTGGAGTGTGGGGTGTAGTCAGTGTGCAGTCTGTACTGTTTGTGACAGGTTCTGTGGAGTGTGGGGTTTAGTCAGTGGGCAGTCTGTACGGTTTGTTACAGGTACTGTGGAGCGTGGGGTGTAGTCTGTGTGCAGTCTGTACTGTTTGTTACAGGTATTGTGGAGTGTTGGGTGTAGTCAGTTTGCTGTCTGTACTATTTGTTACTGGTGCAGTGAATTGTGCGGTGCAGCCTGTATTGTTCGTCACAGGTATTGTGGAGTGTGGGGTTTAGTCAGTGTGCAGTCTGTACTGTTTGTTAGATGTACTGTGGAGTGTGGGGTGTAGCCTGTATTGTTTGTTACAGGTGTTGTCGAGTGCGGGGTGTAATCAGGGTGCCGTCTATTGTTTGTTACAGGTACTGTGGAGTGTAGGGTGTAGTCTGTATTGTTTGTTACAGGTAATGTGGAGTGTGGGGTGTAGTCAGGGTTCAGTCTGTACTGTTTGTTACAGGTACTGTGGAGTGTGGGGTGTAGTCAGTGTGCCGTCTGTACTGTTTGTTACAGGTACTGTGGAGTGTGGGGTGTAGCCTGTATTCTTTGTTACAGGTACTGTGGAGTGTGGGGTGTAGTCTGTATTGTTTGTTACAGGTACTGTGGCTTCTGGGGTGTAGTCAGTGTGCAGTCTGTACTGTTTGTTACAGCTTCTGTGGAGTGTGGGGTGTAGCCTGTATTGTTTGTTACAGGTACTGTGGAGTCTGGGGTGTAGTCTGTATTGTTTGTTACAGGTACTGTGGAGTGTGGAGTGTAGTCAGGGTGTAGTCCGTATTGTTTGTTACAGGTAATGTGGAGTGTGGGGTGTGGTCTGTATTGTATGTTACAGGTACTGTGGAGTGTGGGGCTTAGTCAGTGTGCCGTCTGTACTGTTTGTTACAGGTACTGTGGAGTGTTTGGTGTAGCCTGTATTGTTTGTTACAGGTACTGTGGAGTGTGGGGTGTAGTCTGTATTGTTTCTTACAGGTACTGTGGCTTCTGGGGTGTAGTCAGTGTGCAGTCTGTACTGTTTGTTACAGCTTCAGTGGAGTGTGGGGTGTAGCCTGTATTGTTTGTTACAGGTACTGTGGAGTCTGGGGTGTAGTCTGTATTGTTTGTTACAGGTACTGTGGAGTGTGGAGTGTAGTCAGGGTGTAGTCTGTATTGTTTGTTACAGGTAATGTGGAGTGTGGGGTGTGGTCTGTATTGTATGTTACAGGTACTGTGGAGTGTGGGGCTTAGTCAGTGTGCAGTCTGTACTGTTTGTTACAGGTACAGTGGTGTGTGGGGTCTAGTCTGTATTGTTTGTTACAGGTTCCTTGGAGTGTGGGGTGTAGTCAGTGTGCAGTCTGTACTGTTTGTTACCCGTAGTGTGGAGTGGGGGGTGTAGTCTGTATTATTTGTTACTGGTACTATGGAGTGTGGGGTGTAGTCTGTATTGTTTGTTACAGGTACTGTGGAGTGTGGAGTGTAGTCACTGTACAATCTGTACTGTTTGTTACAGGTATAGTGGAGTGTGGGGTGTAGCCTGTACTGTTTGTTACAGGTACTGTGGAGTGTGGGGTGTAGTCTGTATTGTTTGTTACAGGTACTGTGGAGTGTGGGGTGTGGTCTGTATTGTTTGTTACAGGTACTGTGGAGTGTGGGGTTTAGTCAGTGTGCAGTCTGTATTGTTTGTTACAGGTACAGTGGAGTGTGGGGTGTAGTCTGTATTGTTTGTTACAGGTACTTTGGAGTCTGGGGTGTAGTCAGTGTGCAGTCTGTACTGTTTGTTACCCGTACTGTGGAGTGTGGGTTATAGTCTGTATTGTTAGTTACTGGTACTGTGGAGTGTGGTGTGTAGTCTGTATTGTTTGTTACAGGTACTGTGGTGTGTGGGGTGTAGTCAGTGTGCAGTCTGTACTGTTTGTTACAGGTATAGTGGAGTGTGGGGTGTAGCCTGTATTCTTTGTTACAGGTTCTGTAGAGTGTGGGGTTTAGTCAGGGTGCAGTCTGTACTGTTTGTTACAGGTACCTTGGAGTGTGCGGTGTAGTCAGGGTGTAGTCTGTATTGTTTGTTACAGGTACTGTGGAGTGTGTGGTGTAGTCAGGGTGCAGTCTGTACTGTTTGTTACAGGTACTGTGGAGTGTGGGGTGTAGTCATGGTGTAGTCTGTACTGTTTGTTACAGGTACTGTGGCTTGTGGGGTGTTGTCAGTGTGCAGTCTGTACTGTTTGTTACAGGTACAGTGGAGTGTGCGGTGTAGTCTGTATTGCTTGTTACAGGTACTGTGGAGTGTGGGGTGTAGACTGTATTGTTTGTTACAGGTACTGTGGTGTGCGGGGTGTAATCAGGGTGCAGTCTATTGTTTGTTACAGGTACTGCGGTGTGTAGGGTGTAGTCTGTATTGTTTGTTACAGGTACTTTGGTGTGTGGGGTGTAGTCAGGGTTCAGTCTGTACTGTTTGTTACAGGTACTGTGGAGTGTGGGGTGTAGTCAGTGTGCCGTCAGTACTGTTTGTTACAGGTACTGTGGAGTGTGGGATGTAGCCTGTATTGTTTGTTACAGGTACTGTGGAGTGTGGGGTGTAGCCTGTATTGTTTGTTACAGGTACTGTGGTTTGTGGGGTGTAGTCAGTGTGCAGTCTGTACTGTTTGTTACAGGTACTGTGGAGTGTGGAGTGTAGTCACTCTACAATCTGTACTGTTTGTTACAGGTACTGTGGAGTGTGGGGTGTAGCCTGTATTGTATGTAACAGGTACTGTGAAGTGTGGGGTGTAGTCAGTGTGCAGTCTGTACTGTTTGTTACAGGTACAGTGGAGTGTGGGGAGTAGCATGTATAGTTTGTTACAGGTACTGTGAGTGTGGGGTGTAATCAGGGTGCAGTCTATTGTTTGTTACAGGTACTGTGGAGTGTAGGGTGTAGTCTGTATTGTTTGTTACAGGTACTGTGGATTGTGGGGGGTAGTCAGTGTGCAGTCTGTACTGTTTGTTACAGGTAATGTGGAGAGTGGGTTGTAGTCAGTGTGCAGTCTGTACTGTTTGTTACATGTACTGTGGTGTGTGGGGTGTAGCCTGTATTGTTTGTTTGAGGTACTGTGGAGTGCGGGGTTTAGTCAGTGTGCAGTCTGTATTGTTTGTTACAGGTACTGTGGAGTGTGGGGTGTAGTCAGGGTGTAGTTAGTATTGTTTGTTACAGGTACTGTGGAGTGTTGGGTGTAGTCAGTGTGCAGTCTGTACTGTTTGTTACAGGTACAGTGGAGTGTGTGGTGTAGACTGTATTGTTTGTTACAGGTAATGTGGAGAGTGGGTTGTAGTCAGTGTGCAGTCTGTACTGTTTTTTACATGTACTGTGGAGTGTGGGGTGTAGTCAGTGTGCAGTCTGTACTCTTTGTTACAGGTACTGTGGAGTGTGGGGTGTAGTCAGTGTGCAGTCTGTACTGTTTGTTACAGGTAATGTGGAGAGTGGGTTGTAGTCAGTGTGCAGTCTGTACTGTTTGTTACATGTACTGTGGTGTGTGGGGTGTAGCCTGTATTGTTTGTTCGAGGTACTGTGGAGTGTGGGGTTTAGTCAGTGTGCAGTCTGTATTGTTTGTTACAGGTACTGTGGAGTGTGGGGTGTAGTCTGGGTGTAGTCAGTATTGTTTGTTACAGGTACTGTGGACTTTTGGGTGTAGTCAGTGTGCAGTCTGTACTGTTTGTTACAGGTACAGTGGAGTGTGTGGTGTAGTCTGTATTGTTTGTTACAGGTACTGTTAAATGTGGGGTGTAGTCAGGGTGTTGTCTGTACTGTTTGTTACATGTACTGTGGAGTGTGAGGTGTAGTCTGTCTTGTTTGTTACAGGTACTGTGGAGTGTGGGGTGTAGTCAGTGTGCAGTCTGTACTGTTTGTTACATGTACCGTGGAGTGTGGGGTGTAGCCTGTATTGTTTGTTACAGGTACAGTGGAATGCCGGGTGTAGTCAGTGTGCAGTCTGTATTGTTTGTTACAGGTACTGAGGAGTCTGGGGTGTAGTCTCTATTGTTTGCTACAGGTACTGTGGAGTGTGGGGTGTAGTCAGGGTGAGGTCTGGACTGTTTGTTACAGGTACTGTGGAGTGTGGGGTGTTCTCAGGGTGTTGTCAGTATTGTTTGTTACAGGTACTGTGGAGTGTGGGGTGTAGTCAGTGTGCAGTCTGTACTGTTTGTTACAGGTACTGTGGAGTGTGGGGTGTAGTCAGTGTGCAGTCTGTACTGGTTGTTGCAGGTAATGTGGAGTGTGGGCTGTAGTCAGTGTGCAGTCTGTATTGTTTGTTACAGGTACTGTGGAGTGTGGGGTGTAGTCAGTGTGCAGACTGTACGGTTCGTTACAGGTACAGTGGAGTGTGGGGTGTAGTCTGTATTGTTTGTTACAGGTACTGTGGAGTGTAGTCAGTGTGCAGTCTGTACTGTTCGTTACAGGTACAGTGGAGTGTGGGGTTTAGTCTGTATAGTTTTTTACAGGTACTGTGGAGTGTGGGGTGTAGTCAGTGTGCAGTCTGTACTGTTTGGTACAGGTACTGTGGAGTGTTGGGAGTAGTCAGTTTGCTGTCTGTACTGTTTGTTACTGGTGCAGTGAATTGTGCGGTGTAGCCTGTATTGTTCGTCACAGGTATTGTGGAGTGTGGGGTTTAGTCAGTGTGCAGTCTGTACTGTTTGTTACATGTACTGTGGAGTGCGGGGTGTAGTCAGTGTGCAGTCTGTATTGTTTGTTACAGGCACTGTGGAGTGTGGGGTGTAGCCTGTATTGTTTGTTACAGGTAATGTGGAGAGTGGGTTGTAGTCAGTGTGCAGTCTGTACTGTTTGTTACATGTACTGTGGTGTGTGGGGTGTAGCCTGTATTGTTTGTTACAGGTAATGTGGAGAGTGGGTTGTAGTCAGTGTGCAGTCTGTACTGTTTTTTACCTGTACTGTGGAGTGTGGGGTGTAGTAAGTGTGCAGTCTGTACTCTTTGTTACAGGTACTGTGGAGTGTGCGGTGTAGTCAGTGTGCAGTCTGTACTGTTTGTTACAGGTAATGTGGAGAGTTGGTTGTAGTCAGTGTGCAGTCTGTACTGTTTTTTACATGTACTGTGGAGTGTGGGGTGTAGTCACTGTGCAGTCTGTACTCTTTGTTACAGGTACTGTGGAGTGTGGGGTGTAGTCAGTGTGCAGTCTGTACTGTTTGTTACAGGTAATGTGGAGAGTGGGTTGTAGTCAGTGTGCAGTCTGTACTGTTTGTTACATGTACTGTGGTGTGTGGGGTGTAGCCAGTATTGTTTGTTCGAGGTACTGTGGAGTGTGGGGTGTAGTCAGTGTGCAGTCTGTATTGTTTGTTACAGGTACTGTGGAGTGTGGGGTGTAGTCAGGGTGTAGTCAGTATTGTTTGTTACAGGTACTGTGGAGTGTTGGGTGTAGTCAGTGTGCAGTCTGTACTGTTTGTTACAGGTACAGTGGAGTGTGTGGTGTAGACTGTATTGTTTGTTACAGGTAATGTGGAGAGTGGGTTGTAGTCAGTGTGCAGTCTGTACTGTTTTTTACATGTACTGTGGAGTGTGGGGTGTAGTCAGTGTGCAGTCTGTACTCTTTGTTACAGGTACTGTGGAGTGTGGGGTGTAGTCAGTGTGCAGTCTGTACTGTTTGTTACAGGTAATGTGGAGAGTGGGTTGTAGTCAGTGTGCAGTCTGTACTGTTTGTTACATGTACTGTGGTGTGTGGGGTGTAGCCTGTATTGTTTGTTTGAGGTACTGTGCAGTGTGGGGTTTAGTCAGTGTGCAGTCTGTATTGTTTGTTACAGGTACTGTGGAGTGTGGGGTGTAGTCAGGGTGTAGTCAGTATTGTTTGTTACAGGTACTGTGGAGTGTTGGGTGTAGTCAGTGTGCAGTCTGTACTGTTTGTTACAGGTACAGTGGAGTGTGTGGTGTAGACTGTATTGTTTGTTACAGGTAATGTGGAGAGTGGGTTGTAGTCAGTGTGCAGTCTGTACTGTTTTTTACATGTACTGTGGAGTGTGGGGTGTAGTCAGTGTGCAGTCTGTACTCTTTGTTACAGGTACTGTGGAGTGTGGGGTGTAGTCAGTGTGCAGTCTGTACTGTTTGTTACAGGTAATGTGGAGAGTGGGTTGTAGTCAGTGTGCAGTCTGTACTGTTTGTTACATGTACTGTGGTGTGTGGGGTGTAGACTGTATTGTTTGTTTGAGGTACTGTGGAGTGCGGGGTGTAGTCAGTGTGCAGTCTGTATTGTTTGTTACAGGTACAGTGGAGTGTGTGGTGTAGACTGTATTGTTTGTTACAGGTAATGTGGAGAGTGGGTTGTAGTCAGTGTGCAGTCTGTACTGTTTTTTACATGTACTGTGGAGTGTGGGGTGTAGTCAGTGTGCAGTCTGTACTCTTTGTTACAGGTACTGTGGAGTGTGGGGTGTAGTCAGTGTGCAGTCTGTACTGTTTGTTACAGGTAATGTGGAGAGTGGGTTGTAGTCAGTGTGCAGTCTGTACTGTTTGTTACATGTACTGTGGTGTGTGGGGTGTAGCCTGTATTGTTTGTTTGAGGTACTGTGGAGTGTGGGGTTTAGTCAGTGTGCAGTCTGTATTGTTTGTTACAGGTACTGTGGAGTGTGGGGTGTAGTCAGGGTGTAGTCAGTATTGTTTGTTACAGGTACTGTGGAGTGTTGGGTGTAGTCAGTGTGCAGTCTGTACTGTTTGTTACAGGTACAGTGGAGTGTGTGGTGTAGACTGTATTGTTTGTTACAGGTAATGTGGAGAGTGGGTTGTAGTCAGTGTGCAGTCTGTACTGTTTTTTACATGTACTGTGGAGTGTGGGGTGTAGTCAGTGTGCAGTCTGTACTCTTTGTTACAGGTACTGTGGAGTGTGGGGTGTAGTCAGTGTGCAGTCTGTACTGTTTGTTACAGGTAATGTGGAGAGTGGGTTGTAGTCAGTGTGCAGTCTGTACTGTTTGTTACATGTACTGTGGTGTGTGGGGTGTAGACTGTATTGTTTGTTTGAGGTACTGTGGAGTGCGGGGTGTAGTCAGTGTGCAGTCTGTATTGTTTGTTACAGGTACTGTGGAGTGTGGGGTGTAGTCAGGGTGTAGTTAGTATTGTTTGTTACAGGTACTGTGGAGTGTTGGGTGTAGTCAGTGTGCAGTCTGTACTGTTTGTTACAGGTACAGTGGAGTGTGTGGTGTAGACTGTATTGTTTGTTACAGGTAATGTGGAGAGTGGGTTGTAGTCAGTGTGCAGTCTGTACTGTTTTTTACATGTACTGTGGAGTGTGGGGTGTAGTCAGTGTGCAGTCTGTACTCTTTGTTACAGGTACTGTGGAGTGTGGGGTGTAGTCAGTGTGCAGTCTGTACTGTTTGTTACAGGTAATGTGGAGAGTGGGTTGTAGTCAGTGTGCAGTCTGTACTGTTTGTTACATGTACTGTGGTGTGTGGGGTGTAGCCTGTATTGTTTGTTCGAGGTACTGTGGAGTGTGGGGTTTAGTCAGTGTGCAGTCTGTATTGTTTGTTACAGGTACTGTGGAGTGTGGGGTGTAGTCTGGGTGTAGTCAGTATTGTTTGTTACAGGTACTGTGGACTTTTGGGTGTAGTCAGTGTGCAGTCTGTACTGTTTGTTACAGGTACAGTGGAGTGTGTGGTGTAGACTGTATTGTTTGTTACAGGTACTGTTAAATGTGGGGTGTAGTCAGGGTGTAGTCTGTACTGTTTGTTACATGTACTGTGGAGTGTGAGGTGTAGTCTGTCTTGTTTGTTACAGGTACGGTGGAGTGTGGGGTGTAGTCAGTGTGCAGTCTGTACTGTTTGTTACATGTACCGTGGAGTGTGGGGTGTAGCCTGTATTGTTTGTTACAGGTACAGTGGAATGCCGGGTGTAGTCAGTGTGCAGTCTGTATTGTTTGTTACAGGTACTGTTAAATGTGGGGTGTACTCAGGGTGTAGTCAGTATTGTTTGTTACAGGTACTGTGGAGTGTGGGGTGTAGTCAGTGTGCAGTCTGTACTGTTTGTTACAGGTACTGTGGAGTGTGGGGTGTAGTCAGTGTGCAGTCTGTACTGGTTGTTGCAGGTAATGTGGAGTGTGGGCTGTAGTCAGTGTGCAGTCTGTATTGTTTGTTACAGGTACTGTGGAGTGTGGGGTGTAGTCAGTGTGCAGACTGTACGGTTCGTTACAGGTACAGTGGAGTGTGGGGTGTAGTCTGTATTGTTTGTTACAGGTACTGTGGAGTGTAGTCAGTGTGCAGTCTGTACTGTTCGTTACAGGTACAGTGGAGTGTGGGGTTTAGTCTGTATAGTTTTTTACAGGTACTGTGGAGTGTGGGGTGTAGTCAGTGTGCAGTCTGTACTGTTTGGTACAGGTACTGTGGAGTGTTGGGAGTAGTCAGTTTGCTGTCTGTACTGTTTGTTACTGGTGCAGTGAATTGTGCGGTGTAGCCTGTATTGTTCGTCACAGGTATTGTGGAGTGTGGGGTTTAGTAAGTGTGCAGTCTGTACTGTTTGTTACATGTACTGTGGAGTGCGGGGTGTAGTCAGTGTGCAGTCTGTATTGTTTGTTACAGGCACTGTGGAGTGTGGGGTGTAGCCTGTATTGTTTGTTACAGGTAATGTGGAGAGTGGGTTGTAGTCAGTGTGCAGTCTGTACTGTTTGTTACATGTACTGTGGTGTGTGGGGTGTAGCCTGTATTGTTTGTTACAGGTAATGTGGAGAGTGGGTTGTAGTCAGTGTGCAGTCTGTACTGTTTTTTACCTGTACTGTGGAGTGTGGGGTGTAGTAAGTGTGCAGTCTGTACTCTTTGTTACAGGTACTGTGGAGTGTGCGGTGTAGTCAGTGTGCAGTCTGTACTGTTTGTTACAGGTAATGTGGAGAGTTGGATGTAGTCAGTGTGCAGTCTGTACTGTTTTTTACATGTACTGTGGAGTGTGGGGTGTAGTCACTGTGCAGTCTGTACTCTTTGTTACAGGTACTGTGGAGTGTGGGGTGTAGTCAGTGTGCAGTCTGTACTGTTTGTTACAGGTAATGTGGAGAGTGGGTTGTAGTCAGTGTGCAGTCTGTACTGTTTGTTACATGTACTGTGGTGTGTGGGGTGTAGCCAGTATTGTTTGTTCGAGGTACTGTGGAGTGTGGGGTGTAGTCAGTGTGCAGTCTGTATTGTTTGTTACAGGTACTGTGGAGTGTGGGGTGTAGTCAGGGTGTAGTCAGTATTGTTTGTTACAGGTACTGTGGAGTGTTGGGTGTAGTCAGTGTGCAGTCTGTACTGTTTGTTACAGGTACAGTGGAGTGTGTGGTGTAGACTGTATTGTTTGTTACAGGTAATGTGGAGAGTGGGTTGTAGTCAGTGTGCAGTCTGTACTGTTTTTTACATGTACTGTGGAGTGTGGGGTGTAGTCAGTGTGCAGTCTGTACTCTTTGTTACAGGTACTGTGGAGTGTGGGGTGTAGTCAGTGTGCAGTCTGTACTGTTTGTTACAGGTAATGTGGAGAGTGGGTTGTAGTCAGTGTGCAGTCTGTACTGTTTGTTACATGTACTGTGGTGTGTGGGGTGTAGCCTGTATTGTTTGTTTGAGGTACTGTGGAGTGTGGGGTTTAGTCAGTGTGCAGTCTGTATTGTTTGTTACAGGTACTGTGGAGTGTGGGGTGTAGTCAGGGTGTAGTCAGTATTGTTTGTTACAGGTACTGTGGAGTGTTGGGTGTAGTCAGTGTGCAGTCTGTACTGTTTGTTACAGGTACAGTGGAGTGTGTGGTGTAGACTGTATTGTTTGTTACAGGTAATGTGGAGAGTGGGTTGTAGTCAGTGTGCAGTCTGTACTGTTTTTTACATGTACTGTGGAGTGTGGGGTGTAGTCAGTGTGCAGTCTGTACTCTTTGTTACAGGTACTGTGGAGTGTGGGGTGTAGTCAGTGTGCAGTCTGTACTGTTTGTTACAGGTAATGTGGAGAGTGGGTTGTAGTCAGTGTGCAGTCTGTACTGTTTGTTACATGTACTGTGGTGTGTGGGGTGTAGACTGTATTGTTTGTTTGAGGTACTGTGGAGTGTGGGGTTTAGTCAGTGTGCAGTCTGTATTGTTTGTTACAGGTACAGTGGAGTGTGTGGTGTAGACTGTATTGTTTGTTACAGGTACTGTTAAATGTGGGGTGTACTCAGGGTGTAGTCTGTACTGTTTGTTACATGTACTGTGGAGTGTGAGGTGTAGTCTGACTTGTTTGTTACAGGTACTGTGGAGTGTGGGGTGTTCTCAGGGTGTAGTCAGTATTGTTTGTTACAGGTACTGTGGAGTGTGGGGTGTAGTCAGTGTGCAGTCTGTACTGTTTGTTACAGGTACTGTGGAGTGTGGGGTGTAGTCAGTGTGCAGTCTGTACTGGTTGTTGCAGGTAATGTGGAGTGTGGGCTGTAGTCAGTGTGCAGTCTGTATTGTTTGTTACAGGTACTGTGGAGTGTGGGGTGTAGTCAGTGTGCAGACTGTACGGTTCGTTACAGGTACAGTGGAGTGTGGGGTGTAGTCTGTATTGTTTGTTACAGGTACTGTGGAGTGTAGTCAGTGTGCAGTCTGTACTGTTCGTTACAGGTACAGTGGAGTGTGGGGTTTAGTCTGTATAGTTTTTTACAGGTACTGTGGAGTGTGGGGTGTAGTCAGTGTGCAGTCTGTACTGTTTGGTACAGGTACTGTGGAGCGTTGGGAGTAGTCAGTTTGCTGTCTGTACTGTTTGTTACTGGTGCAGTGAATTGTGCGGTGTAGCCTGTATTGTTCGTCACAGGTATTGTGGAGTGTGGGGTTTAGTCAGTGTGCAGTCTGTACTGTTTGTTACATGTACTGTGGAGTGCGGGGTGTAGTCAGTGTGCAGTCTGTATTGTTTGTTACAGGCACTGTGGAGTGTGGGGTGTAGCCTGTATTGTTTGTTACAGGTAATGTGGAGAGTGGGTTGTAGTCAGTGTGCAGTCTGTACTGTTTGTTACATGTACTGTGGTGTGTGGGGTGTAGCCTGTATTGTTTGTTACAGGTAATGTGGAGAGTGGGTTGTAGTCAGTGTGCAGTCTGTACTGTTTTTTACCTGTACTGTGGAGTGTGGGGTGTAGTAAGTGTGCAGTCTGTACTCTTTGTTACAGGTACTGTGGAGTGTGCGGTGTAGTCAGTGTGCAGTCTGTACTGTTTGTTACAGGTAATGTGGAGAGTTGGTTGTAGTCAGTGTGCAGTCTGTACTGTTTTTTACATGTACTGTGGAGTGTGGGGTGTAGTCACTGTGCAGTCTGTACTCTTTGTTACAGGTACTGTGGAGTGTGGGGTGTAGTCAGTGTGCAGTCTGTACTGTTTGTTACAGGTAATGTGGAGAGTGGGTTGTAGTCAGTGTGCAGTCTGTACTGTTTGTTACATGTACTGTGGTGTGTGGGGTGTAGCCAGTATTGTTTGTTCGAGGTACTGTGGAGTGTGGGGTGTAGTCAGTGTGCAGTCTGTATTGTTTGTTACAGGTACTGTGGAGTGTGGGGTGTAGTCAGGGTGTAGTCAGTATTGTTTGTTACAGGTACTGTGGAGTGTTGGGTGTAGTCAGTGTGCAGTCTGTACTGTTTGTTACAGGTACAGTGGAGTGTGTGGTGTAGACTGTATTGTTTGTTACAGGTAATGTGGAGAGTGGGTTGTAGTCAGTGTGCAGTCTGTACTGTTTTTTACATGTACTGTGGAGTGTGGGGTGTAGTCAGTGTGCAGTCTGTACTCTTTGTTACAGGTACTGTGGAGTGTGGGGTGTAGTCAGTGTGCAGTCTGTACTGTTTGTTACAGGTAATGTGGAGAGTGGGTTGTAGTCAGTGTGCAGTCTGTACTGTTTGTTACATGTACTGTGGTGTGTGGGGTGTAGCCTGTATTGTTTGTTTGAGGTACTGTGGAGTGTGGGGTTTAGTCAGTGTGCAGTCTGTATTGTTTGTTACAGGTACTGTGGAGTGTGGGGTGTAGTCAGGGTGTAGTCAGTATTGTTTGTTACAGGTACTGTGGAGTGTTGGGTGTAGTCAGTGTGCAGTCTGTACTGTTTGTTACAGGTACAGTGGAGTGTGTGGTGTAGACTGTATTGTTTGTTACAGGTAATGTGGAGAGTGGGTTGTAGTCAGTGTGCAGTCTGTACTGTTTTTTACATGTACTGTGGAGTGTGGGGTGTAGTCAGTGTGCAGTCTGTACTCTTTGTTACAGGTACTGTGGAGTGTGGGGTGTAGTCAGTGTGCAGTCTGTACTGTTTGTTACAGGTAATGTGGAGAGTGGGTTGTAGTCAGTGTGCAGTCTGTACTGTTTGTTACATGTACTGTGGTGTTTGGGGTGTAGACTGTATTGTTTGTTTGAGGTACTGTGGAGTGTGGGGTTTAGTCAGTGTGCAGTCTGTATTGTTTGTTACAGGTACAGTGGAGTGTGTGTTGTAGACTGTATTGTTTGTTACAGGTACTGTTAAATGTGGGGTGTACTCAGGGTGTAGTCTGTACTGTTTGTTACATGTACTGTGGAGTGTGAGGTGTAGTCTGACTTGTTTGTTACAGGTACTGTGGAGTGTGGGGTGTAGTCAGTGTGCAGTCTGTACTGTTTGTTACAGGTACTGTGGAGTGTGGGGTGTAGTCAGGGTGTAGTCAGTATTGTTTGTTACAGGTACTGTGGAGTGTGGGGTGTAGTCAGTGTGCAGTCTGTACTGTTTGTTACATGTACTGTGGAGTGTGGGGTGTACCCTGTATTGTTTGTTACAGGTACAGTGGAATGCCTGGTGTAGTCAGTGTGCAGTCTGTATTGTTTGTTACAGGTACTGAGGAGTCTGGGGTGTAGTCTCTATTGTTTGTTACAGGTACTGTGGAGTGTGGGGTGTAGTCACGGTGAAGTCTGGACTGTTTGTTACAGGTACTGTGGAGTGTGGGGTGTTCTCAGGGTGTAGTCAGTATTGTTTGTTACAGGTACTGTGGAGTGTGGGGTGTAGTCAGTGTGCAGTCTGTACTGTTTGTTACAGGTACTGTGGAGTGTGGGGTGTAGTCAGTGTGCAGTCTGTACTGGTTGTTGCAGGTAATGTGGAGTGTGGGCTGTAGTCAGTGTGCAGTCTGTATTGTTTGTTACAGGTACTGTGGAGTGTGGGGTGTAGTCAGTGTGCAGACTGTACGGTTCGTTACAGGTACAGTGGAGTGTGGGGTGTAGTCTGTATTGTTTGTTACAGGTAATGTGGAGTGTGGAGTGCAGTCAGTGTGCAGTCTTTACTGTTTGTTACAGGTACTGTCGAGTGTGGGGTGTAGTCAGTGTGCAGTCTGTATTGTTTGTTACAGGTACTGTCGAGTGTGGGTTGTACTCAGGGTGTAGTCTGTACTGTTTGTTACAGGTACTGTGGAGTGTGGAGTGTAGTCAGTGTGCAGTCTGTACTGTTCGTTACAGGTACAGTGGAGTGTGGGGTTTAGTCTGTATAGTTTGTTACAGGTACTGTGGAGTGTGGGGTGTAGTCAGTGTGCAGTCTGTACTGTTTGGTACAGGTACTGTGGAGTGTTGGGTGTAGTCAGTTTGCTGTCTGTACTGTTTGTTACTGGTGCAGGGAATTGTGCTGTGTAGCCTGTATTGTTCGTCACAGGTATTGTGGAGTGTGGGGTTTAGTCAGTGTGCAGTCTGTACTATTTGTTACATGTACTGTGGAGTGTGGTGTGTAGCCTGTATTGTTTGTTACATGTACTGTGGAATGCGGGGTGTAGTCTGGGTGAAGTCTGTACTGTTTGCTACAGGTACTGTGGAGTGTGGGGTGTTGTCAGTGTGCAGTCTGTACTGTTTGTTACAGGTACTGTGGAGTGTGGGGTGTAGTCAGTGTGCAGTCTGTACTATTTGTTACAGGTAATGTGGAGAGTGGGTTGTAGTCAGTGTGCAGTCTGTACTGTTTGTTACATGTACTGTGGTCTGTGGGGTGTAGCCTGTATTGTTTGTTCGAGGTACTGTGGAGTGTGGGGTGTAGTCAGTGTGCAGTCTGTATTGTTTGTTCCAGGTACTGTTAAATGTGGGGTGTAGTCAGGGTGTAGTCGGTACTGTTTGTTACATGTACTGTCGTGTGTGAGGTGTAGTCTGTCTTGTTTGCTACAGGTACTGTGGAGTGTGGGGTGTAGTCAGTGTGCAGTCTGTACTGTTTGTTACAGGTACTGTGGAGTGTGGGGTGTAGTCAGTTTGCACTCTGTACTGTTTGTTACAGGTGCTGTGGATTGTAGGGTGTAGCCTGTATTGTTCATCACAGGTACTGTGGAGTGTGGGGTGTAGTCAGTGTGCAGTCTGTACTGTTTGTGACAGGTTCTGTGGAGTGTGGGGTTTAGTCAGTGGGCAGTCTGTATTGTTTGTTACAGGTACTGTGGAGTGTGGGGTGTAGTCAGTGTGCAGTCTGTACTGTTTGTTACAGGTATTGTGGAGTGTTGGGTGTAGTCAGTTTGCTGTCTGTACTGTTTGTTACTGGTGCAGTGAATTGTGCGGTGCAGCCTGTATTGTTCGTCACAGGTATTGTGGAGTGTGGGGTTTAGTCAGTGTGCAGTCTGTACTGTTTGTTAGATGTACTGTGGAGTGTGGGGTGTAGCCTGTATTGTTTGTTACATGTACTGTGGAGTGTGGGGTGTAGCCTGTATTGTTTGTTACAGGTGCTGTCGAGTGCGGGGTGTAATCAGGGTGCAGTCTATTGTTTGTTACAGGTACTGTGGAGTGTAGGGTGT
This sequence comes from Hemitrygon akajei, assembly GCF_048418815.1. Classification (NCBI taxonomy): domain Eukaryota; kingdom Metazoa; phylum Chordata; class Chondrichthyes; order Myliobatiformes; family Dasyatidae; genus Hemitrygon; species Hemitrygon akajei. Next base: position 4,299,928 of record NC_133144.1, read on the forward strand.
AGTCTGTATTGTTTGTTACAGGTAATGTGGAGTGTGGGGTGTAGTCAGGGTTCAGTCTGTACTGTTTGTTACAGGTACTGTGGAGTGTGGGGTGTAGTCAGTGTGCAGTCTGTACTGTTTGTTACAGCTTCAGTGGAGTGTGGGGTGTAGCCTGTATTGTTTGTTACAGGTACTGTGGAGTGTGGGGTGTAGTCTGTATTGTTTGTTACAGGTACTGTGGCTTCTGGGGTGTAGTCAGTGTGCAGTCTGTACTGTTTGTTACAGCTTCAGTGGAGTGTGGGGTGTAGCCTGTATTGTTTGTTACAGGTACTGTGGAGTCTGGGGTGTAGTCTGTATTGTTTGTTACAGGTACTGTGGAGTGTGGAGTGTAGTCAGGGTGTAGTCTGTACTGTTTGTTACATGTACTGTGGCGTGTGGGGTGTAGCCTGTATTGTTTGTTCGACGTACTGTGGAGTGTGGGGTGTAGTCAGTGTGCAGTCTGTATTGTTTGTTACAGGTACTGTGCAGTGTGGGGTGTAGTCAGGGTGTAGTCAGTATTGTTTGTTACAGGTACTGAGGAGTGTTGGGTGTAGTCAGTGTGCAGTCTGTACTGTTTATTACAGGTACAGTGGAGTGTGTGGTGTAGACTGTATTGTTTGTTACAGGTACTGTTAAATGTGGGGTGAAGTCCGGTTGTAATCTGTACTGTTTGTTACATGTACTGTGGAGTGTGAGGTGTAGTTTGTCTTGTTTGTTACAGGTACTGTGGAGTGTGGGGTGTAGTCAGTGTGCAGTCTGTACTGTTTGTTACAGGTACTGTGTATTGTGGGGTGTAGTCAGGGTGTAGTCAGTATTGTTTGTTACAGGTACTGTGGAGTGTGGGGTGTAGTCAGTGTGCAGTCTGTACTGTTTGTTACATGTACCGTGGAGTGTGGGGTGTAGCCTGTATTGTTTGTTACAGGTACTGTGGAGTGCCGGGTGTAGTCAGTGTGCAGTCTGTATTGTTTGTTACAGGTACTGAGGAGTCTGGGGTGTAGTCTCTATTGTTTGTTACAGGTACTGTGGAGTGTGGGGTGTAGTCAGGGTGAAGTCTGGACTGTTTGTTACAGGTACTGTGGAGTGTGGGGTGTTCTCAGGGTGTAGTCAGTATTGTTTGTTACAGTTACTGTGGAGTGTGGGGTGTAGTCAGTGTGCAGTCTGTACTGTTTGTTACAGGTACTGTGGAGTGTGGGGTATAGTCAGTGTGCAGTCTGTACTGGTTGTTGCAGGTAATGTGGAGTGTGGGCTGTAGTCAGTGTGCAGTCTGTACTGTTTGTTACAGGTACAGTGGAGTGTGTGGTGTAGCCTGTATTGTTTGTTACAGGTACTGTGGAGTGTGGGGTGCAGTCAGGGTTTAGTCTGTACTGTTTGTTACAGGTACTGTGGAGTGTGGGGTGTAGTCAGTGTGCAGTCTGTACGGTTCGTTACAGGTACAGTGGAGTGTGGGGTGTAGTCTGTATTGTTTGTTACAGGTAATGTGGAGTGTGGAGTGTAGTCAGTGTGCAGTCTTTAGTGTTTGTTTCAGGTACTGTCGAGTGTGGGGTGTAGTCAGTGTCAAGTCTGTACTGTTTGTTACAGGTGCAGTGGAGTGTGTGGTGTAGCCTGTATTGTTTGTTACAGGTACTGTGGAGTGTGGGTTGTACTCAGGGTGCAGTCTGTACTGTTTGTTACAGGTACAGTGGAGTGTGTGGTGTAGACTGTATTGTTTGTTACAGGTACTGTTAAATGTGGCGTGTAGTCAGGGTGTAGTCTGTATTCTTTGTTACATGTACTGTGGAGTGTGAGGTGTAGTCTGTCTTGTTTGTTACAGGTACTGTGGTGTGTGGGGTGTAGTCAGTGTGCAGTCTGTACTGTTTGTTACAGGTACTGTGGAGTGTGGGGTGTAGTCAGGGTGTAGTCAGTATTGTTTGTTACAGGTACTGTGGAGTGTTGGGTGTAGTCAGTGTGCAGTCTGTACTGTTTGTTACAGGTACAGTGGAGTGTGTGGTGTAGACTGTATTGTTTGTTACCGGTACTGTTAAATGTGGCGTGTAGTCAGGGTGTAGTCTGTACTGTTTGTTACATGTACTGTGGAGTGTGAGGTGTAGTCTGTCTTGTTTGTTACAGGTACTGTGGAGTGTGGGGTGTAGTCAGTGTGCAGTCTGTACTGTTTGTTACAGGTACTGTGGAGTGTGGGGTGTAGTCAGGTTGTAGTCAGTATTGTTTGTTACAGGTACTGTGGAGTGTGGGGTGTAGTCAGTGTGCAGTCTGTACTGTTTGTTACATGTACCGTGGAGTGTGGGGTGTAGCCTGTATTGTTTGTTACAGGTACTGTGGAGTGCCGGGTGTAGTCAGTGTGCAGTCTGTATTGTTTGTTACAGGTACTGAGGAGTCTGGGGTGTAGTCTCTATTGTTTGGTACAGGTACTGTGGAGTGTGGGGTGTAGTCAGGGTGAAGTCTGGACTGTTTGTTACAGGTACTTTGGAGTGTGGGGTGTTCTCAGGGTGTAGTCAGTATTGTTTGTTACAGGTACTGTGGAGTGTGGGGTGTAGTCAGTGTACAGTCTGTACTGTTTGTTACAGGAATAGTGGAGTGTGTGATGTAGCCTGTATTGTTTGTTACAGGTACTGTGGATTGTGGGGTGTAGTCAGCATTAAGTCTGTACTGTTTGTTACAGGTACAGTGGAGTGTGGGGTGTAGTCAGTGTGCAGTCTGTACTGTTCGTTACAGGTACAGTGGAGTGTGGGGTGTAGTCTGTATTGTTTGTTGCAGGTCCTGTGGAGTGTGGGGTGTAGTCAGGGTGCAGTCTGTATTGTTTGCTACAGGTACTGTGGAGTGTGGGGTGTAGTCAGGGTGCAGTCTGTACTGTTTGTTACATGTACTGTGGTGTGTGGGGTGTAGCCTGTATTGTTTGTTACAGGTAATGTGGAGAGTGGGTTGTAGTCAGTGTGCAGTCTGTACTGTTTTTTACCTGTACTGTGGAGTGTGGGGTGTAGTAAGTGTGCAGTCTGTACTCTTTGTTACAGGTACTGTGGAGTGTGCGGTGTAGTCAGTGTGCAGTCTGTACTGTTTGTTACAGGTAATGTGGAGAGTTGGTTGTAGTCAGTGTGCAGTCTGTACTGTTTTTTACATGTACTGTGGAGTGTGGGGTGTAGTCACTGTGCAGTCTGTACTCTTTGTTACAGGTACTGTGGAGTGTGGGGTCTAGTCAGTGTGCAGTCTGTACTATTTGTTACAGGTAATGTGGAGAGTGGGTTGTAGTCAGTGTGCAGTCTGTACTGTTTGTTACATGTACTGTGGCGTGTGGGGTGTAGCCTGTATTGTTTGTTCGACGTACTGTGGAGTGTGGGGTGTAGTCAGTGTGCAGTCTGTATTGTTTGTTACAGGTACTGTGCAGTGTGGGGTGTAGTCAGGGTATAGTCAGTATTGTTTGTTACAGGTACTGAGGAGTGTTGGGTGTAGTCAGTGTGCAGTCTGTACTGTTTATTACAGGTACAGTGGAGTGTGTGGTGTAGACTGTATTGTTTGTTACAGGTACTGTTAAATGTGGGGTGAAGTCCGGTTGTAATCTGTACTGTTTGTTACATGTACTGTGGAGTGTGAGGTGTAGTCTGTCTTGTTTGTTACAGGTACTGTGGAGTGTGGGGTGTAGTCAGTGTGCAGTCTGTACTGTTTGTTACAGGTACTGTGTATTGTGGGGTGTAGTCAGGGTGTAGTCAGTATTGTTTGTTACAGGTACTGTGGAGTGTGGGGTGTAGTCAGTGTGCAGTCTGTACTGTTTGTTACATGTACCGTGGAGTGTGGGGTGTAGCCTGTATTGTTTGTTACAGGTACTGTGGAGTGCCGGGTGTAGTCAGTGTGCAGTCTGTATTGTTTGTTACAGGTACTGAGGAGTCTGGGGTGTAGTCTCTATTGTTTGTTACAGGTACTGTGGAGTGTGGGGTGTAGTCAGGGTGAAGTCTGGACTGTTTGTTACAGGTACTGTGGAGTGTGGGGTGTTCTCAGGGTGTAGTCAGTATTGTTTGTTACAGTTACTGTGGAGTGTGGGGTGTAGTCAGTGTGCAGTCTGTACTGTTTGTTACAGGTACTGTGGAGTGTGGGGTGTAGTCAGTGTGCAGTCTGTACTGGTTGTTGCAGGTAATGTGGAGTGTGGGCTGTAGTCAGTGTGCAGTCTGTACTGTTTGTTACAGGTACAGTGGAGTGTGTGGTGTAGCCTGTATTGTTTGTTACAGGTACTGTGGAGTGTGGGGTGCAGTCAGGGTTTAGTCTGTACTGTTTGTTACAGGTACTGTGGAGTGTGGGGTGTAGTCAGTGTGCAGTCTGTACGGTTCGTTACAGGTACAGTGGAGTGTGGGGTGTAGTCTGTATTGTTTGTTACAGGTAATGTGGAGTGTGGAGTGTAGTCAATGTGCAGTCTTTAGTGTTTGTTTCAGGTACTGTCGAGTGTGGGGTGTAGTCAGTGTCAAGTCTGTACTGTTTGTTACAGGTGCAGTGGAGTGTGTGGTGTAGCCTGTATTGTTTGTTACAGGTACTGTGGAGTGTGGGTTGTACTCAGGGTGCAGTCTGTACTGTTTGTTACAGGTACAGTGGAGTGTGTGGTGTAGACTGTATTGTTTGTTACAGGTACTGTTAAATGTGGCGTGTAGTCAGGGTGTAGTCTGTATTGTTTGTTACATGTACTGTGGAGTGTGAGGTGTAGTCTGTCTTGTTTGTTACAGGTACTGTGGTGTGTGGGGTGTAGTCAGTGTGCAGTCTGTACTGTTTGTTACAGGTACTGTGGAGTGTGGGGTGTAGTCAGGGTGTAGTCAGTATTGTTTGTTACAGGTACTGTGGAGTGTTGGGTGTAGTCAGTGTGCAGTCTGTACTGTTTGTTACAGGTACAGTGGAGTGTGTGGTGTAGACTGTATTGTTTGTTACCGGTACTGTTAAATGTGGCGTGTAGTCAGGGTGTAGTCTGTACTGTTTGTTACATGTACTGTGGAGTGTTTGGTGTAGTCTGTCTTGTTTGTTACAGGTACTGTGGAGTGTGGGGTGTAGTCAGTGTGCAGTCTGTACTGTTTGTTACAGGTACTGTGGAGTGTGGGGTGTAGTCAGGGTGTAGTCAGTATTGTTTGTTACAGGTACTGTGGAGTGTGGGGTGTAGTCAGTGTGCAGTCTGTACTGTTTGTTACATGTACCGTGGAGTGTGGGGTGTAGCCTGTATTGTTTGTTACAGGTACTGTGGAGTGCCGGGTGTAGTCAGTGTGCAGTCTGTATTGTTTGTTACAGGTACTGAGGAGTCTGGGGTGTAGTCTCTATTGTTTGTTACAGGTACTGTGGAGTGTGGGGTGTAGTCAGGGTGAAGTCTGGACTGTTTGTTACAGGTACTTTGGAGTGTGGGGTGTTCTCAGGGTGTAGTCAGTATTGTTTGTTACAGGTACTGTGGAGTGTGAGGTGTAGTCAGTGTGCAGTCTGTACTGTTTGTTACAGGTACTGTGGAGTGTGGGGTGTAGTCACTGTACAGTCTGTACTGTTTGTTAGAGGAATAGTGGAGTGTGTGATGTAGCCTGTATTGTTTGTTACAGGTACTGTGGATTGTGGGGTGTAGTCAGCATTAAGTCTGTACTGTTTGTTACAGGTACTGTGGAGTGTGGGGTGTAGTCAGTGTGCAGTCTGTACTGTTCGTTACAGGTACAGTGGAGTGTGGGGTGTAGTCTGTATTGTTTGTTGCAGGTCCTGTGGAGTGTGGGGTGTAGTCAGGGTGCAGTCTGTATTGTTTGCTACAGGTACTGTGGAGTGTGGGGTGTAGTCAGGGTGCAGTCTGTACTGTTTGTTACAGGTACTGTGGAGTGTGGGGTGTAGTCAGAGTGCAGTCTGTACTGTTTGTTACAGGTACTGTGGAGCGTGGGGTATAGTCTGTCTAGTTTGTTACAGGTACTGGGGAGTGTGGGGTGTAGTCAGTGTGCAGTCTGTACTGTTTGTTACATGTACTGTGGAGTGTGGGATGTAGTCTGTATTGTTTGTTACCTGTACTGTGGAGTGCGGAGTGTAGTCAGTGTGCAGTCTGTACTGTTTGTTACAGGTACAGTGGAGTGTGGGCTGTAGCCTGTATTGTTTGTTAAAGGTACTGTGGAGTGTGGGGTGTAGTCAGTGTGCAGTCTGTACTGTTTGTTATAGGTACTGTGGCGTGTGGGGTGTAGTCAGTGTGCAGTCTGTACTGTTTTTTACAGGTACTGTGGAGTGCGGGGTGTAGTCAGGTTGCCGTCTGTACTGTTTGTTACAGGTGCTGTGGATTGTGGGGTGCAGCCTGTATTGTTCATCACAGGTACTGTGGAGTGTGGGTTGTAGTCAGTGTGCATTCTGTATTGTTTGTGACAGGTTCTGTGGAGTGTGGGGTGTAGTCAGTGTGCAGTCTGTACTGTTTGTTACAGGTACTTTGGAGTGTGGGGTGTAGTCTGTATTGTTCGTTACCTGTACTGTGCAGTCTGTACTCTTTGTTAAGGGAAAGTGGAGTGTGGGCTGTAGCCTGTATTGTTTGTTAAAGGTACTGTGGAGTGTGGGGTGTAATCAGGGTGCAGTCAATTGTTTGTTACAGGTACTGTGGAGTGTAGGGTGTAGTCTGTATTGTTTGTTACAGATACTGTGGAGTGTGGGGTGTAGTCAGAGTGCAGTCTGTACTGTTTGTTACAGGTACTGTGGAGTGTGGGGTGTAGCCTGTATCGTTCGTCACAGCTACTGTGGAGTGTGGGGTGTAGTCAGTGTGCAGTCTGTACTGTTTGTTACAGGTCCTGTGGAGTGTGGGGTGTAGTCAGTTTGAAGTCTGTACTGTTTGTTACAGGTGCTGTGGATTGTGGGGTATAGCCTGTATTGTTCATCACAGGTACTGTGGAGTGTGGTGTGTAGTCAGTGTGCAGTCTGTACAGTTTGTGGCAGGTTCTGTGGAGTGTGGGGTGTAGTCAGTGTGCAGTCTGTACAGTTTGTGACAGGTTCTGTGGAGTGTGGGGTCAGGTCAGTGTGCAGTCTGTACAGTTCGTTACAGGTACAGTGGAATGTTGGTTGTAGTCTGTATTGTTTGTTACAGGTACTGTGGAGTGTGGTGTGTAGTCAGTGTGCAGTCTGTACTGTTTGTTACAGGTACTGTGGAGTGTGGGGTGTAGTCAGATTGCAGTCTGTACTGTTTGTTACAGGTGCTGTGGATTGTGCGGTGTAGACTGTATCGTTCGTCACAGGTACTGTGGAGTGTGGCATGTAGTCCATGTGCAGTCTGTACTGTTTGTTACATGTACTGTGGAGTGTGGGGTGTAGCCTGTATTGTTTGTTACATGTACTGTGGAGTACGGGGTGTAGTCAGTGTGCAGTCTGTATTGTTTGTTACAGGTACTGTGGAGTGTGGTGTATAGTCTGTATTGTTTGTTACAGGTACTGTGGAGTGTGGGGCGTAGTCAGGGTGAAGTCTGTACTGTTTGTTACAGGTACTGTGTAGTGTGGGGTGTAGTCAGGGTGTAGTCAGTATTGTTTGTTACAGGTACTGTGGAGTGTGGGGTGTTGTCAGTGTGCAGTCTGTACTGTTTGTTACATGTACCGTGGAGTGTGGGGTGTAGACTGTATTGTTTGTTACAGGTACTGTGGAGTGCCGGGTGTAGTCAGTGTGCAGTCTGTATTGTTTGTTACAGGTACTGAGGAGTCTGGGGTGTAGTCTCTATTGTTTGTTACAGGTACTGTGGAGTGTGGGGTGTAGTCAGGGTGAAGTCTGGACTGTTTGTTACAGGTACTGTGGCGTGTGGGATGTTCTCAGGGTGTAGTCAGTATTGTTTGTTACAGGTAATGTGGAGAGTAGGTTGTAGTCAGTGTGCAGTCTGTACTGTTTTTTACATGTACTGTGGAGTGTGGGGTGTAGTCAGTGGGCAGTCTGTACTCTTTGTTACAGGTACTGTGGAGTGTGGGGTGTAGTCAGTGTGCAGTCTGTACTGTTTGTTACAGGTAATGTGGAGAGTGGGTTGTAGTCAGTGTGCAGTCTGTACTGTTTTTTACATGTACTGTGGAGTGTGGGGTGTAGTCAGTGTGCAGTCAGTATTGTTTGTTACAGGTACTGTGGAGTGTTGGGTGTAGTCAGTGTGCAGTCTGTACTGTTTGTTACAGGTACTTTGGAGTGTGGGGTGTAGTCTGTATTGTTTGTTACCTGTACTGTGCAGTCTGTACTCTTTGTTAAGGGAAAGTGGAGTGTGGGCTGTTGCCTGTATTGTTTGTTAAAGGTACTGTGGAGTGTGGGGTGTAATCAGGGTGCAGTCAAATGTTTGTTACAGGTACTGTGGAGTGTAGGGTGTAGTCTGTATTGTTTGTTACAGGTACTGTGGAGTGTGGGGTGCAGTCAGGGTTTAGTCTGTACTGTTTGTTACAGGTACTGTGGAGTGTGGGGTGTAGTCAGTGTGCAGTCTGTACGGTTCGTTACAGGTACAGTGGAGTGTGGGGTGTAGTCTGTATTGTTTGTTACAGGTAATGTGGAGTGTGGAGTGTAGTCAATGTGCAGTCTTTAGTGTTTGTTTCAGGTACTGTCGAGTGTGGGGTGTAGTCAGTGTCAAGTCTGTACTGTTTGTTACAGGTGCAGTGGAGTGTGTGGTGTAGCCTGTATTGTTTGTTACAGGTACTGTGGAGTGTGGGTTGTACTCAGGGTGCAGTCTGTACTGTTTGTTACAGGTACAGTGGAGTGTGTGGTGTAGACTGTATTGTTTGTTACAGGTACTGTTAAATGTGGCGTGTAGTCAGGGTGTAGTCTGTATTGTTTGTTACATGTACTGTGGAGTGTGAGGTGTAGTCTGTCTTGTTTGTTACAGGTACTGTGGTGTGTGGGGTGTAGTCAGTGTGCAGTCTGTACTGTTTGTTACAGGTACTGTGGAGTGTGGGGTGTAGTCAGGGTGTAGTCAGTATTGTTTGTTACAGGTACTGTGGAGTGTTGGGTGTAGTCAGTGTGCAGTCTGTACTGTTTGTTACAGGTACAGTGGAGTGTGTGGTGTAGACTGTATTGTTTGTTACCGGTACTGTTAAATGTGGCGTGTAGTCAGGGTGTAGTCTGTACTGTTTGTTACATGTACTGTGGAGTGTTTGGTGTAGTCTGTCTTGTTTGTTACAGGTACTGTGGAGTGTGGGGTGTAGTCAGTGTGCAGTCTGTACTGTTTGTTACAGGTACTGTGGAGTGTGGGGTGTAGTCAGGGTGTAGTCAGTATTGTTTGTTACAGGTACTGTGGAGTGTGGGGTGTAGTCAGTGTGCAGTCTGTACTGTTTGTTACATGTACCGTGGAGTGTGGGGTGTAGCCTGTATTGTTTGTTACAGGTACTGTGGAGTGCCGGGTGTAGTCAGTGTGCAGTCTGTATTGTTTGTTACAGGTACTGAGGAGTCTGGGGTGTAGTCTCTATTGTTTGTTACAGGTACTGTGGAGTGTGGGGTGTAGTCAGGGTGAAGTCTGGACTGTTTGTTACAGGTACTTTGGAGTGTGGGGTGTTCTCAGGGTGTAGTCAGTATTGTTTGTTACAGGTACTGTGGAGTGTGAGGTGTAGTCAGTGTGCAGTCTGTACTGTTTGTTACAGGTACTGTGGAGTGTGGGGTGTAGTCACTGTACAGTCTGTACTGTTTGTTAGAGGAATAGTGGAGTGTGTGATGTAGCCTGTATTGTTTGTTACAGGTACTGTGGATTGTGGGGTGTAGTCAGCATTAAGTCTGTACTGTTTGTTACAGGTACTGTGGAGTGTGGGGTGTAGTCAGTGTGCAGTCTGTACTGTTCGTTACAGGTACAGTGGAGTGTGGGGTGTAGTCTGTATTGTTTGTTGCAGGTCCTGTGGAGTGTGGGGTGTAGTCAGGGTGCAGTCTGTATTGTTTGCTACAGGTACTGTGGAGTGTGGGGTGTAGTCAGGGTGCAGTCTGTACTGTTTGTTACAGGTACTGTGGAGTGTGGGGTGTAGTCAGAGTGCAGTCTGTACTGTTTGTTACAGGTACTGTGGAGCGTGGGGTATAGTCTGTCTAGTTTGTTACAGGTACTGGGGAGTGTGGGGTGTAGTCAGTGTGCAGTCTGTACTGTTTGTTACATGTACTGTGGAGTGTGGGATGTAGTCTGTATTGTTTGTTACCTGTACTGTGGAGTGCGGAGTGTAGTCAGTGTGCAGTCTGTACTGTTTGTTACAGGTACAGTGGAGTGTGGGCTGTAGCCTGTATTGTTTGTTAAAGGTACTGTGGAGTGTGGGGTGTAGTCAGTGTGCAGTCTGTACTGTTTGTTATAGGTACTGTGGCGTGTGGGGTGTAGTCAGTGTGCAGTCTGTACTGTTTTTTACAGGTACTGTGGAGTGCGGGGTGTAGTCAGGTTGCCGTCTGTACTGTTTGTTACAGGTGCTGTGGATTGTGGGGTGCAGCCTGTATTGTTCATCACAGGTACTGTGGAGTGTGGGTTGTAGTCAGTGTGCATTCTGTATTGTTTGTGACAGGTTCTGTGGAGTGTGGGGTGTAGTCAGTGTGCAGTCTGTACTGTTTGTTACAGGTACTTTGGAGTGTGGGGTGTAGTCTGTATTGTTCGTTACCTGTACTGTGCAGTCTGTACTCTTTGTTAAGGGAAAGTGGAGTGTGGGCTGTAGCCTGTATTGTTTGTTAAAGGTACTGTGGAGTGTGGGGTGTAATCAGGGTGCAGTCAATTGTTTGTTACAGGTACTGTGGAGTGTAGGGTGTAGTCTGTATTGTTTGTTACAGATACTGTGGAGTGTGGGGTGTAGTCAGAGTGCAGTCTGTACTGTTTGTTACAGGTACTGTGGAGTGTGGGGTGTAGCCTGTATCGTTCGTCACAGCTACTGTGGAGTGTGGGGTGTAGTCAGTGTGCAGTCTGTACTGTTTGTTACAGGTCCTGTGGAGTGTGGGGTGTAGTCAGTTTGAAGTCTGTACTGTTTGTTACAGGTGCTGTGGATTGTGGGGTATAGCCTGTATTGTTCATCACAGGTACTGTGGAGTGTGGTGTGTAGTCAGTGTGCAGTCTGTACAGTTTGTGGCAGGTTCTGTGGAGTGTGGGGTGTAGTCAGTGTGCAGTCTGTACAGTTTGTGACAGGTTCTGTGGAGTGTGGGGTCAGGTCAGTGTGCAGTCTGTACAGTTCGTTACAGGTACAGTGGAATGTTGGTTGTAGTCTGTATTGTTTGTTACAGGTACTGTGGAGTGTGGTGTGTAGTCAGTGTGCAGTCTGTACTGTTTGTTACAGGTACTGTGGAGTGTGGGGTGTAGTCAGATTGCAGTCTGTACTGTTTGTTACAGGTGCTGTGGATTGTGCGGTGTAGACTGTATCGTTCGTCACAGGTACTGTGGAGTGTGGCATGTAGTCCATGTGCAGTCTGTACTGTTTGTTACATGTACTGTGGAGTGTGGGGTGTAGCCTGTATTGTTTGTTACATGTACTGTGGAGTACGGGGTGTAGTCAGTGTGCAGTCTGTATTGTTTGTTACAGGTACTGTGGAGTGTGGTGTATAGTCTGTATTGTTTGTTACAGGTACTGTGGAGTGTGGGGCGTAGTCAGGGTGAAGTCTGTACTGTTTGTTACAGGTACTGTGTAGTGTGGGGTGTAGTCAGGGTGTAGTCAGTATTGTTTGTTACAGGTACTGTGGAGTGTGGGGTGTTGTCAGTGTGCAGTCTGTACTGTTTGTTACATGTACCGTGGAGTGTGGGGTGTAGACTGTATTGTTTGTTACAGGTACTGTGGAGTGCCGGGTGTAGTCAGTGTGCAGTCTGTATTGTTTGTTACAGGTACTGAGGAGTCTGGGGTGTAGTCTCTATTGTTTGTTACAGGTACTGTGGAGTGTGGGGTGTAGTCAGGGTGAAGTCTGGACTGTTTGTTACAGGTACTGTGGCGTGTGGGATGTTCTCAGGGTGTAGTCAGTATTGTTTGTTACAGGTAATGTGGAGAGTAGGTTGTAGTCAGTGTGCAGTCTGTACTGTTTTTTACATGTACTGTGGAGTGTGGGGTGTAGTCAGTGGGCAGTCTGTACTCTTTGTTACAGGTACTGTGGAGTGTGGGGTGTAGTCAGTGTGCAGTCTGTACTGTTTGTTACAGGTAATGTGGAGAGTGGGTTGTAGTCAGTGTGCAGTCTGTACTGTTTTTTACATGTACTGTGGAGTGTGGGGTGTAGTCAGTGTGCAGTCAGTATTGTTTGTTACAGGTACTGTGGAGTGTTGGGTGTAGTCAGTGTGCAGTCTGTACTGTTTGTTACAGGTACTTTGGAGTGTGGGGTGTAGTCTGTATTGTTTGTTACCTGTACTGTGCAGTCTGTACTCTTTGTTAAGGGAAAGTGGAGTGTGGGCTGTTGCCTGTATTGTTTGTTAAAGGTACTGTGGAGTGTGGGGTGTAATCAGGGTGCAGTCAAATGTTTGTTACAGGTACTGTGGAGTGTAGGGTGTAGTCTGTATTGTTTGTTACAGGTACTGTGGAGTGTGGGGTGTAGTCAGGGTGCAGTCTGTACTGTTTGTTACAGATACTGTGGAGTGTGGGGTGTAGTCAGAGTGCAGTCTGTACTGTTTGTTACAGGTACTGTGGAGTGTGGGGTGTAGCCTGTATCGTTCGTCACAGCTACTGTGGAGTGTGGGGTGTAGTCAGTGTGCAGTCTGTACTGTTTGTTACAGGTACTGTGGAGTGTGGGGTGTAGTCAGTCTGCAGTCTGTACTGTTTGTTACAGGTGCTGTGGATTGTGGGGTATAGCCTGTATTGTTCATCACAGGTACTGTGGAGTGTGGGGTGTAGTCAGTGTGCAGTCTGTACAGTTTGTGGCAGGTTCTGTGGAGTGTGGGGTGTAGTCAGTGTGCAGTCTGTACAGTTTGTGACAGGTTCTGTGGAGTGTTGGGTCAGGTCAGTGTGCAGTCTGTACAGTTCGTTTCAGGTACAGTGGAGTGTGGGGTGTCGTCTGTATTGTTTGTTACAGGTTCTGTGGAGTGTGGTGTGTAGTCAGTGTGCAGTCTGTACTGTTTGTTACAGGTACTGTGGAGTGTGGGGTGTAGTCAGATTGCAGTCTGTACTGTTTGTTACAGGTGCTGTGGATTGTGCGGTGTAGACTGTATCGTTCGTTACAGGTACTGTGGAGTGTGGCATGTAGTCCATGAGCAGTCTGTACTGTTTGTTACATGTACTGTAGAGTGTGGGGTGTAGCCTGTATTGTTTGTTACATGTACTGTGGAGTACGGGGTGTAGTCAGTGTGCAGTCTGTATTGTTTGTTACAGGTACTGTGGAGTGTGGTGTATAGTCTGTATTGTTTGTTACAGGTACTGTGGAGTGTGGGGAGTAGTCAGGGTGAAGTCTGTACTGTTTGTTACAGGTACTGTGTAGTGTGGGGTGTAGTCAGGGTGTAGTCAGTATTGTTTGTTACAGGTACTGTGGAGTGTGGGGTGTTGTCAGTGTGCAGTCTGTACTGTTTGTTACATGTACCGTGGAGTGTGGGGTGTAGACTGTATTGTTTGTTACAGGTACTGTGGAGTGCCGGGTGTAGTCAGTGTGCAGTCTGTATTGTTTGTTACAGGTACTGAGGAGTCTGGGGTGTAGTCTCTATTGTTTGTTACAGGTACTGTGGAGTGCCGGGTGTAGTCAGGGTGAAGTCTGGACTGTTTGTTACAGGTACTGTGGCGTGTGGGGTGTTCTCAGGGTGTAGTCAGTATTGTTTGTTACAGGTAATGTGGAGAGTAGGTTGTAGTCAGTGTGCAGTCTGTACTGTTTTTTACATGTACTGTGGAGTGTGGGGTGTAGTCAGTGTGCAGTCTGTACTCTTTGTTACAGGTACTGTGGAGTGTGGGGTGTAGTCAGTGTGCAGTCTGTACTGTTTGTTACAGGTAATGTGGAGAGTGGGTTGTAGTCAGTGTGCAGTCTGTACTGTTTTTTACATGTACTGTGGAGTGTGGGGTGTAGTCAGTGTGCAGTCTGTACTCTTTGTTACAGGTACTGTGGAGTGTGGGGTGTAGTCAGTGTGCAGTCTGTACTGTTTGTTACAGGTAATGTGGAGAGTGGGTTGAAGTCAGTGTGCAGTCTGTACTGTTTGTTACATGTACTGTGGTGTGTGGGGTGTAGCCTGTATTGTTTGTTCGAGGTACTGTGGTGTGTGGGGTGTAGTCAGGGTGTAGTCAGTATTGTTTGTTACAGGTACTGTGGAGTGTTGGGTGTAGTCAGTGTGCAGTCTGTACTGTTTGTTACAGGTACAGTGGAGTGTGTGGTGTAGACTGTATTGTTTGTTACAGGTAATGTGGAGAGTGGGTTGTAGTCAGTGTGCAGTCTGTACTGTTTTTTACATGTACTGTGGAGTGTGGTGTGTAGTCAGTGTGCAGTCTGTACTCTTTGTTACAGGTACTGTGGAGTGTGGGGTGTAGTCAGTGTGCAGTCTGTACTGTTTGTTACAGGTAATGTGGAGAGTGGGTTGTAGTCAGTGTGCAGTCTGTACTGTTTGTTACATGTACTGTGGTGTGTGGGGTGTAGCCTGTATTGTTTGTTACAGGTACTGTGGAGTGTGGGGTGTAGTCAGTGTGCAGTCTGTATTGTTTGTTACAGGTACTGTGGAGTGTGGGGTGTAGTCAGTTTGCAGTCTGTACTGTTTGTTACAGGTACAGTGGAGTGTGTGGTGTAGACTGTATTGTTTGTTACAGGTACTGTTAAATGTGGGGTGTAGTCAGGGTGTAGTCTGTACTGTTTGTTACATGTACTGTGGAGTGTGAGGTGTAGTCTGTCTTGTTTGTTACAGGTACTGTGGAGTGTGGGGTGTAGTCAGTGTGCAGTCTGTCCTGTTTGTTACAGGTACTGTGGAGTGTAGTCAGTGTGCAGTCTGTACTGTTCGTTACAGGTACAGTGGAGTGTGGGGTTTAGTCTGTATAGTTTGTTACAGGTACTGTGGAGTGTGGGGTGTAGTCAGTGTGCAGTCTGTACTGTTTGTTACAGGTACTGTGGAGTGTGGGGTGTAGTCAGGGTGTAGTCAGTATTGTTTGTTACAGGTACTGTGGAGTGTTGGGTGTAGTCAGTGTGCAGTCTGTACTGTTTGTTACAGGTACAGTGGAGTGTGTGGTGTAGACTGTATTGTTTGTTACAGGTACTGTGGAGTGTGGGGTGTAGTCAGTGTGCAGTCTGTACTGTTTGGTACAGGTACTGTGGAGTGTGGTGTGTAGTCAGGGTGTAGTCAGTATTGTTTGTTACAGGTACTGTGGAGTGTGGGGTGTAGTCAGTGTGCAGTCTGTATTGTTTGTTACAGGTACTGAGGAGTCTGGGGTGTAGTCTCTATTGTTTGTTACCGGTACTGTGGAGTGTGGGGTGTAGTCAGGGTGAAGTCTGGACTGTTTGTTACAGGTACTGTGGAGTGTGGGGTGTTCTCAGGGTGTAGTCAGTATTGTTTGTTACAGGTACTGTGGAGTGTGGTTTGTAGTCAGTGTGCAGTCTGTACTGTTTGTTACAGGTACTGTGGAGTGTGGGGTGTAGTCAGTGTGCAGTCTGTATTGTTTGTTACAGGTACTGTGGAGTGTGGGGTGTAGTCAGTGTGCAGACTGTACGGTTTGTTACAGGTACAGTGGAGTGTAGGGTGTAGTCTGTATTGTTTGTTACAGGTAATGTGGAGTGTGGAGTGTAGTCAGTGTGCAGTCTTTACTGTTTGTTACAGGTACTGTCGAGTGTGGGGTGTAGTCAGTGTGCAGTCTGTATTGTTTGTTACAGGTACTGTGGAGTGTGGGTTGTACTCAGGGTGTAGTCTGTACTGTTTGTTACAGGTACTGTGGAGTGTGGAGTGTAGTCAGTGTGCAGTCTGTACTGTTCGTTACAGGTACAGTGGAGTGTGGGGTTTAGTCTGTATAGTTTGTTACAAGTACTGTGGAGTGTGGGGTGTAGTCAGTGTGCAGTCTATACTGTTTGTTACAGGTACTGTGGAGTGTTGGGTGTAGTTAGTTTGCTGTCTGTACTGTTTGTTACTGGTGCAGTGAATTGTGCGGTGTAGCCTGTATTGTTCGTCACAGGTATTGTGGAGTGTGGGGTTTAGTCAGTGTGCAGTCCGTACTGTTTGTTACATGTACTGTGGAGTGTGGGGTGTAGCCTGTATTGTTTGTGACATGTACTGTGGAGTGCGGCGTGTAGTCAGTGTGCAGTCTGTATTGTTTGTTACAGGCACTGTGGAGTGTGGGGTGCAGTCTGTATTGTTTGTTACAGGTACTGTGGAGTTTGGGGTGTAGTCAGGGTGAAGTCTGTACTGTTTGTTACAGGTACTGTGGAGTGTGGGGTGTAGTCTGTGTGCAGTCTGTACTGTTTGTTACAGGTACTGTGGAGTGTGGGGTGTAGCCTGTATTGTTTTTTACATGTACTGTGGAGAGTGGCGTGTAGTCAGTGTGCAGTCTGTACTCTTTGTTACAGGTACTGTGGAGTGTGGGCTGTAGTCAGTGTGCAGACTGTACTATTTGTTACACGTAATGTGGAGAGTGGGTTGTAGTCAGTGTGCAGTCTGTACTGTTTGTTACATGTACTGTGGTGTGTGGGGTGTAGCCTGTATTGTTTGTTCGATGTACTGTGGAGTGTGGGGTGTAGTCAGTGTGCAGTCTGAATTGTTTGTTACAGGTACTGTGGAGTGTGGGGTGTAGTCAGTGTGCAGTCTATACTGTTTGTTACAGGTACTGTGGAGTGTTGGGTGTAGTCAGTTTGCTGTCTGTACTGTTTGTTACTGGTGCAGTGAATTGTGCGGTGTAGCCTGTATTGTTCGTCACCGGTATTGTGGAGTGTGGGGTTTAGTCAGTGTGCAGTCTGTACTGTTTGTTACATGTACTGTGGAGTGTGGGGTGTAGCCTGTATTGTTTGTGACATGTACTGTGGAGTGCGGCGTGTAGTCAGTGTGCAGTCTGTATTGTTTGTTACAGGCACTGTGGAGTTTGGGGTGTAGTCAGGGTGAAGTCTGTACTGTTTGCTACAGGTACTGTGGAGTGTGGGGTGTAGTCAGTGTGCAGTCTGTACTGTTTGTTACAGGTACTGTGGAGTGTGGGGTGTAGCCTGTATTGTTTTTTACATGTACTGTGGAGTGTGGGGTGTAGTCAGTGTGCAGTCTGTATTGTTTGTTACAGGTACTGTGGAGTGTGGGGTGTAGTCAGGGTGAAGTCAGTATTGTTTGTTACAGGTACTGTGGAGTGTTGGGTGTAGTAAGTGTGCAGTCTGTACTGTTTGTTACAGGTACAGTGGAGTGTGTGGTGTAGACTGTATTGTTTGTTCCAAGTACTGTTAAATGTGGGGTGTAGTCAGGGTGTAGTCTGTACTGTTTGTTACATGTACTGTGGTGTGTGAGGTGTAGTCTGTCTTGTTTGTTACAGGTACTGTGGAGTGTGGGGTGTAGTCAGTGTGCAGTCTGTATTGTTTGTTACAGGTACTGTGGAGTGTGGGGTGTAGTCAGGGTGTAGTCAGTATTGTTTGTTACAGGTACTGTGGAGTGTTGGGTATAGTCAGTGTGCAGTCTTTACTGTTTGTTACAGGTACAGTGGAGTGTGTGGTGTAGACTGTATTGTTTGTTCCAGGTACTGTTAAATGTGGGGTGTAGTCAGGGTGTAGTCTGTACTGTTTGTTACATGTACTGTGGTGTGTGAGGTGTAGTCTGTCTTGTTTGTTACAGGTACTGTGGTGTGTGGGGTGCAGCCTGTATTGATTGTTCGAGGTACTGTGGAGTGTGGGGTGTAGTCAGTGTGCAGTCTGTATTGTTTGTTACAGGTACTGTGGAGTGTGGGGTGTAGTCAGGGTGTAGTCAGTATTGTTTGTTACAGGTACTGTGGAGTGTTGGGTGTAGTCAGTGTGCAGTCTGTACTGTTTGTTACAGGTAATGTGGAGAGTGGGTTGTAGTCAGTGTGCAGTCTGTACTGTTTGTTACATGTACTGTGGTGTGTGGGGTGTAGCCTGTATTGTTTGTTCGAGGTACTGTGGAGTGTGGGGTGTAGTCAGTGTGCAGTCTGTATTGTTTGTTACAGGTACTGTGGAGTGTGGGGTGTAGTCAGTGTGCAGTCTGTACTGTTTGTTACAGGTACAGTGGAGTGTGTGGTGTAGACTGTATTGTTTGTTACAGGTAATGTGGAGAGTGGGTTGTAGTCAGTGTGCTGTCTGTACTGTTTTTTACATGTACTGTGGAGTGTGGGGTGTAGTCAGTGTTCAGTCTGTACTCTTTGTTACAGGTACTGTGGAGTGTGGGGTGTAGTCAGTGTGCAGTCTGTACTGTTTGTTACAGGTAATGTGGAGAGTGGGTTGTAGTCAGTGTGCAGTCTGTACTGTTTGTTACATGTACTGTGGTGTGTGGGGTGTAGCCTGTATTGTTTGTTCGAGGTACTGTGGAGTGTGGGGTGTAGTCAGTGTGCAGTCTGTATTGTTTGTTACAGATACTGTGGAGTGTGGGGTGTAGTCAGGGTGTAGTCAGTATTGTTTGTTACAGGTACTGTGGAGTGTTGGGTGTAGTCAGGTGCAGTCTGTACTGTTTGTTACAGGTACAGTGGAGTGTGTGGTGTAGACTGTATTGTTTGTTACAGGTACTGTGGAGTGTGGGGTGTAGTCACTGTGCAGTCTGTACTGTTTGTTACAGGTACTGTGGAGTGTGGGGTGTAGTCAGGGTGTAGTCAGTATTGTTTGTTACATGTACTGTGGAGTGTGGGGTGTAGCCTGTATTGTTTGTGACATGTACTGTGGAGTGCGGCGTGTAGTCAGTGTGCAGTCTGTATTGTTTGTTACAGGTACTGTGGAGTGTGGGCTGTAGTCAGTGTGCAGACTGTACTATTTGTTACACGTAATGTGGAGAGTGGGTTGTAGTCAGTGTGCAGTCTGTACTGTTTGTTACATGTACTGTGGTGTGTGGGGTGTAGCCTGTATTGTTTGTTCGATGTACTGTGGAGTGTGGGGTGTAGTCAGTGTGCAGTCTGAATTGTTTGTTACAGGTACTGTGGAGTGTGGGGTGTAGTCAGTGTGCAGTCTATACTGTTTGTTACAGGTACTGTGGAGTGTTGGGTGTAGTCAGTTTGCTGTCTGTACTGTTTGTTACTGGTGCAGTGAATTGTGCGGTGTAGCCTGTATTGTTCGTCACCGGTATTGTGGAGTGTGGGGTTTAGTCAGTGTGCAGTCTGTACTGTTTGTTACATGTACTGTGGAGTGTGGGGTGTAGCCTGTATTGTTTGTGACATGTACTGTGGAGTGCGGCGTGTAGTCAGTGTGCAGTCTGTATTGTTTGTTACAGGCACTGTGGAGTTTGGGGTGTAGTCAGGGTGAAGTCTGTACTGTTTGCTACAGGTACTGTGGAGTGTGGGGTGTAGTCAGTGTGCAGTCTGTACTGTTTGTTACAGGTACTGTGGAGTGTGGGGTGTAGCCTGTATTGTTTTTTACATGTACTGTGGAGTGTGGGGTGTAGTCAGTGTGCAGTCTGTATTGTTTGTTACAGGTACTGTGGAGTGTGGGGTGTAGTCAGGGTGAAGTCAGTATTGTTTGTTACAGGTACTGTGGAGTGTTGGGTGTAGTAAGTGTGCAGTCTGTACTGTTTGTTACAGGTACAGTGGAGTGTGTGGTGTAGACTGTATTGTTTGTTCCAAGTACTGTTAAATGTGGGGTGTAGTCAGGGTGTAGTCTGTACTGTTTGTTACATGTACTGTGGTGTGTGAGGTGTAGTCTGTCTTGTTTGTTACAGGTACTGTGGAGTGTGGGGTGTAGTCAGTGTGCAGTCTGTATTGTTTGTTACAGGTACTGTGGAGTGTGGGGTGTAGTCAGGGTGTAGTCAGTATTGTTTGTTACAGGTACTGTGGAGTGTTGGGTGTAGTCAGTGTGCAGTCTTTACTGTTTGTTACAGGTACAGTGGAGTGTGTGGTGTAGACTGTATTGTTTGTTCCAGGTACTGTTAAATGTGGGGTGTAGTCAGGGTGTAGTCTGTACTGTTTGTTACATGTACTGTGGTGTGTGAGGTGTAGTCTGTCTTGTTTGTTACAGGTACTGTGGTGTGTGGGGTGCAGCCTGTATTGATTGTTCGAGGTACTGTGGAGTGTGGGGTGTAGTCAGTGTGCAGTCTGTATTGTTTGTTACAGGTACTGTGGAGTGTGGGGTGTAGTCAGGGTGTAGTCAGTATTGTTTGTTACAGGTACTGTGGAGTGTTGGGTGTAGTCAGTGTGCAGTCTGTACTGTTTGTTACAGGTAATGTGGAGAGTGGGTTGTAGTCAGTGTGCAGTCTGTACTGTTTGTTACATGTACTGTGGTGTGTGGGGTGTAGCCTGTATTGTTTGTTCGAGGTACTGTGGAGTGTGGGGTGTAGTCAGTGTGCAGTCTGTATTGTTTGTTACAGGTACTGTGGAGTGTGGGGTGTAGTCAGTGTGCAGTCTGTACTGTTTGTTACAGGTACAGTGGAGTGTGTGGTGTAGACTGTATTGTTTGTTACAGGTAATGTGGAGAGTGGGTTGTAGTCAGTGTGCTGTCTGTACTGTTTTTTACATGTACTGTGGAGTGTGGGGTGTAGTCAGTGTTCAGTCTGTACTCTTTGTTACAGGTACTGTGGAGTGTGGGGTGTAGTCAGTGTGCAGTCTGTACTGTTTGTTACAGGTAATGTGGAGAGTGGGTTGTAGTCAGTGTGCAGTCTGTACTGTTTGTTACATGTACTGTGGTGTGTGGGGTGTAGCCTGTATTGTTTGTTCGAGGTACTGTGGAGTGTGGGGTGTAGTCAGTGTGCAGTCTGTATTGTTTGTTACAGATACTGTGGAGTGTGGGGTGTAGTCAGGGTGTAGTCAGTATTGTTTGTTACAGGTACTGTGGAGTGTTGGGTGTAGTCAGGTGCAGTCTGTACTGTTTGTTACAGGTACAGTGGAGTGTGTGGTGTAGACTGTATTGTTTGTTACAGGTACTGTGGAGTGTGGGGTGTAGTCACTGTGCAGTCTGTACTGTTTGTTACAGGTACTGTGGAGTGTGGGGTGTAGTCAGGGTGTAGTCAGTATTGTTTGTTACATGTACTGTGGAGTGTGGGGTGTAGCCTGTATTGTTTGTGACATGTACTGTGGAGTGCGGCGTGTAGTCAGTGTGCAGTCTGTATTGTTTGTTACAGGCACTGTGGAGTGTGGGGTGTAGTCTGTATTGTTTGTTACAGGTACTGTGGAGTTTGGGGTGTAGTCAGGGTGAAGTCTGTACTGGTTGTTGCAGGTAATGTGGAGTGTGGGCTGTAGTCAGTGTGCAGTCTGTACTGTTTGTTACAGGTACAGTGGAGTATGTGGTGTAGCCTGTATTGTTTGTTACAGGTACTGTGGAGTGTGGGCTTCAGTCAGGGTTTAGTCTGTACTGTATGTTACAGGTACTGTGGAGTGTGGGGTGTAGTCAGTGTGCAGTCTGTACGGTTCGTTACAGGTACAGTGGAGTGTGGGGTGTAGTCTGTATTGTTTGTTACAGGTAATGTGGAGTGTGGAGTGTAGTCAGTGTGCAGTCTTTACTGTTTGTTACAGGTACTGTTGAGTGTGGGGTGTAGTCAGTGTGCAGTCTGTATTGTTTGTTACAGGTACTGTGGAGTGTGGGGTGTAGTCAGTGTGCAGACTGTACGGTTTGTTACAGGTACAGTGGAGTGTAGGGTGTAGTCTGTATTGTTTGTTACAGGTAATGTGGAGTGTGGAGTGTAGTCAGTGTGCAGTCTTTACTGTTTGTTACAGGTACTGTCGAGTGTGGGGTGTAGTCAGTGTGCAGTCTGTATTGTTTGTTACAGGTACTGTGGAGTGTGGGTTGTACTCGGGGTGTAGTCTGTACTGTTTGTTACAGGTACTGTGGAGTGTGGAGTGTAGTCAGTGTGCAGTCTGTACTGTTCGTTACAGGTACAGTGGAGTGTGGGGTTTAGTCTGAATAGTTTGTTACAGGTACTGTGGAGTGTGGGGTGTAGTCAGTGTGCAGTCTATACTGTTTGTTACAGGTACTGTGGAGTGTTGGGTGTAGTCAGTGTGCAGTCTGTACTGTTTGTTACATGTACTGTGGTGTGTGGGGTGTAGCCTGTATTGTTTGTTCGATGTACTGTGGAGTGTGGGGTGTAGTCAGTGTGCAGTCTGAATTGTTTGTTACAGGTACTGTGGAGTGTCGGGTGTAGTCAGTGTGCAGTCTATACTGTTTGTTACAGGTACTGTGGAGTGTTGGGTGTAGTCAGTTTGCTGTCTGTACTGTTTGTTACTGGTGCAGTGAATTGTGCGGTGTAGCCTGTATTGTTCGTCACCGGTATTGTGGAGTGTGGGGTTTAGTCAGTGTGCAGTCTGTACTGTTTGTTACATGTACTGTGGAGTGTGGGGTGTAGCCTGTATTGTTTGTGACATGTACTGTGGAGTGCGGCGTGTAGTCAGTGTGCAGTCTGTATTGTTTGTTACAGGCACTGTGGAGTTTGGGGTGTAGTCAGGGTGAAGTCTGTACTGTTTGCTACAGGTACTGTGGAGTGTGGGGTGTAGTCAGTGTGCAGTCTGTACTGTTTGTTACAGGTACTGTGGAGTGTGGGGTGTAGCCTGTATTGTTTTTTACATGTACTGTGGAGTGTGGGGTGTAGTCAGTGTGCAGTCTGTATTGTTTGTTACAGGTACTGTGGAGTGTGGGGTGTAGTCAGGGTGAAGTCAGTATTGTTTGTTACAGGTACTGTGGAGTGTTGGGTGTAGTAAGTGTGCAGTCTGTACTGTTTGTTACAGGTACAGTGGAGTGTGTGGTGTAGACTGTATTGTTTGTTCCAAGTACTGTTAAATGTGGGGTGTAGTCAGGGTGTAGTCTGTACTGTTTGTTACATGTACTGTGGTGTGTGAGGTGTAGTCTGTCTTGTTTGTTACAGGTACTGTGGAGTGTGGGGTGTAGTCAGTGTGCAGTCTGTATTGTTTGTTACAGGTACTGTGGAGTGTGGGGTGTAGTCAGGGTGTAGTCAGTATTGTTTGTTACAGGTACTGTGGAGTGTTGGGTGTAGTCAGTGTGCAGTCTTTACTGTTTGTTACAGGTACAGTGGAGTGTGTGGTGTAGACTGTATTGTTTGTTCCAGGTACTGTTAAATGTGGGGTGTAGTCAGGGTGTAGTCTGTACTGTTTGTTACATGTACTGTGGTGTGTTAGGTGTAGTCTGTCTTGTTTGTTACAGGTACTGTGGTGTGTGGGGTGCAGCCTGTATTGATTGTTCGAGGTACTGTGGAGTGTGGGGTGTAGTCAGTGTGCAGTCTGTATTGTTTGTTACAGGTACTGTGGAGTGTGGGGTGTAGTCAGGGTGTAGTCAGTATTGTTTGTTACAGGTACTGTGGAGTGTTGGGTGTAGTCAGTGTGCAGTCTGTACTGTTTGTTACAGGTAATGTGGAGAGTGGGTTGTAGTCAGTGTGCAGTCTGTACTGTTTGTTACATGTACTGTGGTGTGTGGGGTGTAGCCTGTATTGTTTGTTCGAGGTACTGTGGAGTGTGGGGTGTAGTCAGTGTGCAGTCTGTATTGTTTGTTACAGGTACTGTGGAGTGTGGGGTGTAGTCAGTGTGCAGTCTGTACTGTTTGTTACAGGTACAGTGGAGTGTGTGGTGTAGACTGTATTGTTTGTTACAGGTAATGTGGAGAGTGGGTTGTAGTCAGTGTGCTGTCTGTACTGTTTTTTACATGTACTGTGGAGTGTGGGGTGTAGTCAGTGTTCAGTCTGTACTCTTTGTTACAGGTACTGTGGAGTGTGGGGTGTAGTCAGTGTGCAGTCTGTACTGTTTGTTACAGGTAATGTGGAGAGTGGGTTGTAGTCAGTGTGCAGTCTGTACTGTTTGTTACATGTACTGTGGTGTGTGGGGTGTAGCCTGTATTGTTTGTTCGAGGTACTGTGGAGTGTGGGGTGTAGTCAGTGTGCAGTCTGTATTGTTTGTTACAGATACTGTGGAGTGTGGGGTGTAGTCAGGGTGTAGTCAGTATTGTTTGTTACAGGTACTGTGGAGTGTTGGGTGTAGTCAGGTGCAGTCTGTACTGTTTGTTACAGGTACAGTGGAGTGTGTGGTGTAGACTGTATTGTTTGTTACAGGTACTGTGGAGTGTGGGGTGTAGTCACTGTGCAGTCTGTACTGTTTGTTACAGGTACTGTGGAGTGTGGGGTGTAGTCAGGGTGTAGTCAGTATTGTTTGTTACATGTACTGTGGAGTGTGGGGTGTAGCCTGTATTGTTTGTGACATGTACTGTGGAGTGCGGCGTGTAGTCAGTGTGCAGTCTGTATTGTTTGTTACAGGCACTGTGGAGTGTGGGGTGTAGTCTGTATTGTTTGTTACAGGTACTGTGGAGTTTGGGGTGTAGTCAGGGTGAAGTCTGTACTGGTTGTTGCAGGTAATGTGGAGTGTGGGCTGTAGTCAGTGTGCAGTCTGTACTGTTTGTTACAGGTACAGTGGAGTATGTGGTGTAGCCTGTATTGTTTGTTACAGGTACTGTGGAGTGTGGGCTTCAGTCAGGGTTTAGTCTGTACTGTATGTTACAGGTACTGTGGAGTGTGGGGTGTAGTCAGTGTGCAGTCTGTACGGTTCGTTACAGGTACAGTGGAGTGTGGGGTGTAGTCTGTATTGTTTGTTACAGGTAATGTGGAGTGTGGAGTGTAGTCAGTGTGCAGTCTTTACTGTTTGTTACAGGTACTGTTGAGTGTGGGGTGTAGTCAGTGTGCAGTCTGTATTGTTTGTTACAGGTACTGTGGAGTGTGGGGTGTAGTCAGTGTGCAGACTGTACGGTTTGTTACAGGTACAGTGGAGTGTAGGGTGTAGTCTGTATTGTTTGTTACAGGTAATGTGGAGTGTGGAGTGTAGTCAGTGTGCAGTCTTTACTGTTTGTTACAGGTACTGTCGAGTGTGGGGTGTAGTCAGTGTGCAGTCTGTATTGTTTGTTACAGGTACTGTGGAGTGTGGGTTGTACTCGGGGTGTAGTCTGTACTGTTTGTTACAGGTACTGTGGAGTGTGGAGTGTAGTCAGTGTGCAGTCTGTACTGTTCGTTACAGGTACAGTGGAGTGTGGGGTTTAGTCTGAATAGTTTGTTACAGGTACTGTGGAGTGTGGGGTGTAGTCAGTGTGCAGTCTATACTGTTTGTTACAGGTACTGTGGAGTGTTGGGTGTAGTCAGTTTGCTGTCTGTACTGTTTGTTACTGGTGCAGTGAATTGTGCGGTGTAGCCTGTATTGTTCGTCACAGGTATTGTGGAGTGTGGGGTTTAGTCAGTGTGCAGTCTGTACTGTTTGTTACATGTACTGTGGAGTGTGGGGTGTAGCCTGTATTATTTGTGACATGTACTGTGGAGTGCGGCGTGTAGTCAGTGTGCAGTCTGTATTGTTTGTTACAGGCACTGTGGAGTGTGGGGTTTAGTCTGTATTGTTTGTTACAGGTACTGTGGAGTGTGGGGTGTAGTCAGTGTGCAGTCTGTACTGTTTGTTACAGGTACTGTGGAGTGTGGGGTGTAGCCTGTATTGTTTTTTACATGTACTGTGGAGAGTGGGGTGTAGTCAGTGTGCAGTCTGTACTCTTTGTTACAGGTACTGTGGAGTGTGGGCTGTAGTCAGTGTGCAGACTGTACTATTTGTTACACGTAATGTGGAGAGTGGGTTGTAGTCAGTGTGCAGTCTGTACTGTTTGTTACATGTACTGTGGTGTGTGGGGTGTAGCCTGTATTGTTTGTTCGAGGTACTGTGGAGTGTGGGGTGTAGTCAGTGTGCAGTCTGTATTGTTTGTTACAGGTACTGTGGAGTGTGGGGTGTAGTCAGTGTGCAGTCTATACTGTTTGTTACAGGTACTGTGGAGTGTTGGGTGTAGTCAGTTTGCTGTCTGTACTGTTTGTTACTGGTGCAGTGAATTGTGCGGTGTAGCCTGTATTGTTCGTCACCGGTATTGTGGAGTGTGGGGTTTAGTCAGTGTGCAGTCTGTACTGTTTGTTACATGTACTGTGGAATGTGGGGTGTAGCCTGTATTGTTTGTGACATGTACTGTGGAGTGCGGCGTGTAGTCAGTGTGCAGTCTGTATTGTTTGTTACAGGCACTGTGGAGTGTGGGGTGTAGCCTGTATTGTTTGTTACAGGCACTGTGGAGTTTGGGGTGTAGTCAGGGTGAAGTCTGTACTGTTTGTTACAGGTACTGTGGAGTGTGGGGTTTAGTCAGTGTGCAGTCTGTACTGTTTGTTACAGGTACTGTGGAGTGTGGGGTGTAGCCTGTATTGTTTTTTACATGTACTGTGGAGTGTGGGGTGTAGTCAGTGTGCAGTCTGTACTCTTTGTTACAGGTACTGTGGAGTGTGGGCTGTAGTCAGTGTGCAGTCTGTACTATTTGTTACACGTAATGTGGAGAGTGGGTTGTAGTCAGTGTGCAGTCTGTACTGTTTGTTACATGTACTGTGGTGTGTGGGGTGTAGCCTGTATTGTTTGTTCGAGGAACTGTGGAGTGTGGGGTGTAGTCAGTGTGCAGTCTGTATTGTTTGTTACAGGTACTGTGGAGTGTGGGGTGTAGTCAGGGTGTAGTCAGTATTGTTTGTTACAGGTACTGTGGAGTGTTGGGTGTAGTAAGTGTGCAGTCTGTACTGTTTGTTACAGGTACAGTGGAGTGTGTGGTGTAGACTGTATTGTTTGTTCCAGGTACTGTTAAATGTGGGGTGTAGTCAGGGTGTAGTCTGTACTGTTTGTTACATGTACTGTGGTGTGTGAGGTGTAGTCTGTCTAGTTTGTTACAGGTACTGTGGAGTGTGGGGTGTAGTCAGTGTGCAGTCTGTATTGTTTGTTACAGGTACTGTGGTGTGTGAGGTGTAGTCTGTCTTGTTTGTTACAGGTACTGTGGTGTGTGGGGTGTAGCCTGTATTGGTTGTTCGAGGTACTGTGGAGTGTGGGGTGTAGTCAGTGTGCAGTCTGTATTGTTTGTTACAGGTACTGTGGAGTGTGGGGTGTAGTCAGGGTGTAGTCAGTATTGTTTGTTACAGGTACTGTGGAGTGTGGGGTGTAGTCAGTGTGCAGTCTGTACTGTTTGTTACAGGTAATGTGGAGAGCGGGTTGTAGTCAGTGTGCAGTCTGTACTGTTTGTTACATGTACTGTGGTGTGTGGGGTGTAGCCTGTATTGTTTGTTCGAGGTACTGTGGAGTGTGGGGTGTAGTCAGTGTGCAGTCTGTATTGTTTGTTACAGGTACTGTGGAGTGTGGGGTGTAGTCAGGGTGTAGTCAGTATTGTTTGTTACAGGTACTGTGGAGTGTTGGGTGTAGTCAGTGTGCAGTCTGTACTGTTTGTTACAGGTACAGTGGAGTGTGTGGTGTAGACTGTATTTTTGTTACAGGTAATGTGGAGAGTGGGTTGTAGTCAGTGTGCAGTCTGTACTGTTTTTTACATGTACTGTGGAGTGTGGGGTGTAGTCAGTGTGCAGTCTGTACTCTTTGTTACAGGTACTGTGGAGTGTGGGGTGTAGTCAGTGTGCAGTCTGTACTGTTTGTTACAGGTAATGTGGAGAGTGGGTTGTAGTCAGTGTGCAGTCTGTACTGTTTGTTACATGTACTGTGGTGTGTGGGGTGTAGCCTGTATTGTTTGTTCGAGGTACTGTGGAGTGTGGGTTGTAGTCAGTGTGCAGTCTGTATTGTTTGTTACAGGTACTGTGGAGTGTGGGGTGTAGTCAGGGTGTAGTCAGTATTGTTTGTTACAGGTACTGTGGAGTGTTGGGTGTAGTCAGTGTGCAGTCTGTACTGTTTGTTACAGGTACAGTGGAGTGTGTGGTGTAGACTGTATTGTTTGTTACAGGTACTGTGGAGTGTGGGGTGTAGTCAGTGTGCAGTCTGTACTGTTTGTTACAGGTACTGTGGAGTGTGGGGTGTAGTCAGGGTGTAGTCAGTATTGTTTGTTACATGTACTGTGGAGTGTGGGGTGTAGCCTGTATTGTTTGTGACATGTACTGTGCAGTCTGTACTCTTTGTTAAGGGAAAGTGGAGTGTGGGCTGTTGCCTGTATTGTTTGTTAAAGGTACTGTGGAGTGTGGGGTGTAATCAGGGTGCAGTCAAATGTTTGTTACAGGTACTGTGGAGTGTAGGGTGTAGTCTGTATTGTTTGTTACAGGTACTGTGGAGTGTGGGGTGTAGTCAGGGTGCAGTCTGTACTGTTTGTTACAGATACTGTGGAGTGTGGGGTGTAGTCAGAGTGCAGTCTGTACTGTTTGTTACAGGTACTGTGGAGTGTGGGGTGTAGCCTGTATCGTTCGTCACAGCTACTGTGGAGTGTGGGGTGTAGTCAGTGTGCAGTCTGTACTGTTTGTTACAGGTACTGTGGAGTGTGGGGTGTAGTCAGTTTGCAGTCTGTACTGTTTGTTACAGGTGCTGTGGATTGTGGGGTATAGCCTGTATTGTTCATCACAGGTACTGTGGAGTGTGGGGTGTAGTCAGTGTGCAGTCTGTACAGTTTGTGGCAGGTTCTGTGGAGTGTGGGGTGTAGTCAGTGTGCAGTCTGTACAGTTTGTGACAGGTTCTGTGGAGTGTTGGGTCAGGTCAGTGTGCAGTCTGTACAGTTCGTTTCAGGTACAGTGGAGTGTGGGGTGTCGTCTGTATTGTTTGTTACAGGTTCTGTGGAGTGTGGTGTGTAGTCAGTGTGCAGTCTGTACTGTTTGTTACAGGTACTGTGGAGTGTGGGGTGTAGTCAGATTGCAGTCTGTACTGTTTGTTACAGGTGCTGTGGATTGTGCGGTGTAGACTGTATCGTTCGTTACAGGTACTGTGGAGTGTGGCATGTAGTCCATGAGCAGTCTGTACTGTTTGTTACATGTTCTGTAGAGTGTGGGGTGTAGCCTGTATTGTTTGTTACATGTACTGT
Source organism: Hemitrygon akajei (assembly GCF_048418815.1). Classification (NCBI taxonomy): domain Eukaryota; kingdom Metazoa; phylum Chordata; class Chondrichthyes; order Myliobatiformes; family Dasyatidae; genus Hemitrygon; species Hemitrygon akajei. The sequence goes on from NC_133144.1 coordinate 4,328,648, forward strand.
GGAGTACGGGGTGTAGTCAGTGTGCAGTCTGTATTGTTTGTTACAGGTACTGTGGAGTGTGGTGTATAGTCTGTATTGTTTGTTACAGGTACTGTGGAGTGTGGGGAGTAGTCAGGGTGAAGTCTGTACTGTTTGTTACAGGTACTGTGTAGTGTGGGGTGTAGTCAGGGTGTAGTCAGTATTGTTTGTTACAGGTACTGTGGAGTGTGGGGTGTTGTCAGTGTGCAGTCTGTACTGTTTGTTACATGTACCGTGGAGTGTGGGGTGTAGACTGTCTTGTTTGTTACAGGTACTGTGGAGTGTGGGGTTTAGTCAGTGTGCAGTCTGTACTGTTTGTTACAGGTACTGTGGAGTGTGGGGTGTAGCCTGTATTGTTTTTTACATGTACTGTGGAGTGTGGGGTGTAGTCAGTGTGCAGTCTGTACTCTTTGTTACAGGTACTGTGGAGTGTGGGCTGTAGTCAGTGTGCAGTCTGTACTATTTGTTACACGTAATGTGGAGAGTGGGTTGTAGTCAGTGTGCAGTCTGTACTGTTTGTTACATGTACTGTGGTGTGTGGGGTGTAGCCTGTATTGTTTGTTCGAGGAACTGTGGAGTGTGGGGTGTAGTCAGTGTGCAGTCTGTATTGTTTGTTACAGGTACTGTGGAGTGTGGGGTGTAGTCAGGGTGTAGTCAGTATTGTTTGTTACAGGTACTGTGGAGTGTTGGGTGTAGTAAGTGTGCAGTCTGTACTGTTTGTTACAGGTACAGTGGAGTGTGTGGTGTAGACTGTATTGTTTGTTCCAGGTACTGTTAAATGTGGGGTGTAGTCAGGGTGTAGTCTGTACTGTTTGTTACATGTACTGTGGTGTGTGAGGTGTAGTCTGTCTAGTTTGTTACAGGTACTGTGGAGTGTGGGGTGTAGTCAGTGTGCAGTCTGTATTGTTTGTTACAGGTACTTTGGTGTGTGAGGTGTAGTCTGTCTTGTTTGTTACAGGTACTGTGGTGTGTGGGGTGTAGCCTGTATTGGTTGTTCGAGGTACTGTGGAGTGTGGGGTGTAGTCAGTGTGCAGTCTGTATTGTTTGTTACAGGTACTGTGGAGTGTGGGGTGTAGTCAGGGTGTAGTCAGTATTGTTTGTTACAGGTACTGTGGAGTGTGGGGTGTAGTCAGTGTGCAGTCTGTACTGTTTGTTACAGGTAATGTGGAGAGCGGGTTGTAGTCAGTGTGCAGTCTGTACTGTTTGTTACATGTACTGTGGTGTGTGGGGTGTAGCCTGTATTGTTTGTTCGAGGTACTGTGGAGTGTGGGGTGTAGTCAGTGTGCAGTCTGTATTGTTTGTTACAGGTACTGTGGAGTGTGGGGTGTAGTCAGGGTGTAGTCAGTATTGTTTGTTACAGGTACTGTGGAGTGTTGGGTGTAGTCAGTGTGCAGTCTGTACTGTTTGTTACAGGTACAGTGGAGTGTGTGGTGTAGACTGTATTTTTGTTACAGGTAATGTGGAGAGTGGGTTGTAGTCAGTGTGCAGTCTGTACTGTTTTTTACATGTACTGTGGAGTGTGGGGTGTAGTCAGTGTGCAGTCTGTACTCTTTGTTACAGGTACTGTGGAGTGTGGGGTGTAGTCAGTGTGCAGTCTGTACTGTTTGTTACAGGTAATGTGGAGAGTGGGTTGTAGTCAGTGTGCAGTCTGTACTGTTTGTTACATGTACTGTGGTGTGTGGGGTGTAGCCTGTATTGTTTGTTTGAGGTACTGTGGAGTGTGGGTTGTAGTCAGTGTGCAGTCTGTATTGTTTGTTACAGGTACTGTGGAGTGTGGGGTGTAGTCAGGGTGTAGTCAGTATTGTTTGTTACAGGTACTGTGGAGTGTTGGGTGTAGTCAGTGTGCAGTCTGTACTGTTTGTTACAGGTACAGTGGAGTGTGTGGTGTAGACTGTATTGTTTGTTACAGGTACTGTGGAGTGTGGGGTGTAGTCAGTGTGCAGTCTGTACTGTTTGTTACAGGTACTGTGGAGTGTGGGGTGTAGTCAGGGTGTAGTCAGTATTGTTTGTTACATGTACTGTGGAGTGTGGGGTGTAGCCTGTATTGTTTGTGACATGTACTGTGCAGTCTGTACTCTTTGTTAAGGGAAAGTGGAGTGTGGGCTGTTGCCTGTATTGTTTGTTAAAGGTACTGTGGAGTGTGGGGTGTAATCAGGGTGCAGTCAAATGTTTGTTACAGGTACTGTGGAGTGTAGGGTGTAGTCTGTATTGTTTGTTACAGGTACTGTGGAGTGTGGGGTGTAGTCAGGGTGCAGTCTGTACTGTTTGTTACAGATACTGTGGAGTGTGGGGTGTAGTCAGAGTGCAGTCTGTACTGTTTGTTACAGGTACTGTGGAGTGTGGGGTGTAGCCTGTATCGTTCGTCACAGCTACTGTGGAGTGTGGGGTGTAGTCAGTGTGCAGTCTGTACTGTTTGTTACAGGTACTGTGGAGTGTGGGGTGTAGTCAGTTTGCAGTCTGTACTGTTTGTTACAGGTGCTGTGGATTGTGGGGTATAGCCTGTATTGTTCATCACAGGTACTGTGGAGTGTGGGGTGTAGTCAGTGTGCAGTCTGTACAGTTTGTGGCAGGTTCTGTGGAGTGTGGGGTGTAGTCAGTGTGCAGTCTGTACAGTTTGTGACAGGTTCTGTGGAGTGTTGGGTCAGGTCAGTGTGCAGTCTGTACAGTTCGTTTCAGGTACAGTGGAGTGTGGGGTGTCGTCTGTATTGTTTGTTACAGGTTCTGTGGAGTGTGGTGTGTAGTCAGTGTGCAGTCTGTACTGTTTGTTACAGGTACTGTGGAGTGTGGGGTGTAGTCAGATTGCAGTCTGTACTGTTTGTTACAGGTGCTGTGGATTGTGCGGTGTAGACTGTATCGTTCGTTACAGGTACTGTGGAGTGTGGCATGTAGTCCATGAGCAGTCTGTACTGTTTGTTACATGTACTGTAGAGTGTGGGGTGTAGCCTGTATTGTTTGTTACATGTACTGTGGAGTACGGGGTGTAGTCAGTGTGCAGTCTGTATTGTTTGTTACAGGTACTGTGGAGTGTGGTGTATAGTCTGTATTGTTTGTTACAGGTACTGTGGAGTGTGGGGAGTAGTCAGGGTGAAGTCTGTACTGTTTGTTACAGGTACTGTGTAGTGTGGGGTGTAGTCAGGGTGTAGTCAGTATTGTTTGTTACAGGTACTGTGGAGTGTAGGGTGTTGTCAGTGTGCAGTCTGTACTGTTTGTTACATGTACCGTGGAGTGTGGGGTGTAGACTGTCTTGTTTGTTACAGGTACTGTGGAGTGCCGGGTGTAGTCAGTGTGCAGTCTGTATTGTTTGTTACAGGTACTGAGGAGTCTGGGGTGTAGTCTCTATTGTTTGTTACAGGTACTGTGGAGTGTGGGGTGTAGTCAGGGTGAAGTCTGGACTGTTTGTTACAGGTACTGTGGCGTGTGGGGTGTTCTCAGGGTGTAGTCAGTATTGTTTGTTACAGGTAATGTGGAGAGTAGGTTGTAGTCAGTGTGCAGTCTGTACTGTTTTTTACATGTACTGTGGAGTGTGGGGTGTAGTCAGTGTGCAGTCTGTACTCTTTGTTACAGGTACTGTGGAGTGTGGGGTGTAGTCAGTGTGCAGTCTGTACTGTTTGTTACAGGTAATGTGGAGAGTGGGTTGTAGTCAGTGTGCAGTCTGTACTGTTTTTTACATGTACTGTGGAGTGTGGGGTGTAGTCAGTGTGCAGTCTGTACTCTTTGTTACAGGTACTGTGGAGTGTGGGGTGTAGTCAGTGTGCAGTCTGTACTGTTTGTTACAGGTAATGTGGAGAGTGGGTTGAAGTCAGTGTGCAGTCTGTACTGTTTGTTACATGTACTGTGGTGTGTGGGGTGTAGCCTGTATTGTTTGTTCGAGGTACTGTGGTGTGTGGGGTGTAGTCAGGGTGTAGTCAGTATTGTTTGTTACAGGTACTGTGGAGTGTTGGGTGTAGTCAGTGTGCAGTCTGTACTGTTTGTTACAGGTACAGTGGAGTGTGTGGTGTAGACTGTATTGTTTGTTACAGGTAATGTGGAGAGTGGGTTGTAGTCAGTGTGCAGTCTGTACTGTTTTTTACATGTACTGTGGAGTGTGGTGTGTAGTCAGTGTGCAGTCTGTACTCTTTGTTACAGGTACTGTGGAGTGTGGGGTGTAGTCAGTGTGCAGTCTGTACTGTTTGTTACAGGTAATGTGGAGAGTGGGTTGTAGTCAGTGTGCAGTCTGTACTGTTTGTTACATGTACTGTGGTGTGTGGGGTGTAGCCTGTATTGTTTGTTACAGGTACTGTGGAGTGTGGGGTGTAGTCAGTGTGCAGTCTGTATTGTTTGTTACAGGTACTGTGGAGTGTGGGGTGTAGTCAGTTTGCAGTCTGTACTGTTTGTTACAGGTACAGTGGAGTGTGTGGTGTAGACTGTATTGTTTGTTACAGGTACTGTTAAATGTGGGGTGTAGTCAGGGTGTAGTCTGTACTGTTTGTTACATGTACTGTGGAGTGTGAGGTGTAGTCTGTCTTGTTTGTTACAGGTACTGTGGAGTGTGGGGTGTAGTCAGTGTGCAGTCTGTCCTGTTTGTTACAGGTACTGTGGAGTGTAGTCAGTGTGCAGTCTGTACTGTTCGTTACAGGTACAGTGGAGTGTGGGGTTTAGTCTGTATAGTTTGTTACAGGTACTGTGGAGTGTGGGGTGTAGTCAGTGTGCAGTCTGTACTGTTTGTTACAGGTACTGTGGAGTGTGGGGTGTAGTCAGGGTGTAGTCAGTATTGTTTGTTACAGGTACTGTGGAGTGTTGGGTGTAGTCAGTGTGCAGTCTGTACTGTTTGTTACAGGTACAGTGGAGTGTGTGGTGTAGACTGTATTGTTTGTTACAGGTACTGTGGAGTGTGGGGTGTAGTCAGTGTGCAGTCTGTACTGTTTGGTACAGGTACTGTGGAGTGTGGTGTGTAGTCAGGGTGTAGTCAGTATTGTTTGTTACAGGTACTGTGGAGTGTGGGGTGTAGTCAGTGTGCAGTCTGTACTGTTTGTTACATGTACCGTGGAGTGTGGGGTGTAGCCTGTATTGTTTGTTACAGGTACTGTGGAGTGCCGGGTGTAGTCAGTGTGCAGTCTGTATTGTTTGTTACAGGTACTGAGGAGTCTGGGGTGTAGTCTCTATTGTTTGTTACCGGTACTGTGGAGTGTGGGTTGTAGTCAGGGTGAAGTCTGGACTGTTTGTTACAGGTACTGTGGAGTGTGGGGTGTTCTCAGGGTGTAGTCAGTATTGTTTGTTACACGTACTGTGGAGTGTGGTTTGTAGTCAGTGTGCAGTCTGTACTGTTTGTTACAGGTACTGTGGAGTGTGGGGTGTAGTCAGTGTGCAGTCTGTATTGTTTGTTACAGGTACTGTGGAGTGTGGGGTGTAGTCAGTGTGCAGACTGTACGGTTTGTTACAGGTACAGTGGAGTGTAGGGTGTAGTCTGTATTGTTTGTTACAGGTAATGTGGAGTGTGGAGTGTAGTCAGTGTGCAGTCTTTACTGTTTGTTACAGGTACTGTCGAGTGTGGGGTGTAGTCAGTGTGCAGTCTGTATTGTTTGTTACAGGTACTGTGGAGTGTGGGTTTTACTCAGGGTGTAGTCTGTACTGTTTGTTACAGGTACTGTGGAGTGTGGAGTGTAGTCAGTGTGCAGTCTGTACTGTTCGTTACAGGTACTGTGGAGTGTGGGGTGTAGCCTGTATTGTTTTTTACATGTACTGTGGAGTGTGGGGTGTAGTCAGTGTGCAGTCTGTACTCTTTGTTACAGGTACTGTGGAGTGTGGGCTGTAGTCAGTGTGCAGACTGTACTATTTGTTACACGTAATGTGGAGAGTGGGTTGTAGTCAGTGTGCAGTCTGTACTGTTTGTTACATGTACTGTGGTGTGTGGGGTGTAGCCTGTATTGTTTGTTACAGGTACTGTGGAGTGTGGGGTGTAGTCAGTGTGCAGTCTGTATTGTTTGTTACAGGTACTGTGGAGTGTGGGGTGTAGTCAGTTTGCAGTCTGTACTGTTTGTTACAGGTACAGTGGAGTGTGTGGTGTAGACTGTATTGTTTGTTACAGGTACTGTTAAATGTGGGGTGTAGTCAGGGTGTAGTCTGTACTGTTTGTTACATGTACTGTGGAGTGTGAGGTGTAGTCTGTCTTGTTTGTTACAGGTACTGTGGAGTGTGGGGTGTAGTCAGTGTGCAGTCTGTCCTGTTTGTTACAGGTACTGTGGAGTGTAGTCAGTGTGCAGTCTGTACTGTTCGTTACAGGTACAGTGGAGTGTGGGGTTTAGTCTGTATAGTTTGTTACAGGTACTGTGGAGTGTGGGGTGTAGTCAGTGTGCAGTCTGTACTGTTTGTTACAGGTACTGTGGAGTGTGGGGTGTAGTCAGGGTGTAGTCAGTATTGTTTGTTACAGGTACTGTGGAGTGTTGGGTGTAGTCAGTGTGCAGTCTGTACTGTTTGTTACAGGTACAGTGGAGTGTGTGGTGTAGACTGTATTGTTTGTTACAGGTACTGTGGAGTGTGGGGTGTAGTCAGTGTGCAGTCTGTACTGTTTGGTACAGGTACTGTGGAGTGTGGTGAGTAGTCAGGGTGTAGTCAGTATTGTTTGTTACAGGTACTGTGGAGTGTGGGGTGTAGTCAGTGTGCAGTCTGTACTGTTTGTTACATGTACCGTGGAGTGTGGGGTGTAGCCTGTATTGTTTGTTACAGGTACTGTGGAGTGCCGGGTGTAGTCAGTGTGCAGTCTGTATTGTTTGTTACAGGTACTGAGGAGTCTGGGGTGTAGTCTCTATTGTTTGTTACCGGTACTGTGGAGTGTGGGGTGTAGTCAGGGTGAAGTCTGGACTGTTTGTTACAGGTACTGTGGAGTGTGGGGTGTTCTCAGGGTGTAGTCAGTATTGTTTGTTACACGTACTGTGGAGTGTGGTTTGTAGTCAGTGTGCAGTCTGTACTGTTTGTTACAGGTACTGTGGAGTGTGGGGTGTAGTCAGTGTGCAGTCTGTATTGTTTGTTACAGGTACTGTGGAGTGTGGGGTGTAGTCAGTGTGCAGACTGTACGGTTTGTTACAGGTACAGTGGAGTGTAGGGTGTAGTCTGTATTGTTTGTTACAGGTAATGTGGAGTGTGGAGTGTAGTCAGTGTGCAGTCTTTACTGTTTGTTACAGGTACTGTCGAGTGTGGGGTGTAGTCAGTGTGCAGTCTGTATTGTTTGTTACAGGTACTGTGGAGTGTGGGTTGTACTCAGGGTGTAGTCTGTACTGTTTGTTACAGGTACTGTGGAGTGTGGAGTGTAGTCAGTGTGCAGTCTGTACTGTTCGTTACAGGTACAGTGGAGTGTGGGGTTTAGTCTGTATAGTTTGTTACAAGTACTGTGGAGTGTGGGGTGTAGTCAGTGTGCAGTCTATACTGTTTGTTACAGGTACTGTGGAGTGTTGGGTGTAGTCAGTTTGCTGTCTGTACTGTTTGTTACTGGTGCAGTGAATTGTGCGGTGTAGCCTGTATTGTTCGTCACAGGTATTGTGGAGTGTGGGGTTTAGTCAGTGTGCAGTCCGTACTGTTTGTTACATGTACCGTGGAGTGTGGGGTGTAGCCTGTATTGTTTGTTACAGGTACTGTGGAGTGCCGGGTGTAGTCAGTGTGCAGTCTGTATTGTTTGTTACAGGTACTGAGGAGTCTGGGGTGTAGTCTCTATTGTTTGTTACCGGTACTGTGGAGTGTGGGGTGTAGTCAGGGTGAAGTCTGGACTGTTTGTTACAGGTACTGTGGAGTGTGGGGTGTTCTCAGGGTGTAGTCAGTATTGTTTGTTACACGTACTGTGGAGTGTGGTTTGTAGTCAGTGTGCAGTCTGTACTGTTTGTTACAGGTACTGTGGAGTGTGGGGTGTAGTCAGTGTGCAGTCTGTATTGTTTGTTACAGGTACTGTGGAGTGTGGGGTGTAGTCAGTGTGCAGACTGTACGGTTTGTTACAGGTACAGTGGAGTGTAGGGTGTAGTCTGTATTGTTTGTTACAGGTAATGTGGAGTGTGGAGTGTAGTCAGTGTGCAGTCTTTACTGTTTGTTACAGGTACTGTCGAGTGTGGGGTGTAGTCAGTGTGCAGTCTGTATTGTTTGTTACAGGTACTGTGGAGTGTGGGTTGTACTCAGGGTGTAGTCTGTACTGTTTGTTACAGGTACTGTGGAGTGTGGAGTGTAGTCAGTGTGCAGTCTGTACTGTTCGTTACAGGTACTGTGGAGTGTGGGGTGTAGCCTGTATTGTTTTTTACATGTACTGTGGAGTGTGGGGTGTAGTCAGTGTGCAGTCTGTACTCTTTGTTACAGGTACTGTGGAGTGTGGGCTGTAGTCAGTGTGCAGACTGTACTATTTGTTACACGTAATGTGGAGAGTGGGTTGTAGTCAGTGTGCAGTCTGTACTGTTTGTTACATGTACTGTGGTGTGTGGGGTGTAGCCTGTATTGTTTGTTACAGGTACTGTGGAGTGTGGGGTGTAGTCAGTGTGCAGTCTGTATTGTTTGTTACAGGTACTGTGGAGTGTGGGGTGTAGTCAGTTTGCAGTCTGTACTGTTTGTTACAGGTACAGTGGAGTGTGTGGTGTAGACTGTATTGTTTGTTACAGGTACTGTTAAATGTGGGGTGTAGTCAGGGTGTAGTCTGTACTGTTTGTTACATGTACTGTGGAGTGTGAGGTGTAGTCTGTCTTGTTTGTTACAGGTACTGTGGAGTGTGGGGTGTAGTCAGTGTGCAGTCTGTCCTGTTTGTTACAGGTACTGTGGAGTGTAGTCAGTGTGCAGTCTGTACTGTTCGTTACATGTACAGTGGAGTGTGGGGTTTAGTCTGTATAGTTTGTTACAGGTACTGTGGAGTGTGGGGTGTAGTCAGTGTGCAGTCTGTACTGTTTGTTACAGGTACTGTGGAGTGTGGGGTGTAGTCAGGGTGTAGTCAGTATTGTTTGTTACAGGTACTGTGGAGTGTTGGGTGTAGTCAGTGTGCAGTCTGTACTGTTTGTTACAGGTACAGTGGAGTGTGTGGTGTAGACTGTATTGTTTGTTACAGGTACTGTGGAGTGTGGGGTGTAGTCAGTGTGCAGTCTGTACTGTTTGGTACAGGTACTGTGGAGTGTGGTGTGTAGTCAGGGTGTAGTCAGTATTGTTTGTTACAGGTACTGTGGAGTGTGGGGTGTAGTCAGTGTGCAGTCTGTACTGTTTGTTACATGTACCGTGGAGTGTGGGGTGTAGCCTGTATTGTTTGTTACAGGTACTGTGGAGTGCCGGGTGTAGTCAGTGTGCAGTCTGTATTGTTTGTTACAGGTACTGAGGAGTCTGGGGTGTAGTCTCTATTGTTTGTTACCGGTACTGTGGAGTGTGGGGTGTAGTCAGGGTGAAGTCTGGACTGTTTGTTACAGGTACTGTGGAGTGTGGGGTGTTCTCAGGGTGTAGACTGTACGGTTTGTTACAGGTACAGTGGAGTGTAGGGTGTAGTCTGTATTGTTTGTTACAGGTAATGTGGAGTGTGGAGTGTAGTCAGTGTGCAGTCTTTACTGTTTGTTACAGGTACTGTCGAGTGTGGGGTGTAGTCAGTGTGCAGTCTGTATTGTTTGTTACAGGTACTGTGGAGTGTGGGTTGTACTCAGGGTGTAGTCTGTACTGTTTGTTACAGGTACTGTGGAGTGTGGAGTGTAGTCAGTGTGCAGTCTGTACTGTTCGTTACAGGTACAGTGGAGTGTGGGGTTTAGTCTGTATAGTTTGTTACAAGTACTGTGGAGTGTGGGGTGTAGTCAGTGTGCAGTCTATACTGTTTGTTACAGGTACTGTGGAGTGTTGGGTGTAGTCAGTTTGCTGTCTGTACTGTTTGTTACTGGTGCAGTGAATTGTGCGGTGTAGCCTGTATTGTTCGTCACAGGTATTGTGGAGTGTGGGGTTTAGTCAGTGTGCAGTCCGTACTGTTTGTTACATGTACTGTGGAGTGTGGGGTGTAGCCTGTATTGTTTGTGACATGTACTGTGGAGTGCGGCGTGTAGTCAGTGTGCAGTCTGTATTGTTTGTTACAGGCACTGTGGAGTGTGGGGTGCAGTCTGTATTGTTTGTTACAGGTACTGTGGAGTTTGGGGTGTAGTCAGGGTGAAGTCTGTACTGTTTGTTACAGGTACTGTGGAGTGTGGGGTGTAGTCTGTGTGCAGTCTGTACTGTTTGTTACAGGTACTGTGGAGTGTGGGGTGTAGCCTGTATTGTTTTTTACATGTACTGTGGAGAGTGGCGTGTAGTCAGTGTGCAGTCTGTACTCTTTGTTACAGGTACTGTGGAGTGTGGGCTGTAGTCAGTGTGCAGACTGTACTATTTGTTACACGTAATGTGGAGAGTGGGTTGTAGTCAGTGTGCAGTCTGTACTGTTTGTTACATGTACTGTGGTGTGTGGGGTGTAGCCTGTATTGTTTGTTCGATGTACTGTGGAGTGTGGGGTGTAGTCAGTGTGCAGTCTGAATTGTTTGTTACAGGTACTGTGGAGTGTGGGGTGTAGTCAGTGTGCAGTCTATACTGTTTGTTACAGGTACTGTGGAGTGTTGGGTGTAGTCAGTTTGCTGTCTGTACTGTTTGTTACTGGTGCAGTGAATTGTGCGGTGTAGCCTGTATTGTTCGTCACCGGTATTGTGGAGTGTGGGGTTTAGTCAGTGTGCAGTCTGTACTGTTTGTTACATGTACTGTGGAGTGTGGGGTGTAGCCTGTATTGTTTGTGACATGTACTGTGGAGTGCGGCGTGTAGTCAGTGTGCAGTCTGTATTGTTTGTTACAGGCACTGTGGAGTGTGGGGTGTAGTCTGTATTGTTTGTTACAGGCACTGTGGAGTTTGGGGTGTAGTCAGGGTGAAGTCTGTACTGTTTGCTACAGGTACTGTGGAGTGTGGGGTGTAGTCAGTGTGCAGTCTGTACTGTTTGTTACAGGTACTGTGGAGTGTGGGGTGTAGCCTGTATTGTTTTTTACATGTACTGTGGAGTGTGGGGTGTAGTCAGTGTGCAGTCTGTATTGTTTGTTACAGGTACTGTGGAGTGTGGGGTGTAGTCAGGGTGTAGTCAGTATTGTTTGTTACAGGTACTGTGGAGTGTTGGGTGTAGTAAGTGTGCAGTCTGTACTGTTTGTTACAGGTACAGTGGAGTGTGTGGTGTAGACTGTATTGTTTGTTCCAAGTACTGTTAAATGTGGGGTGTAGTCAGGGTGTAGTCTGTACTGTTTGTTACATGTACTGTGGTGTGTGAGGTGTAGTCTGTCTTGTTTGTTACAGGTACTGTGGAGTGTGGGGTGTAGTCAGTGTGCAGTCTGTATTGTTTGTTACAGGTACTGTGGAGTGTGGGGTGTAGTCAGGGTGTAGTCAGTATTGTTTGTTACAGGTACTGTGGAGTGTTGGGTGTAGTCAGTCTGCAGTCTTTACTGTTTGTTACAGGTACAGTGGAGTGTGTGGTGTAGACTGTATTGTTTGTTCCAGGTACTGTTAAATGTGGGGTGTAGTCAGGGTGTAGTCTGTACTGTTTGTTACATGTACTGTGGTGTGTGAGGTGTAGTCTGTCTTGTTTGTTACAGGTACTGTGGTGTGTGGGGTGCAGCCTGTATTGATTGTTCGAGGTACTGTGGAGTGTGGGGTGTAGTCAGTGTGCAGTCTGTATTGTTTGTTACAGGTACTGTGGAGTGTGGGGTGTAGTCAGGGTGTAGTCAGTATTGTTTGTTACAGGTACTGTGGAGTGTTGGGTGTAGTCAGTGTGCAGTCTGTACTGTTTGTTACAGGTAATGTGGAGAGTGGGTTGTAGTCAGTGTGCAGTCTGTACTGTTTGTTACATGTACTGTGGTGTGTGGGGTGTAGCCTGTATTGTTTGTTCGAGGTACTGTGGAGTGTGGGGTGTAGTCAGTGTGCAGTCTGTATTGTTTGTTACAGGTACTGTGGAGTGTGGGGTGTAGTCAGTGTGCAGTCTGTACTGTTTGTTACAGGTACAGTGGAGTGTGTGGTGTAGACTGTATTGTTTGTTACAGGTAATGTGGAGAGTGGGTTGTAGTCAGTGTGCTGTCTGTACTGTTTTTTACATGTACGGTGGAGTGTGGGGTGTAGTCAGTGTTCAGTCTGTACTCTTTGTTACAGGTACTGTGGAGTGTGGGGTGTAGTCAGTGTGCAGTCTGTAGTGTTTGTTACAGGTAATGTGGAGAGTGGGTTGTAGTCAGTGTGCAGTCTGTACTGTTTGTTACATGTACTGTGGTGTGTGGGGTGTAGCCTGTATTGTTTGTTCGAGGTACTGTGGAGTGTGGGGTGTAGTCAGTGTGCAGTCTGTATTGTTTGTTACAGATACTGTGGAGTGTGGGGTGTAGTCAGGGTGTAGTCAGTATTGTTTGTTACAGGTACTGTGGAGTGTTGGGTGTAGTCAGGTGCAGTCTGTACTGTTTGTTACAGGTACAGTGGCGTGTGTGGTGTAGACTGTATTGTTTGTTACAGGTACTGTGGAGTGTGGGGTGTAGTCAGTGTGCAGTCTGTACTGTTTGTTACAGGTACTGTGGAGTGTGGGGTGTAGTCAGGGTGTAGTCAGTATTGTTTGTTACATGTACTGTGGAGTGTGGGGTGTAGCCTGTATTGTTTGTGACATGTACTGTGGAGTGCGGCGTGTAGTCAGTGTGCAGTCTGTATTGTTTGTTACAGGCACTGTGGAGTGTGGGGTGTAGTCTGTATTGTTTGTTACAGGTACTGTGGAGTTTGGGGTGTAGTCAGGGTGAAGTCTGTACTGGTTGTTGCAGGTAATGTGGAGTGTGGGTTGTAGTCAGTGTGCAGTCTGTACTGTTTGTTACAGGTACAGTGGAGTATGTGGTGTAGCCTGTATTGTTTGTTACAGGTACTGTGGAGTGTGGGCTTCAGTCAGGGTTTAGTCTGTACTGTATGTTACAGGTACTGTGGAGTGTGGGGTGTAGTCAGTGTGCAGTCTGTACGGTTCGTTACAGGTACAGTGGAGTGTGGGGTGTAGTCTGTATTGTTTGTTACAGGTAATGTGGAGTGTGGAGTGTAGTCAGTGTGCAGTCTTTACTGTTTGTTACAGGTACTGTTGAGTGTGGGGTGTAGTCAGTGTGCAGTCTGTATTGTTTGTTACAGGTACTGTGGAGTGTGGGGTGTAGTCAGTGTGCAGACTGTATTGTTTGTTACAGGTACTGTGGAGTGTGGGTTGTACTCGGGGTGTAGTCTGTACTGTTTGTTACAGGTACTGTGGAGTGTGGAGTGTAGTCAGTGTGCAGTCTGTACTGTTTGTTACTGGTGCAGTGAATTGTGCGGTGTAGCCTGTATTGTTCGTCACAGGTATTGTGGAGTGTGGGGTTTAGTCAGTGTGCAGTCTGTACTGTTTGTTACATGTACTGTGGAGTGTGGGGTTTAGTCTGAATAGTTTGTTACAGGTACTGTGGAGTGTGGGGTGTAGTCAGTGTGCAGTCTATACTGTTTGTTACAGGTACTGTGGAGTGTTGGGTGTAGTCAGTTTGCTGTCTGTACTGTTTGTTACTGGTGCAGTGAATTGTGCGGTGTAGCCTGTATTGTTCGTCACAGGTATTGTGGAGTGTGGGGTTTAGTCAGTGTGCAGTCTGTACTGTTTGTTACATGTACTGTGGAGTGTGGGGTGTAGCCTGTATTATTTGTGACATGTACTGTGGAGTGCGGCGTGTAGTCAGTGTGCAGTCTGTATTGTTTGTTACAGGCACTGTGGAGTGTGGGGTGTAGTCTGTATTGTTTGTTACAGGTACTGTGGAGTGTGGGGTGTAGTCAGTGTGCAGTCTGTACTGTTTGTTACAGGTACTGTGGAGTGTGGGGTGTAGCCTGTATTGTTTTTTACATGTACTGTGGAGAGTGGGGTGTAGTCAGTGTGCAGTCTGTACTCTTTGTTACAGGTACTGTGGAGTGTGGGCTGTAGTCAGTGTGCAGACTGTACTATTTGTTACACGTAATGTGGAGAGTGGGTTGTAGTCAGTGTGCAGTCTGTACTGTTTGTTACATGTACTGTGGTGTGTGGGGTGTAGCCTGTATTGTTTGTTCGAGGTACTGTGGAGTGTGGGGTGTAGTCAGTGTGCAGTCTGTATTGTTTGTTACAGGTACTGTGGAGTGTGGGGTGTAGTCAGTGTGCAGTCTATACTGTTTGTTACAGGTACTGTGGAGTGTTGGGTGTAGTCAGTTTGCTGTCTGTACTGTTTGTTACTGGTGCAGTGAATTGTGCGGTGTAGCCTGTATTGTTCGTCACCGGTATTGTGGAGTGTGGGGTTTAGTCAGTGTGCAGTCTGTACTGTTTGTTACATGTACTGTGGAATGTGGGGTGTAGCCTGTATTGTTTGTGACATGTACTGTGGAGTGCGGCGTGTAGTCAGTGTGCAGTCTGTATTGTTTGTTACAGGCACTGTGGAGTGTGGGGTGTAGCCTGTATTGTTTGTTACAGGCACTGTGGAGTTTGGGGTGTAGTCAGGGTGAAGTCTGTACTGTTTGTTACAGGTACTGTGGAGTGTGGGGTTTAGTCAGTGTGCAGTCTGTACTGATTGTTACAGGTACTGTGGAGTGTGGGGTGTAGCCTGTATTGTTTTTTACATGTACTGTGGAGTGTGGGGTGTAGTCAGTGTGCAGTCTGTACTCTTTGTTACAGGTACTGTGGAGTGTGGGCTGTAGTCAGTGTGCAGTCTGTACTATTTGTTACACGTAATGTGGAGAGTGGGTTGTAGTCAGTGTGCAGTCTGTACTGTTTGTTACATGTACTGTGGTGTGTGGGGTGTAGCCTGTATTGTTTGTTCGAGGAACTGTGGAGTGTGGGGTGTAGTCAGTGTGCAGTCTGTATTGTTTGTTACAGGTACTGTGGAGTGTGGGGTGTAGTCAGGGTGTAGTCAGTATTGTTTGTTACAGGTACTGTGGAGTGTTGGGTGTAGTAAGTGTGCAGTCTGTACTGTTTGTTACAGGTACAGTGGAGTGTGTGGTGTAGACTGTATTGTTTGTTCCAGGTACTGTTAAATGTGGGGTGTAGTCAGGGTGTAGTCTGTACTGTTTGTTACATGTACTGTGGTGTGTGAGGTGTAGTCTGTCTAGTTTGTTACAGGTACTGTGGAGTGTGGGGTGTAGTCAGTGTGCAGTCTGTATTGTTTGTTACAGGTACTGTGGTGTGTGAGGTGTAGTCTGTCTTGTTTGTTACAGGTACTGTGGTGTGTGGGGTGTAGCCTGTATTGGTTGTTCGAGGTACTGTGGAGTGTGGGGTGTAGTCAGTGTGCAGTCTGTATTGTTTGTTACAGGTACTGTGGAGTGTGGGGTGTAGTCAGGGTGTAGTCAGTATTGTTTGTTACAGGTACTGTGGAGTGTGGGGTGTAGTCAGTGTGCAGTCTGTACTGTTTGTTACAGGTAATGTGGAGAGCGGGTTGTAGTCAGTGTGCAGTCTGTACTGTTTGTTACATGTACTGTGGTGTGTGGGGTGTAGCCTGTATTGTTTGTTCGAGGTACTGTGGAGTGTGGGGTGTAGTCAGTGTGCAGTCTGTATTGTTTGTTACAGGTACTGTGGAGTGTGGGGTGTAGTCAGGGTGTAGTCAGTATTGTTTGTTACAGGTACTGTGGAGTGTTGGGTGTAGTCAGTGTTCAGTCTGTACTGTTTGTTACAGGTACAGTGGAGTGTGTGGTGTAGACTGTATTTTTGTTACAGGTAATGTGGAGAGTGGGTTGTAGTCAGTGTGCAGTCTGTACTGTTTTTTACATGTACTGTGGAGTGTGGGGTGTAGTCAGTGTGCAGTCTGTACTCTTTGTTACAGGTACTGTGGAGTGTGGGGTGTAGTCAGTGTGCAGTCTGTACTGTTTGTTACAGGTAATGTGGAGAGTGGGTTGTAGTCAGTGTGCAGTCTGTACTGTTTGTTACATGTACTGTGGTGTGTGGGGTGTAGCCTGTATTGTTTGTTCGAGGTACTGTGGAGTGTGGGTTGTAGTCAGTGTGCAGTCTGTATTGTTTGTTACAGGTACTGTGGAGTGTGGGGTGTAGTCAGGGTGTAGTCAGTATTGTTTGTTACAGGTACTGTGGAGTGTTGGGTGTAGTCAGTGTGCAGTCTGTACTGTTTGTTACAGGTACAGTGGAGTGTGTGGTGTAGACTGTATTGTTTGTTACAGGTACTGTGGAGTGTGGGGTGTAGTCAGTGTGCAGTCTGTACTGTTTGTTACAGGTACTGTGGAGTGTGGGGTGTAGTCAGGGTGTAGTCAGTATTGTTTGTTACATGTACTGTGGAGTGTGGGGTGTAGCCTGTATTGTTTGTGACATGTACTGTGGAGTGCGGCGTGTAGTCAGTGTGCAGTCTGTACTCTTTGTTACAGGTACTGTGGAGTGTGGGCTGTAGTCAGTGTGCAGACTGTACTATTTGTTACACATAATGTGGAGAGTGGGTTGTAGTCAGTGTGCAGTCTGTACTGTTTGTTACATGTACTGTGGTGTGTGTGGTGTAGCCTGTATTGTTTGTTCGAGGTACTGTGGAGTGTGGGGTGTAGTCAGTGTGCAGTCTATACTGTTTGTTACAGGTACTGTGGAGTGTTGGGTGTAGTCAGTTTGCTGTCTGTACTGTTTGTTACTGGTGCAGTGAATTGTGCGGTGTAGCCTGTATTGTTCGTCACCGGTATTGTGGAGTGTGGGGTTTAGTCAGTGTGCAGTCTGTACTGTTTGTTACATGTACTGTGGAGTGTGGGGTGTAGCCTGTATTGTTTGTGACATGTACTGTGGAGTGCGGCGTGTAGTCAGTGTGCAGTCTGTATTGTTTGTTACAGGCACTGTGGAGTGTGGGGTGTAGTCTGTATTGTTTGTTACAGGCACTGTGGAGTTTGGGGTGTAGTCAGGGTGAAGTCTGTACTGTTTGTTACAGGTACTGTGGAGTGTGGGGTGTAGTCAGTGTGCAGTCTGTACTGTTTGTTACAGGTACTGTGGAGTATGGGGTGTAGCCTGTATTGTTTTTTACATGTACTGTGGAGTGTGGAGTGTAGTCAGTGTGCAGTCTTTACTGTTTGTTACAGGTTCTGTCGAGTGTGGGGTGTAGTTAGTGTGCAGTCTGTATTGTTTGTTACAGGTACTGTGGAGTGTGGGGTGTAGTCAGTGTGCAGACTGTACGGTTTGTTACAGGTACAGTGGAGTGTAGGGTGTAGTCTGTATTGTTTGTTACAGGTAATGTGGAGTGTGGAGTGTAGTCAGTGTGCAGTCTTTACTGTTTGTTACAGGTACTGTCGAGTGTGGGGTGTAGTCAGTGTGCAGTCTGTATTGATTGTTACAGGTACTGTGGAGTGTGGGTTGTACTCAGGGTGTAGTCTGTACTGTTTGTTACAGGTACTGTGGAGTGTGGAGTGTAGTCAGTGTGCAGTCTGTACTGTTCGTTACAGGTACAGTGGAGTGTGGGGTTTAGTCTGAATAGTTTGTTACAGGTACTGTGGAGTGTGGGGTGTAGTCAGTGTGCAGTCTATACTGTTTGTTACAGGTACTGTGGAGTGTTGGGTGTAGTCAGTTTGCTGTCTGTACTGTTTGTTACTGGTGCAGTGAATTGTGCGGTGTAGCCTGTATTGTTCGTCACAGGTATTGTGGAGTGTGGGGTTTAGTCAGTGTGCAGTCTGTACTGTTTGTTACATGTACTGTGGAGTGTGGGGTGTAGCCTGTATTATTTGAGACATGTACTGTGGAGTGCGGCGTGTAGTCAGTGTGCTGTCTGTATTGTTTGTTACAGGCACTGTGGAGTGTGGGGTGTAGTCTGTATTGTTTGTTACAGGTACTGTGGAGTGTGGGGTGTAGACAGTGTGCAGTCTGTACTGTTTGTTACAGGTACTGTGGAGTGTGGGGTGTAGCCTGTATTGTTTTTTACAGGTACTGTGGAGAGTGGGGTGTAGTCAGTGTGCAGTCTGTACTCTTTGTTACAGGTACTGTGGAGTGTGGGCTGTAGTCAGTGTGCAGACTGTACTATTTGTTACGCGTAATGTGGAGAGTGGGTTGTAGTCAGTGTGCAGTCTGTACTGTTTGTTACATGTACTGTGGTGTGTGGGGTGTAGTCAGTGTGCAGTCTATACTGTTTGTTACAGGTACTGTGGAGTGTTGGGTGTAGTCAGTTTGCTGTCTGTACTGTTTGTTACTGGTGCAGTGAATTGTGCGGTGTAGCCTGTATTGTTCGTCACCGGTATTGTGGAGTGTGGGGTTTAGTCAGTGTGCAGTCTGTATTCTTTGTTACATGTACTGTGGAGTGTGGGGTGTAGACTGTATTGTTTGTGACATGTACTGTGGAGTGTGGGGTGTAGTCAGTGTGCAGTCTGTACTCTTTGTTACAGGTACTGTGGAGTGTGGGCTGTAGTCAGTGTGCAGTCTGTACTATTTGTTACACGTAATGTGGAGAGTGGGTTGTTGTCAGTGTGCAGTCTGTACTGTTTGTTACATGTTCTGTGGTGTGTGGGGTGTAGCCTGTATTGTTTGTTCGAGGTACTGTGGAGTGTGGGGTGTAGTCAGTGTGCAGTCTGTATTGTTTGTTACAGGTACTGTGGAGTGTGGGGTGTAGTCAGGGTGTAGTCAGTATTGTTTGTTACAGGTACTGTGGAGTGTTGGGTGTAGTCAGTGTGCAGTCTTTACTGTTTGTTACAGGTACAGTGGAGTGTGTGGTGTAGACTGTATTGTTTGTTCCAGGTACTGTTAAATGTGGGGTGCAGTCAGGGTGTAGTCTGTACTGTTTGTTACATGTACTGTGGTGTGTGAGGTGTAGTCTGTCTTGTTTGTTACAGGTACTGTGGTGTGTGGGGTGCAGCCTGTATTGATTGTTCGAGGTACTGTGGAGTGTGGGGTGTAGTCAGTGTGCAGTCTGTACTGTTTGTTACAGGTACTGTGGAGTGTGGGGTGTAGCCTGTATTGTTTTTTACATGTACTGTGGAGTGTGGGGTGTAGTCAGTGTGCAGTCTGTACTCTTTGTTACAGGTACTGTGGAGTGTGGGCTGTAGTCAGTGTGCAGTCTGTACTATTTGTTACACGTAATGTGGAGAGTGGGTTGTAGTCAGTGTGCAGTCTGTACTGTTTGTTACATGTACTGTGGTGTGTGGGGTGTAGCCTGTATTGTTTGTTCGAGGAACTGTGGAGTGTGGGGTGTAGTCAGTGTGCAGTCTGTATTGTTTGTTACAGGTACTGTGGAGTGTGGGGTGTAGTCAGGGTGTAGTCAGTATTGTTTGTTACAGGTACTGTGGAGTGTTGGGTGTAGTAAGTGTGCAGTCTGTACTGTTTGTTACAGGTACAGTGGAGTGTGTGGTGTAGACTGTATTGTTTGTTCCAGGTACTGTTAAATGTGGGGTGTAGTCAGGGTGTAGTCTGTACTGTTTGTTACATGTACTGTGGTGTGTGAGGTGTAGTCTGTCTAGTTTGTTACAGGTACTGTGGAGTGTGGGGTGTAGTCAGTGTGCAGTCTGTATTGTTTGTTACAGGTACTGTGGTGTGTGAGGTGTAGTCTGTCTTGTTTGTTACAGGTACTGTGGTGTGTGGGGTGTAGCCTGTATTGGTTGTTCGAGGTACTGTGGAGTGTGGGGTGTAGTCAGTGTGCAGTCTGTATTGTTTGTTACAGGTACTGTGGAGTGTGGGGTGTAGTCAGGGTGTAGTCAGTATTGTTTGTTACAGGTACTGTGGAGTGTGGGGTGTAGTCAGTGTGCAGTCTGTACTGTTTGTTACAGGTAATGTGGAGAGCGGGTTGTAGTCAGTGTGCAGTCTGTACTGTTTGTTACATGTACTGTGGTGTGTGGGGTGTAGCCTGTATTGTTTGTTCGAGGTACTGTGGAGTGTGGGGTGTAGTCAGTGTGCAGTCTGTATTGTTTGTTACAGGTACTGTGGAGTGTGGGGTGTAGTCAGGGTGTAGTCAGTATTGTTTGTTACAGGTACTGTGGAGTGTTGGGTGTAGTCAGTGTTCAGTCTGTACTGTTTGTTACAGGTACAGTGGAGTGTGTGGTGTAGACTGTATTTTTGTTACAGGTAATGTGGAGAGTGGGTTGTAGTCAGTGTGCAGTCTGTACTGTTTTTTACATGTACTGTGGAGTGTGGGGTGTAGTCAGTGTGCAGTCTGTACTCTTTGTTACAGGTACTGTGGAGTGTGGGGTGTAGTCAGTGTGCAGTCTGTACTGTTTGTTACAGGTAATGTGGAGAGTGGGTTGTAGTCAGTGTGCAGTCTGTACTGTTTGTTACATGTACTGTGGTGTGTGGGGTGTAGCCTGTATTGTTTGTTCGAGGTACTGTGGAGTGTGGGTTGTAGTCAGTGTGCAGTCTGTATTGTTTGTTACAGGTACTGTGGAGTGTGGGGTGTAGTCAGGGTGTAGTCAGTATTGTTTGTTACAGGTACTGTGGAGTGTTGGGTGTAGTCAGTGTGCAGTCTGTACTGTTTGTTACAGGTACAGTGGAGTGTGTGGTGTAGACTGTATTGTTTGTTACAGGTACTGTGGAGTGTGGGGTGTAGTCAGTGTGCAGTCTGTACTGTTTGTTACAGGTACTGTGGAGTGTGGGGTGTAGTCAGGGTGTAGTCAGTATTGTTTGTTACATGTACTGTGGAGTGTGGGGTGTAGCCTGTATTGTTTGTGACATGTACTGTGGAGTGCGGCGTGTAGTCAGTGTGCAGTCTGTACTCTTTGTTACAGGTACTGTGGAGTGTGGGCTGTAGTCAGTGTGCAGACTGTACTATTTGTTACACATAATGTGGAGAGTGGGTTGTAGTCAGTGTGCAGTCTGTACTGTTTGTTACATGTACTGTGGTGTGTGTGGTGTAGCCTGTATTGTTTGTTCGAGGTACTGTGGAGTGTGGGGTGTAGTCAGTGTGCAGTCTATACTGTTTGTTACAGGTACTGTGGAGTGTGGGGTGTAGTCTGTATTGTTTGTTACAGGTACTGTGGAGTGTGGGGTGTAGTCAGTGTGCAGTCTGTACTGTTTGTTACAGGTACTGTGGAGTGTGGGGTGTAGCCTGTATTGTTTTTTACAGGTACTGTGGAGAGTGGGGTGTAGTCAGTGTGCAGTCTGTACTCTTTGTTACAGGTACTGTGGAGTGTGGGCTGTAGTCAGTGTGCAGACTGTACTATTTGTTACGCGTAATGTGGAGAGTGGGTTGTAGTCAGTGTGCAGTCTGTACTGTTTGTTACATGTACTGTGGTGTGTGGGGTGTAGTCAGTGTGCAGTCTATACTGTTTGTTACAGGTACTGTGGAGTGTTGGGTGTAGTCAGTTTGCTGTCTGTACTGTTTGTTACTGGTGCAGTGAATTGTGCGGTGTAGCCTGTATTGTTCGTCACCGGTATTGTGGAGTGTGGGGTTTAGTCAGTGTGCAGTCTGTATTCTTTGTTACATGTACTGTGGAGTGTGGGGTGTAGACTGTATTGTTTGTGACATGTACTGTGGAGTGTGGGGTGTAGTCAGTGTGCAGTCTGTACTCTTTGTTACAGGTACTGTGGAGTGTGGGCTGTAGTCAGTGTGCAGTCTGTACTATTTGTTACACGTAATGTGGAGAGTGGGTTGTTGTCAGTGTGCAGTCTGTACTGTTTGTTACATGTTCTGTGGTGTGTGGGGTGTAGCCTGTATTGTTTGTTCGAGGTACTGTGGAGTGTGGGGTGTAGTCAGTGTGCAGTCTGTATTGTTTGTTACAGGTACTGTGGAGTGTGGGGTGTAGTCAGGGTGTAGTCAGTATTGTTTGTTACAGGTACTGTGGAGTGTTGGGTGTAGTCAGTGTGCAGTCTTTACTGTTTGTTACAGGTACAGTGGAGTGTGTGGTGTAGACTGTATTGTTTGTTCCAGGTACTGTTAAATGTGGGGTGCAGTCAGGGTGTAGTCTGTACTGTTTGTTACATGTACTGTGGTGTGTGAGGTGTAGTCTGTCTTGTTTGTTACAGGTACTGTGGTGTGTGGGGTGCAGCCTGTATTGATTGTTCGAGGTACTGTGGAGTGTGGGGTGTAGTCAGTGTGCAGTCTGTACTGTTTGTTACAGGTACTGTGGAGTGTGGGGTGTAGCCTGTATTGTTTTTTACATGTACTGTGGAGTGTGGGGTGTAGTCAGTGTGCAGTCTGTACTCTTTGTTACAGGTACTGTGGAGTGTGGGCTGTAGTCAGTGTGCAGTCTGTACTATTTGTTACACGTAATGTGGAGAGTGGGTTGTAGTCAGTGTGCAGTCTGTACTGTTTGTTACATGTACTGTGGTGTGTGGGGTGTAGCCTGTATTGTTTGTTCGAGGAACTGTGGAGTGTGGGGTGTAGTCAGTGTGCAGTCTGTATTGTTTGTTACAGGTACTGTGGAGTGTGGGGTGTAGTCAGGGTGTAGTCAGTATTGTTTGTTACAGGTACTGTGGAGTGTTGGGTGTAGTAAGTGTGCAGTCTGTACTGTTTGTTACAGGTACAGTGGAGTGTGTGGTGTAGACTGTATTGTTTGTTCCAGGTACTGTTAAATGTGGGGTGTAGTCAGGGTGTAGTCTGTACTGTTTGTTACATGTACTGTGGTGTGTGAGGTGTAGTCTGTCTAGTTTGTTACAGGTACTGTGGAGTGTGGGGTGTAGTCAGTGTGCAGTCTGTATTGTTTGTTACAGGTACTGTGGTGTGTGAGGTGTAGTCTGTCTTGTTTGTTACAGGTACTGTGGTGTGTGGGGTGTAGCCTGTATTGGTTGTTCGAGGTACTGTGGAGTGTGGGGTGTAGTCAGTGTGCAGTCTGTATTGTTTGTTACAGGTACTGTGGAGTGTGGGGTGTAGTCAGGGTGTAGTCAGTATTGTTTGTTACAGGTACTGTGGAGTGTGGGGTGTAGTCAGTGTGCAGTCTGTACTGTTTGTTACAGGTAATGTGGAGAGCGGGTTGTAGTCAGTGTGCAGTCTGTACTGTTTGTTACATGTACTGTGGTGTGTGGGGTGTAGCCTGTATTGTTTGTTCGAGGTACTGTGGAGTGTGGGGTGTAGTCAGTGTGCAGTCTGTATTGTTTGTTACAGGTACTGTGGAGTGTGGGGTGTAGTCAGGGTGTAGTCAGTATTGTTTGTTACAGGTACTGTGGAGTGTTGGGTGTAGTCAGTGTTCAGTCTGTACTGTTTGTTACAGGTACAGTGGAGTGTGTGGTGTAGACTGTATTTTTGTTACAGGTAATGTGGAGAGTGGGTTGTAGTCAGTGTGCAGTCTGTACTGTTTTTTACATGTACTGTGGAGTGTGGGGTGTAGTCAGTGTGCAGTCTGTACTCTTTGTTACAGGTACTGTGGAGTGTGGGGTGTAGTCAGTGTGCAGTCTGTACTGTTTGTTACAGGTAATGTGGAGAGTGGGTTGTAGTCAGTGTGCAGTCTGTACTGTTTGTTACATGTACTGTGGTGTGTGGGGTGTAGCCTGTATTGTTTGTTCGAGGTACTGTGGAGTGTGGGTTGTAGTCAGTGTGCAGTCTGTATTGTTTGTTACAGGTACTGTGGAGTGTGGGGTGTAGTCAGGGTGTAGTCAGTATTGTTTGTTACAGGTACTGTGGAGTGTTGGGTGTAGTCAGTGTGCAGTCTGTACTGTTTGTTACAGGTACAGTGGAGTGTGTGGTGTAGACTGTATTGTTTGTTACAGGTACTGTGGAGTGTGGGGTGTAGTCAGTGTGCAGTCTGTACTGTTTGTTACAGGTACTGTGGAGTGTGGGGTGTAGTCAGGGTGTAGTCAGTATTGTTTGTTACATGTACTGTGGAGTGTGGGGTGTAGCCTGTATTGTTTGTGACATGTACTGTGGAGTGCGGCGTGTAGTCAGTGTGCAGTCTGTACTCTTTGTTACAGGTACTGTGGAGTGTGGGCTGTAGTCAGTGTGCAGACTGTACTATTTGTTACACATAATGTGGAGAGTGGGTTGTAGTCAGTGTGCAGTCTGTACTGTTTGTTACATGTACTGTGGTGTGTGTGGTGTAGCCTGTATTGTTTGTTCGAGGTACTGTGGAGTGTGGGGTGTAGTCAGTGTGCAGTCTATACTGTTTGTTACAGGTACTGTGGAGTGTTGGGTGTAGTCAGTTTGCTGTCTGTACTGTTTGTTACTGGTGCAGTGAATTGTGCGGTGTAGCCTGTATTGTTCGTCACCGGTATTGTGGAGTGTGGGGTTTAGTCAGTGTGCAGTCTGTACTGTTTGTTACATGTACTGTGGAGTGTGGGGTGTAGCCTGTATTGTTTGTGACATGTACTGTGGAGTGCGGCGTGTAGTCAGTGTGCAGTCTGTATTGTTTGTTACAGGCACTGTGGAGTGTGGGGTGTAGTCTGTATTGTTTGTTACAGGCACTGTGGAGTTTGGGGTGTAGTCAGGGTGAAGTCTGTACTGTTTGTTACAGGTACTGTGGAGTGTGGGGTGTAGTCAGTGTGCAGTCTGTACTGTTTGTTACAGGTACTGTGGAGTATGGGGTGTAGCCTGTATTGTTTTTTACATGTACTGTGGAGTGTGGAGTGTAGTCAGTGTGCAGTCTTTACTGTTTGTTACAGGTTCTGTCGAGTGTGGGGTGTAGTTAGTGTGCAGTCTGTATTGTTTGTTACAGGTACTGTGGAGTGTGGGGTGTAGTCAGTGTGCAGACTGTACGGTTTGTTACAGGTACAGTGGAGTGTAGGGTGTAGTCTGTATTGTTTGTTACAGGTAATGTGGAGTGTGGAGTGTAGTCAGTGTGCAGTCTTTACTGTTTGTTACAGGTACTGTCGAGTGTGGGGTGTAGTCAGTGTGCAGTCTGTATTGATTGTTACAGGTACTGTGGAGTGTGGGTTGTACTCAGGGTGTAGTCTGTACTGTTTGTTACAGGTACTGTGGAGTGTGGAGTGTAGTCAGTGTGCAGTCTGTACTGTTCGTTACAGGTACAGTGGAGTGTGGGGTTTAGTCTGAATAGTTTGTTACAGGTACTGTGGAGTGTGGGGTGTAGTCAGTGTGCAGTCTATACTGTTTGTTACAGGTACTGTGGAGTGTTGGGTGTAGTCAGTTTGCTGTCTGTACTGTTTGTTACTGGTGCAGTGAATTGTGCGGTGTAGCCTGTATTGTTCGTCACAGGTATTGTGGAGTGTGGGGTTTAGTCAGTGTGCAGTCTGTACTGTTTGTTACATGTACTGTGGAGTGTGGGGTGTAGCCTGTATTATTTGAGACATGTACTGTGGAGTGCGGCGTGTAGTCAGTGTGCTGTCTGTATTGTTTGTTACAGGCACTGTGGAGTGTGGGGTGTAGTCTGTATTGTTTGTTACAGGTACTGTGGAGTGTGGGGTGTAGTCAGTGTGCAGTCTGTACTGTTTGTTACAGGTACTGTGGAGTGTGGGGTGTAGCCTGTATTGTTTTTTACAGGTACTGTGGAGAGTGGGGTGTAGTCAGTGTGCAGTCTGTACTCTTTGTTACAGGTACTGTGGAGTGTGGGCTGTAGTCAGTGTGCAGACTGTACTATTTGTTACGCGTAATGTGGAGAGTGGGTTGTAGTCAGTGTGCAGTCTGTACTGTTTGTTACATGTACTGTGGTGTGTGGGGTGTAGTCAGTGTGCAGTCTATACTGTTTGTTACAGGTACTGTGGAGTGTTGGGTGTAGTCAGTTTGCTGTCTGTACTGTTTGTTACTGGTGCAGTGAATTGTGCGGTGTAGCCTGTATTGTTCGTCACCGGTATTGTGGAGTGTGGGGTTTAGTCAGTGTGCAGTCTGTATTCTTTGTTACATGTACTGTGGAGTGTGGGGTGTAGACTGTATTGTTTGTGACATGTACTGTGGAGTGTGGGGTGTAGTCAGTGTGCAGTCTGTACTCTTTGTTACAGGTACTGTGGAGTGTGGGCTGTAGTCAGTGTGCAGTCTGTACTATTTGTTACACGTAATGTGGAGAGTGGGTTGTTGTCAGTGTGCAGTCTGTACTGTTTGTTACATGTTCTGTGGTGTGTGGGGTGTAGCCTGTATTGTTTGTTCGAGGTACTGTGGAGTGTGGGGTGTAGTCAGTGTGCAGTCTGTATTGTTTGTTACAGGTACTGTGGAGTGTGGGGTGTAGTCAGGGTGTAGTCAGTATTGTTTGTTACAGGTACTGTGGAGTGTTGGGTGTAGTCAGTGTGCAGTCTTTACTGTTTGTTACAGGTACAGTGGAGTGTGTGGTGTAGACTGTATTGTTTGTTCCAGGTACTGTTAAATGTGGGGTGCAGTCAGGGTGTAGTCTGTACTGTTTGTTACATGTACTGTGGTGTGTGAGGTGTAGTCTGTCTTGTTTGTTACAGGTACTGTGGTGTGTGGGGTGCAGCCTGTATTGATTGTTCGAGGTACTGTGGAGTGTGGGGTGTAGTCAGTGTGCAGTCTGTATTGTTTGTTACAGGTACTGTGGAGTGTGGGGTGTAGTCAGGGTGTAGTCAGTATTGTTTGTTACAGGTACTGTGGAGTGTTGGGTGTAGTCAGTGTGCAGTCTGTACTGTTTGTTACAGGTAATGTGGAGAGTGGGTTGTAGTCAGTGTGCAGTCTGTACTGTTTGTTACATGTACTGTGGTGTGTGGGGTGTAGCCTGTATTGTTTGTTCGAGGTACTGTGGAGTGTGGGGTGTAGTCAGTGTGCAGTCTGTATTGTTTGTTACAGGTACTGTGGAGTGTGGGGTGTAGTCAGTGTGCAGTCTGTACTGTTTGTTACAGGTACAGTGGAGTGTGTGGTGTAGACTGTATTGTTTGTTACAGGTAATGTGGAGAGTGGGTTGTAGTCAGTGTGCTGTCTGTACTGTTTTTTACATGTACTGTGGAGTGTGGGGTGTAGTCAGTGTGCAGTCTGTACTCTTTGTTACAGGTACTGTGGAGTGTGGGGTGTAGTCAGTGTGCAGTCTGTACTGTTTGTTACAGGTAATGTGGAGAGTGGGTTGTAGTCAGTGTGCAGTCTGTACTGTTTGTTACATGTACTGTGGTGTGTGGGGTGTAGCCTGTATTGTTTGTTCGAGGTACTGTGGAGTGTGGGGTGTAGTCAGTGTGCAGTCTGTATTGTTTGTTACAGATACTGTGGAGTGTGGGGTGTAGTCAGGGTGTAGTCAGTATTGTTTGTTACAGGTACTGTGGAGTGTTGGGTGTAGTCAGGTGCAGTCTGTACTGTTTGTTACAGGTACAGTGGAGTGTGTGGTGTAGACTGTATTGTTTGTTACAGGTACTGTGGAGTGTGGGGTGTAGTCAGTGTGCAGACTGTACTGTTTGTTACAGGTACTGTGGAGTGTGGGGTGTAGTCAGGGTGTAGTCAGTATTGTTTGTTACATGTACTGTGGAGTGTGGGGTGTACCCTGTATTGTTTGTGACATGTACTGTGGAGTGCGGCGTGTAGTCAGTGTGCAGTCTGTATTGTTTGTTACAGGCACTGTGGAGTGTGGGGTGTAGTCTGTATTGTTTGTTACAGGTACTGTGGAGTTTGGGGTGTAGTCAGGGTGAAGTCTGTACTGGTTGTTGCAGGTAATGTGGAGTGTGGGCTGTAGTCAGTGTGCAGTCTGTACTGTTTGTTACAGGTACAGTGGAGTATGTGGTGTAGCCTGTATTGTTTGTTACAGGTACTGTGGAGTGTGGGCTTCAGTCAGGGTTTAGTCTGTACTGTATGTTACAGGTACTGTGGAGTGTGGGGTGTAGTCAGTGTGCAGTCTGTACGGTTCGTTACAGGTACAGTGGAGTGTGGGGTGTAGTCTGTATTGTTTGTTACAGGTAATGTGGAGTGTGGAGTGTAGTCAGTGTGCAGTCTTTACTGTTTGTTACAGGTACTGTTGAGTGTGGGGTGTAGTCAGTGTGCAGTCTGTATTGTTTGTTACAGGTACTGTGGAGTGTGGGGTGTAGTCAGTGTGCAGACTGTACGGTTTGTTACAGGTACAGTGGAGTGTAGGGTGTAGTCTGTATTGTTTGTTACAGGTAATGTGGAGTGTGGAGTGTAGTCAGTGTGCAGTCTTTACTGTTTGTTACAGGTACTGTCGAGTGTGGGGTGTATTCAGTGTGCAGTCTGTATTGTTTGTTACAGGTACTGTGGAGTGTGGGTTGTACTCGGGGTGTAGTCTGTACTGTTTGTTACAGGTACTGTGGAGTGTGGAGTGTAGTCAGTGTGCAGTCTGTACTGTTCGTTACAGGTACAGTGGAGTGTGGGGTTTAGTCTGAATAGTTTGTTACAGGTACTGTGGAGTGTGGGGTGTAGTCAGTGTGCAGTCTATACTGTTTGTTACAGGTACTGTGGAGTGTTGGGTGTAGTCAGTTTGCTGTCTGTACTGTTTGTTACTGGTGCAGTGAATTGTGCGGTGTAGCCTGTATTGTTCGTCACAGGTATTGTGGAGTGTGGGGTTTAGTCAGTGTGCAGTCTGTACTGTTTGTTACATGTACTGTGGAGTGTGGGGTGTAGCCTGTATTATTTGTGACATGTACTGTGGAGTGCGGCGTGTAGTCAGTGTGCAGTCTGTATTGTTTGTTACAGGCACTGTGGAGTGTGGGGTGTAGTCTGTATTGTTTGTTACAGGTACTGTGGAGTCTGGGGTGTAGTCAGTGTGCAGTCTGTACTGTTTGTTACAGGTACTGTGGAGTGTGGGGTGTAGCCTGTATTGTTTTTTACATGTACTGTGGAGAGTGGGGTGTAGTCAGTGTGCAGTCTGTACTCTTTGTTACAGGTACTGTGGAGTGTGGGCTGTAGTCAGTGTGCAGACTGTACTATTTGTTACACGTAATGTGGAGAGTGGGTTGTAGTCAGTGTGCAGTCTGTACTGTTTGTTACATGTACTGTGGTGTGTGGGGTGTAGCCTGTATTGTTTGTTCGAGGTACTGTGAAGTGTGGGGTGTAGTCAGTGTGCAGTCTGTATTGTTTGTTACAGGTACTGTGGAGTGTGGGGTGTAGTCAGTGTGCAGTCTATACTGTTTGTTACAGGTACTGTGGAGTGTTGGGTGTAGTCAGTTTGCTGTCTGTACTGTTTGTTACTGGTGCATTGAATTGTGCGGTGTAGCCTGTATTGTTCGTCACCGGTATTGTGGAGTGTGGGGTTTAGTCAGTGTGCAGTCTGTACTGTTTGTTACATGTACTGTGGAATGTGGGGTGTAGCCTGTATTGTTTGTGACATGTACTGTGGAGTGCGGCGTGTAGTCAGTGTGCAGTCTGTATTGTTTGTTACAGGCACTGTGGAGTGTGGGGTGTAGCCTGTATTGTTTGTTACAGGCACTGTGGAGTTTGGGGTGTAGTCAGGGTGAAGTCTGTACTGTTTGTTACAGGTACTGTGGAGTGTGGGGTTTAGTCAGTGTGCAGTCTGTACTGTTTGTTACAGGTACTGTGGAGTGTGGGGTGTAGCCTGTATTGTTTTTTACATGTACTGTGGAGTGTGGGGTGTAGTCAGTGTGCAGTCTGTACTCTTTGTTACAGGTACTGTGGAGTGTGGGCTGTAGTCAGTGTGCAGTCTGTACTATTTGTTACACGTAATGTGGAGAGTGGGTTGTAGTCAGTGTGCAGTCTGTACTGTTTGTTACATGTACTGTGGAATGTGGGGTGTAGCCTGTATTGTTTGTGACATGTACTGTGGAGTGCGGCGTGTAGTCAGTGTGCAGTCTGTATTGTTTGTTACAGGCACTGTGGAGTGTGGGGTGTAGCCTGTATTGTTTGTTACAGGCACTGTGGAGTTTGGGGTGTAGTCAGGGTGAAGTCTGTACTGTTTGTTACAGGTACTGTGGAGTGTGGGGTTTAGTCAGTGTGCAGTCTGTACTGTTTGTTACAGGTACTGTGGAGTGTGGGGTGTAGCCTGTATTGTTTTTTACATGTACTGTGGAGTGTGGGGTGTAGTCAGTGTGCAGTCTGTACTCTTTGTTACAGGTACTGTGGAGTGTGGGCTGTAGTCAGTGTGCAGTCTGTACTATTTGTTACACGTAATGTGGAGAGTGGGTTGTAGTCAGTGTGCAGTCTGTACTGTTTGTTACATGTACTGTGGTGTGTGGGGTGTAGCCTGTATTGTTTGTTCGAGGAACTGTGGAGTGTGGGGTGTAGTCAGTGTGCAGTCTGTATTGTTTGTTTCAGGTACTGTGGAGTGTGGGGTGTAGTCAGGGTGTAGTCAGTATTGTTTGTTACAGGTACTGTGGAGTGTTGGGTGTAGTAAGTGTGCAGTCTGTACTGTTTGTTACAGGTACAGTGGAGTGTGTGGTGTAGACTGTATTGTTTGTTCCAGGTACTGTTAAATGTGGGGTGTAGTCAGGGTGTAGTCTGTACTGTTTGTTACATGTACTGTGGTGTGTGAGGTGTAGTCTGTCTAGTTTGTTACAGGTACTGTGGAGTGTGGGGTGTAGTCAGTGTGCAGTCTGTATTGTTTGTTACAGGTACTGTGGTGTGTGAGGTGTAGTCTGTCTTGTTTGTTACAGGTACTGTGGTGTGTGGGGTGTAGCCTGTATTGGTTGTTCGAGGTACTGTGGAGTGTGGGGTGTAGTCAGTGTGCAGTCTGTATTGTTTGTTACAGGTACTGTGGAGTGTGGGGTGTAGTCAGGGTGTAGTCAGTATTGTTTGTTACAGGTACTGTGGAGTGTGGGGTGTAGTCAGTGTGCAGTCTGTACTGTTTGTTACAGGTA
This sequence comes from Hemitrygon akajei, assembly GCF_048418815.1. NCBI lineage: Eukaryota > Metazoa > Chordata > Chondrichthyes > Myliobatiformes > Dasyatidae > Hemitrygon > Hemitrygon akajei. Next base: position 4,359,127 of record NC_133144.1, read on the forward strand.
ATGTGGAGAGCGGGTTGTAGTCAGTGTGCAGTCTGTACTGTTTGTTACATGTACTGTGGTGTGTGGGGTGTAGCCTGTATTGTTTGTTCGAGGTACTGTGGAGTGTGGGGTGTAGTCAGTGTGCAGTCTGTATTGTTTGTTACAGGTACTGTGGAGTGTGGGGTGTAGTCAGGGTGTAGTCAGTATTGTTTGTTACAGGTACTGTGGAGTGTTGGGTGTAGTCAGTGTGCAGTCTGTACTGTTTGTTACAGGTACAGTGGAGTGTGTGGTGTAGACTGTATTTTTGTTACAGGTAATGTGGAGAGTGGGTTGTAGTCAGTGTGCAGTCTGTACTGTTTTTTACATGTACTGTGGAGTGTGGGGTGTAGTCAGTGTGCAGTCTGTACTCTTTGTTACAGGTACTGTGGAGTGTGGGGTGTAGTCAGTGTGCAGTCTGTACTGTTTGTTACAGGTAATGTGGAGAGTGGGTTGTAGTCAGTGTGCAGTCTGTACTGTTTGTTACATGTACTGTGGTGTGTGGGGTGTAGCCTGTATTGTTTGTTCGAGGTACTGTGGAGTGTGGGTTGTAGTCAGTGTGCAGTCTGTATTGTTTGTTACAGGTACTGTGGAGTGTGGGGTGTAGTCAGGGTGTAGTCAGTATTGTTTGTTACAGGTACTGTGGAGTGTTGGGTGTAGTCAGTGTGCAGTCTGTACTGTTTGTTACAGGTACAGTGGAGTGTGTGGTGTAGACTGTATTGTTTGTTACAGGTACTGTGGAGTGTGGGGTGTAGTCAGTGTGCAGTCTGTACTGTTTGTTACAGGTACTGTGGAGTGTGGGGTGTAGTCAGGGTGTAGTCAGTTTTGTTTGTTACATGTACTGTGGAGTGTGGGGTGTAGCCTGTATTGTTTGTGACATGTACTGTGGAGTGCGGCGTGTAGTCAGTGTGCAGTCTGTACTCTTTGTTACAGGTACTGTGGAGTGTGGGCTGTAGTCAGTGTGCAGACTGTACTATTTGTTACACATAATGTGGAGAGTGGGTTGTAGTCAGTGTGCAGTCTGTACTGTTTGTTACATGTACTGTGGTGTGTGTGGTGTAGCCTGTATTGTTTGTTCGAGGTACTGTGGAGTGTGGGGTGTAGTCAGTGTGCAGTCTGTATTGTTTGTTACAGGTACTGTGGAGTGTGGGGTGTAGTCAGTGTGCAGTCTATACTGTTTGTTACAGGTACTGTGGAGTGTTGGGTGTAGTCAGTTTGCTGTCTGTACTGTTTGTTACTGGTGCAGTGAATTGTGCGGTGTAGCCTGTATTGTTCGTCACCGGTATTGTGGAGTGTGGGGTTTAGTCAGTGTGCAGTCTGTACTGTTTGTTACATGTACTGTGGAGTGTGGGGTGTAGCCTGTATTGTTTGTGACATGTACTGTGGAGTGCGGCGTGTAGTCAGTGTGCAGTCTGTATTGTTTGTTACAGGCACTGTGGAGTGTGGGGTGTAGTCTGTATTGTTTGTTACAGGCACTGTGGAGTTTGGGGTGTAGTCAGGGTGAAGTCTGTACTGTTTGTTACAGGTACTGTGGAGTGTGGGGTGTAGTCAGTGTGCAGTCTGTACTGTTTGTTACAGGTACTGTGGAGTGTGGGGTGTAGCCTGTATTGTTTTTTACATGTACTGTGGAGTGTGGAGTGTAGTCAGTGTGCAGTCTTTACTGTTTGTTACAGGTTCTGTCGAGTGTGGGGTGTAGTTAGTGTGCAGTCTGTATTGTTTGTTACAGGTACTGTGGAGTGTGGGGTGTAGTCAGTGTGCAGACTGTACGGTTTGTTACAGGTACAGTGGAGTGTAGGGTGTAGTCTGTATTGTTTGTTACAGGTAATGTGGAGTGTGGAGTGTAGTCAGTGTGCAGTCTTTACTGTTTGTTACAGGTACTGTCGAGTGTGGGGTGTAGTCAGTGTGCAGTCTGTATTGATTGTTACAGGTACTGTGGAGTGTGGGTTGTACTCAGGGTGTAGTCTGTACTGTTTGTTACAGGTACTGTGGAGTGTGGAGTGTAGTCAGTGTGCAGTCTGTACTGTTCGTTACAGGTACAGTGGAGTGTGGGGTTTAGTCTGAATAGTTTGTTACAGGTACTGTGGAGTGTGGGGTGTAGTCAGTGTGCAGTCTATACTGTTTGTTACAGGTACTGTGGAGTGTTGGGTGTAGTCAGTTTGCTGTCTGTACTGTTTGTTACTGGTGCAGTGAATTGTGCGGTGTAGCCTGTATTGTTCGTCACAGGTATTGTGGAGTGTGGGGTTTAGTCAGTGTGCAGTCTGTACTGTTTGTTACATGTACTGTGGAGTGTGGGGTGTAGCCTGTATTATTTGTGACATGTACTGTGGAGTGCGGCGTGTAGTCAGTGTGCTGTCTGTATTGTTTGTTACAGGCACTGTGGAGTGTGGGGTGTAGTCTGTATTGTTTGTTACAGGTACTGTGGAGTGTGGGGTGTAGTCAGTGTGCAGTCTGTACTGTTTGTTACAGGTACTGTGGAGTGTGGGGTGTAGCCTGTATTGTTTTTTACAGGTACTGTGGAGAGTGGGGTGTAGTCAGTGTGCAGTCTGTACTCTTTGTTACAGGTACTGTGGAGTGTGGGCTGTAGTCAGTGTGCAGACTGTACTATTTGTTACACGTAATGTGGAGAGTGGGTTGTAGTCAGTGTGCAGTCTGTACTGTTTGTTACATGTACTGTGGTGTGTGGGGTGTAGTCAGTGTGCAGTCTATACTGTTTGTTACAGGTACTGTGGAGTGTTGGGTGTAGTCAGTTTGCTGTCTGTACTGTTTGTTACTGGTGCAGTGAATTGTGCGGTGTAGCCTGTATTGTTCGTCACCGGTATTGTGGAGTGTGGGGTTTAGTCAGTGTGCAGTCTGTACTGTTTGTTACATGTACTGTGGAGTGTGGGGTGTAGCCTGTATTGTTTGTGACATGTACTGTGGAGTGCGGCGTGTAGTCAGTGTGCAGTCTGTATTGTTTGTTACAGGCACTGTGGAGTGTGGGGTGTAGTCTGTATTGTTTGTTACAGGCACTGTGGAGTTTGGGGTGTAGTCAGGGTGAAGTCTGTACTGTTTGTTACAGGTACTGTGGAATGTGGGGTGTAGTCAGTGTGCAGTCTGTACTGTTTGTTACAGGTACTGTGGAGTGTGGGGTGTAGCCTGTATTGTTTTTTACATGTACTGTGGAGTGTGGGGTGTAGTCAGTGTGCAGTCTGTACTCTTTGTTACAGGTACTGTGGAGTGTGGGCTGTAGTCAGTGTGCAGTCTGTACTATTTGTTACACGTAATGTGGAGAGTGGGTTGTTGTCAGTGTGCAGTCTGTACTGTTTGTTACATGTTCTGTGGTGTGTGGGGTGTAGCCTGTATTGTTTGTTCGAGGTACTGTGGAGTGTGGGGTGTAGTCAGTGTGCAGTCTGTATTGTTTGTTACAGGTACTGTGGAGTGTGGGGTGTAGTCAGTGTGCAGTCTATACTGTTTGTTACAGGTACTGTGGAGTGTTGGGTGTAGTCAGTTTGCTGTCTGTACTGTTTGTTACTGGTGCAGTGAATTGTGCGGTGTAGCCTGTATTGTTCGTCACCGGTATTGTGGAGTGTGGGGTTTAGTCAGTGTGCAGTCTGTACTGTTTGTTACATGTACTGTGGAGTGTGGGGTGTAGCCTGTATTGTTTGTGACATGTACTGTGGAGTGCGGCGTGTAGTCAGTGTGCAGTCTGTATTGTTTGTTACAGGCACTGTGGAGTGTGGGGTGTAGTCTGTATTGTTTGTTACAGGCACTGTGGAGTTTGGGGTGTAGTCAGGGTGAAGTCTGTACTGTTTGTTACAGGTACTGTGGAATGTGGGGTGTAGTCAGTGTGCAGTCTGTACTGTTTGTTACAGGTACTGTGGAGTGTGGGGTGTAGCCTGTATTGTTTTTTACATGTACTGTGGAGTGTGGGGTGTAGTCAGTGTGCAGTCTGTACTCTTTGTTACAGGTACTGTGGAGTGTGGGCTGTAGTCAGTGTGCAGTCTGTACTATTTGTTACACGTAATGTGGAGAGTGGGTTGTTGTCAGTGTGCAGTCTGTACTGTTTGTTACATGTTCTGTGGTGTGTGGGGTGTAGCCTGTATTGTTTGTTCGAGGTACTGTGGAGTGTGGGGTGTAGTCAGTGTGCAGTCTGTATTGTTTGTTACAGGTACTGTGGAGTGTGGGGTGTAGTCAGTGTGCAGTCTATACTGTTTGTTACAGGTACTGTGGAGTGTTGGGTGTAGTCAGTTTGCTGTCTGTACTGTTTGTTACTGGTGCAGTGAATTGTGCGGTGTAGCCTGTATTGTTCGTCACCGGTATTGTGGAGTGTGGGGTTTAGTCAGTGTGCAGTCTGTACTGTTTGTTACATGTACTGTGGAGTGTGGGGTGTAGCCTGTATTGTTTGTGACATGTACTGTGGAGTGCGGCGTGTAGTCAGTGTGCAGTCTGTATTGTTTGTTACAGGCACTGTGGAGTGTGGGGTGTAGTCTGTATTGTTTGTTACAGGCACTGTGGAGTTTGGGGTGTAGTCAGGGTGAAGTCTGTACTGTTTGTTACAGGTACTGTGGAGTGTGGGGTGTAGTCAGTGTGCAGTCTGTACTGTTTGTTACAGGTACTGTGGAGTGTGGGGTGTAGCCTGTATTGTTTTTTACATGTACTGTGGAGTGTGGGGTGTAGTCAGTGTGCAGTCTGTACTCTTTGTTACAGGTACTGTGGAGTGTGGGCTGTAGTCAGTGTGCAGTCTGTTCTATTTGTTACACGTAATGTGGAGAGTGGGTTGTTGTCAGTGTGCAGTCTGTACTGTTTGTTACATGTTCTGTGGTGTGTGGGGTGTAGCCTGTATTGTTTGTTCGAGGTACTGTGGAGTGTGGGGTGTAGTCAGTGTGCAGTCTGTATTGTTTGTTACAGGTACTGTGGAGTGTGGGGTGTAGTCAGGGTGTAGTCAGTATTGTTTGTTACAGGTACTGTGGAGTGTTGGGTGTAGTAAGTGTGCAGTCTGTACTGTTTGTTACAGGTACAGTGGAGTGTGTGGTGTAGACTGTATTGTTTGTTCCAGGTACTGTTAAATGTGGGGTGTAGTCAGGGTGTAGTCTCTACTGTTTGTTACATGTACGGTGGTGTGTGAGGTGTAGTCTGTCTAGTTTGTTACAGGTACTGTGGAGTGTGGGGTGTAGTCAGTGTGCAGTCTGTATTGTTTGTTACAGGTACTGTGGTGTGTGAGGTGTAGTCTGTCTTGTTTGTTACAGGTACTGTGGAGTGTGGGGTGTAGTCAGTGTGCAGTCTGTACTGTTTGTTACAGGTACTGTGGAGTGTGGGGTGTAGTCAGGGTGTAGTCAGTATTGTTTGTTACATGTACTGTGGAGTGTGGGGTGTAGCCTGTATTGTTTGTGACATGTACTGTGGAGTGCGGCGTGTAGTCAGTGTGCAGTCTGTACTCTTTGTTACAGGTACTGTGGAGTGTGGGCTGTAGTCAGTGTGCAGACTGTACTATTTGTTACACATAATGTGGAGAGTGGGTTGTAGTCAGTGTGCAGTCTGTACTGTTTGTTACATGTACTGTGGTGTGTGTGGTGTAGCCTGTATTGTTTGTTCGAGGTACTGTGGAGTGTGGGGTGTAGTCAGTGTGCAGTCTGTATTGTTTGTTACAGGTACTGTGGAGTGTGGGGTGTAGTCAGTGTGCAGTCTATACTGTTTGTTACAGGTACTGTGGAGTGTTGGGTGTAGTCAGTTTGCTGTCTGTACTGTTTGTTACTGGTGCAGTGAATTGTGCGGTGTAGCCTGTATTGTTCGTCACCGGTATTGTGGAGTGTGGGGTTTAGTCAGTGTGCAGTCTGTACTGTTTGTTACATGTACTGTGGAGTGTGGGGTGTAGGCTGTATTGTTTGTGACATGTACTGTGGAGTGCGGCGTGTAGTCAGTGTGCAGTCTGTATTGTTTGTTACAGGCACTGTGGAGTGTGGGGTGTAGTCTGTATTGTTTGTTACAGGCACTGTGGAGTTTGGGGTGTAGTCAGGGTGAAGTCTGTACTGTTTGTTACAGGTACGGTGGAGTGTGGGGTGTAGTCAGTGTGCAGTCTGTACTGTTTGTTACAGGTACTGTGGAGTGTGGGGTGTAGCCTGTATTGTTTTTTACATGTACTGTGGAGTGTGGAGTGTAGTCAGTGTGCAGTCTTTACTGTTTGTTACAGGTTCTGTCGAGTGTGGGGTGTAGTTAGTGTGCAGTCTGTATTGTTTGTTACAGGTACTGTGGAGTGTGGGGTGTAGTCAGTGTGCAGACTGTACGGTTTGTTACAGGTACAGTGGAGTGTAGGGTGTAGTCTGTATTGTTTGTTACAGGTAATGTGGAGTGTGGAGTGTAGTCAGTGTGCAGTCTTTACTGTTTGTTACAGGTACTGTCGAGTGTGGGGTGTAGTCAGTGTACAGTCTGTATTGATTGTTACAGGTACTGTGGAGTGTGGGTTGTACTCAGGGTGTAGTCTGTACTGTTTGTTACAGGTACTGTGGAGTGTGGAGTGTAGTCAGTGTGCAGTCTGTACTGTTCGTTACAGGTACAGTGGAGTGTGGGGTTTAGTCTGAATAGTTTGTTACAGGTACTGTGGAGTGTGGGGTGTAGTCAGTGTGCAGTCTATACTGTTTGTTACAGGTACTGTGGAGTGTTGGGTGTAGTCAGTTTGCTGTCTGTACTGTTTGTTACTGGTGCAGTGAATTGTGCGGTGTAGCCTGTATTGTTCGTCACAGGTATTGTGGAGTGTGGGGTTTAGTCAGTGTGCAGTCTGTACTGTTTGTTACATGTACTGTGGAGTGTGGGGTGTAGCCTGTATTATTTGTGACATGTACTGTGGAGTGCGGCGTGTAGTCAGTGTGCTGTCTGTATTGTTTGTTACAGGCACTGTGGAGTGTGGGGTGTAGTCTGTATTGTTTGTTACAGGTACTGTGGAGTGTGGGGTGTAGTCAGTGTGCAGTCTGTACTGTTTGTTACAGGTACTGTGGAGTGTGGGGTGTAGCCTGTATTGTTTTTTACAGGTACTGTGGAGAGTGGGGTGTAGTCAGTGTGCAGTCTGTACTCTTTGTTACAGGTACTGTGGAGTGTGGGCTGTAGTCAGTGTGCAGACTGTACTATTTGTTACACGTAATGTGGAGAGTGGGTTGTAGTCAGTGTGCAGTCTGTACTGTTTGTTACATGTACTGTGGTGTGTGGGGTGTAGTCAGTGTGCAGTCTATACTGTTTGTTACAGGTACTGTGGAGTGTTGGGTGTAGTCAGTTTGCTGTCTGTACTGTTTGTTACTGGTGCAGTGAATTGTGCGGTGTAGCCTGTATTGTTCGTCACCGGTATTGTGGAGTGTGGGGTTTAGTCAGTGTGCAGTCTGTACTGTTTGTTACATGTACTGTGGAGTGTGGGGTGTAGCCTGTATTGTTTGTGACATGTACTGTGGAGTGCGGCGTGTAGTCAGTGTGCAGTCTGTATTGTTTGTTACAGGCACTGTGGAGTGTGGGGTGTAGTCTGTACTGTTTGTTACAGGTACTGTGGAGTGTGGGGTGTAGTCAGTGTGCAGTCTGTACTGTTTGTTACAGGTACTGTGGAGTGTGGGGTGTAGCCTGTATTGTTTTTTACATGTACTGTGGAGTGTGGGGTGTAGTCAGTGTGCAGTCTGTACTCTTTGTTACAGGTACTGTGGAGTGTGGGCTGTAGTCAGTGTGCAGTCTGTACTATTTGTTACACGTAATGTGGAGAGTGGGTTGTTGTCAGTGTGCAGTCTGTACTGTTTGTTACATGTTCTGTGGTGTGTGGGGTGTAGCCTGTATTGTTTGTTCGAGGTACTGTGGAGTGTGGGGTGTAGTCAGTGTGCAGTCTGTATTGTTTGTTACAGGTACTGTGGAGTGTGGGGTGTAGTCAGTGTGCAGTCTATACTGTTTGTTACAGGTACTGTGGAGTGTTGGGTGTAGTCAGTTTGCTGTCTGTACTGTTTGTTACTGGTGCAGTGAATTGTGCGGTGTAGCCTGTATTGTTCGTCACCGGTATTGTGGAGTGTGGGGTTTAGTCAGTGTGCAGTCTGTACTGTTTGTTACATGTACTGTGGAGTGTGGGGTGTAGCCTGTATTGTTTGTGACATGTACTGTGGAGTGCGGCGTGTAGTCAGTGTGCAGTCTGTATTGTTTGTTACAGGCACTGTGGAGTGTGGGGTGTAGTCTGTATTGTTTGTTACAGGCACTGTGGAGTTTGGGGTGTAGTCAGGGTGAAGTCTGTACTGTTTGTTACAGGTACTGTGGAGTGTGGGGTGTAGTCAGTGTGCAGTCTGTACTGTTTGTTACAGGTACTGTGGAGTGTGGGGTGTAGCCTGTATTGTTTTTTACATGTACTGTGGAGTGTGGGGTGTAGTCAGTGTGCAGTCTGTACTCTTTGTTACAGGTACTGTGGAGTGTGGGCTGTAGTCAGTGTGCAGTCTGTTCTATTTGTTACACGTAATGTGGAGAGTGGGTTGTTGTCAGTGTGCAGTCTGTACTGTTTGTTACATGTTCTGTGGTGTGTGGGGTGTAGCCTGTATTGTTTGTTCGAGGTACTGTGGAGTGTGGGGTGTAGTCAGTGTGCAGTCTGTATTGTTTGTTACAGGTACTGTGGAGTGTGGGGTGTAGTCAGGGTGTAGTCAGTATTGTTTGTTACAGGTACTGTGGAGTGTTGGGTGTAGTAAGTGTGCAGTCTGTACTGTTTGTTACAGGTACAGTGGAGTGTGTGGTGTAGACTGTATTGTTTGTTCCAGGTACTGTTAAATGTGGGGTGTAGTCAGGGTGTAGTCTCTACTGTTTGTTACATGTACTGTGGTGTGTGAGGTGTAGTCTGTCTAGTTTGTTACAGGTACTGTGGAGTGTGGGGTGTAGTCAGTGTGCAGTCTGTATTGTTTGTTACAGGTACTGTGGTGTGTGAGGTGTAGTCTGTCTTGTTTGTTACAGGTACTGTGGTGTGTGGGGTGTAGCCTGTATTGGTTGTTCGAGGTACTGTGGAGTGTGGGGTGTAGTCAGTGTGCAGTCTGTATTGTTTGTTACAGGTACTGTGGAGTGTGGGGTGTAGTCAGGGTGTAGTCAGTATTGTTTGTTACAGGTACTGTGGAGTGTGGGGTGTAGTCAGTGTGCAGTCTGTACTGTTTGTTACAGGTAATGTGGAGAGTGGGTTGTAGTCAGTGTGCAGTCTGTACTGTTTGTTACATGTACTGTGGTGTGTGGGGTGTAGCCTGTATTGTTTGTTCGAGGTACTGTGGAGTGTGGGGTGTAGTCAGTGTGCAGTCTGTATTGTTTGTTACAGGTACTGTGGAGTGTGGGGTGTAGTCAGAGTGTAGTCAGTATTGTTTGTTACAGGTACTGTGGAGTGTTGGGTGTAGTCAGTGTGCAGTCTGTACTGTTTGTTACAGGTACAGTGGAGTGTGTGGTGTAGACTGTATTTTTGTTACAGGTAATGTGGAGAGTGGGTTGTAGTCAGTGTGCAGTCTGTACTGTTTTTTACATGTACTGTGGAGTGTGGGGTGTAGTCAGTGTGCAGTCTGTACTCTTTGTTACATGTACTGTGGAGTGTGGGGTGTAGTCAGTGTGCAGTCTGTACTGTTTGTTACAGGTAATGTGGAGAGTGGGTTGTAGTCAGTGTGCAGTCTGTACTGTTTGTTACATGTACTGTGGTGTGTGGGGTGTAGCCTGTATTGTTTGTTCGAGGTACTGTGGAGTGTGGGGTGTAGTCAGTGTGCAGTCTGTATTGTTTGTTACAGGTACTGTGGAGTGTGGGGTGTAGTCAGGGTGTAGTCAGTATTGTTTGTTACAGGTACTGTGGAGTGTTGGGTGTAGTCAGTGTGCAGTCTGTACTGTTTGTTACAGGTACAGTGGAGTGTGTGGTGTAGACTGTATTGTTTGTTACAGGTACTGTGGAGTGTGGGGTGTAGTCAGTGTGCAGTCTGTACTGTTTGTTACAGGTACTGTGGAGTGTGGGGTGTAGTCAGGGTGTAGTCAGTATTGTTTGTTACATGTACTGTGGAGTGTGGGGTGTAGCCTGTATTGTTTGTGACATGTACTGTGGAGTGCGGCGTGTAGTCAGTGTGCAGTCTGTACTCTTTGTTACAGGTACTGTGGAGTGTGGGCTGTAGTCAGTGTGCAGACTGTACTATTTGTTACAGATAATGTGGAGAGTGGGTTGTAGTCAGTGTGCAGTCTGTACTGTTTGTTACATGTACTGTGGTGTGTGGGGTGTAGCCTGTATTGTTTGTTCGAGGTACTGTGGAGTGTGGGGTGTAGTCAGTGTGCAGTCTGTATTGTTTGTTACAGGTACTGTGGAGTGTGGGGTGTAGTCAGTGTGCAGTCTATACTGTTTGTTACAGGTACTGTGGAGTGTTGGGTGTAGTCAGTTTGCTGTCTGTACTGTTTGTTACTGGTGCAGTGAATTGTGCGGTGTTGCCTGTATTGTTCGTCACCGGTATTGTGGAGTGTGGGGTTTAGTCAGTGTGCAGTCTGTACTGTTTGTTACATGTACTGTGGAGTGTGGGGTGTAGCCTGTATTGTTTGTGACATGTACTGTGGAGTGCGGCGTGTAGTCAGTGTGCAGTCTGTATTGTTTGTTACAGGCATTGTGGAGTGTGGGGTGTAGTCTGTATTGTTTGTTACAGGCACTGTGGAGTTTGGGGTGTAGTCAGGGTGAAGTCTGTACTGTTTGTTACAGGTACTGTGGAGTGTGGGGTGTAGTCAGTGTGCAGTCTGTACTGTTTGTTACAGGTACTGTGGAGTGTGGGGTGTAGCCTGTATTGTTTTTTACATGTACTGTGGAGTGTGGGGTGTAGTCAGTGTGCAGTCTGTACTCTTTGTTACAGGTACTGTGGAGTGTGGGCTGTAGTCAGTGTGCAGTCTGTACTATTTGTTACACGTAATGTGGAGAGTGGGTTGTAGTCAGTGTGCAGTCTGTACTGTTTGTTACATGTACTGTGGTGTGTGGGGTGTAGCCTGTATTGTTTGTTCGAGGTACTGTGGAGTGTGGGGTGTAGTCAGTGTGCAGTCTGTATTGTTTGTTACAGGTACTGTGGAGTGTGGGGTGTAGTCAGTGTGCAGTCTGTACTGTTTGTTACAGGTACTGTGGAGTGTGGGGTGTAGCCTGTATTGTTTTTTACATGTACTGTGGAGTGTGGAGTGTAGTCAGTGTGCAGTCTTTACTGTTTGTTACAGGTTCTGTCGAGTGTGGGGTGTAGTTAGTGTGCAGTCTGTATTGTTTGTTACAGGTACTATGGAGTGTGGGGTGTAGTCTGTATTGTTTGTTACAGGTAATGTGGAGTGTGGAGTGTAGTCAGTGTGCAGTCTTTACTGTTTGTTACAGGTACTGTCGAGTGTGGGGTGTAGTCAGTGTGCAGTCTGTATTGATTGTTACAGGTACTGTGGAGTGTGGGTTGTACTCAGGGTGTGGTCTGTACTGTTTGTTACAGGTACTGTGGAGTGTGGAGTGTAGTCAGTGTGCAGTCTGTACTGTTCGTTACAGGTACAGTGGAGTGTGGGGTTTAGTCTGAATAGTTTGTTACAGGTACTGTGGAGTGTGGGGTGTAGTCAGTGTGCAGTCTATACTGTTTGTTACAGGTACTGTGGAGTGTTGGGTGTAGTCAGTTTGCTGTCTGTACTGTTTGTTACTGGTGCAGTGAATTGTGCGGTGTAGCCTGTATTGTTCGTCACAGGTATTGTGGAGTGTGGGGTTTAGTCAGTGTGCAGTCTGTACTGTTTGTTACATGTACTGTGGAGTGTGGGGTGTAGCCTGTATTATTTGTGACATGTACTGTGGAGTGCGGCGTGTAGTCAGTGTGCTGTCTGTATTGTTTGTTACAGGCACTGTGGAGTGTGGGGTGTAGTCTGTATTGTTTGTTACAGGTACTGTGGAGTGTGGGGTGTAGTCAGTGTGCAGTCTGTACTGTTTGTTACAGGTACTGTGGAGTGTGGGGTGTAGCCTGTATTGTTTTTTACAGGTACTGTGGAGAGTGGGGTGTAGTCAGTGTGCAGTCTGTACTCTTTGTTACAGGTACTGTGGAGTGTGGGCTGTAGTCAGTGTGCAGACTGTACTATTTGTTACACGTAATGTGGAGAGTGGGTTGTAGTCAGTGTGCTGTCTGTACTGTTTGTTACATGTACTGTGGTGTGTGGGGTGTAGCCTGTATTGTTTGTTCGAGGTACTGTGGAGTGTGGGGTGTAGTCAGTGTGCAGTCTGTATTGTTTGTTACAGGTACTGTGGAGTGTGGGGTGTAGTCAGTGTGCAGTCTATACTGTTTGTTACAGGTACTGTGGAGTGTTGGGTGTAGTCAGTTTGCTGTCTGTACTGTTTGTTACTGGTGCAGTGAATTGTGCGGTGTAGCCTGTATTGTTCGTCACCGGTATTGTGGAGTGTGGGGTTTAGTCAGTGTGCAGTCTGTACTGTTTGTTACATGTACTGTGGAGTGTGGGGTGTAGCCGGTATTGTTTGTGACATGTACTGTGGAGTGCGGCGTGTAGTCAGTGTGCAGTCTGTATTGTTTGTTACAGGCACTGTGGAGTGTGGGGTGTAGTCTGTATTGTTTGTTACAGGCACTGTGGAGTTTGGGGTGTAGTCAGGGTGAAGTCTGTACTGTTTGTTACAGGTACTGTGGAGTGTGGGGTGTAGTCAGTGTGCAGTCTGTACTGTTTGTTACAGGTACTGTGGAGTGTGGGGTGTAGCCTGTATTGTTTTTTACATGTACTGTGGAGTGTGGGGTGTAGTCAGTGTGCAGTCTGTACTCTTTGTTACAGGTACTGTGGAGTGTGGGCTGTAGTCAGTGTGCAGTCTGTACTATTTGTTACACGTAATGTGGAGAGTGGGTTGTAGTCAGTGTGCAGTCTGTACTGTTTGTTACATGTACTGTGGTGTGTGGGGTGTAGCCTGTATTGTTTGTTCGAGGTACTGTGGAGTGTGGGGTGTAGTCAGTGTGCAGTCTGTATTGTTTGTTACAGGTACTGTGGAGTGTGGGGTGTAGTCAGTGTGCAGTCTGTACTGTTTGTTACAGGTACTGTGGAGTGTGGGGTGTAGCCTGTATTGTTTTTTACATGTACTGTGGAGTGTGGAGTGTAGTCAGTGTGCAGTCTTTACTGTTTGTTACAGGTTCTGTCGAGTGTGGGGTGTAGTTAGTGTGCAGTCTGTATTGTTTGTTACAGGTACTGTGGAGTGTGGGGTGTAGTCTGTATTGTTTGTTACAGGTAATGTGGAGTGTGGAGTGTAGTCAGTGTGCAGTCTTTACTGTTTGTTACAGGTACTGTCGAGTGTGGGGTGTAGTCAGTGTGCAGTCTGTATTGATTGTTACAGGTACTGTGGAGTGTGGGTTGTACTCAGGGTGTGGTCTGTACTGTTTGTTACAGGTACTGTGGAGTGTGGAGTGTAGTCAGTGTGCAGTCTGTACTGTTCGTTACAGGTACAGTGGAGTGTGGGGTTTAGTCTGAATAGTTTGTTACAGGTACTGTGGAGTGTGGGGTGTAGTCAGTGTGCAGTCTATACTGTTTGTTACAGGTACTGTGGAGTGTTGGGTGTAGTCAGTTTGCTGTCTGTACTGTTTGTTACTGGTGCAGTGAATTGTGCGGTGTAGCCTGTATTGTTCGTCACAGGTATTGTGGAGTGTGGGGTTTAGTCAGTGTGCAGTCTGTACTGTTTGTTACATGTACTGTGGAGTGTGGGGTGTAGCCTGTATTATTTGTGACATGTACTGTGGAGTGCGGCGTGTAGTCAGTGTGCTGTCTGTATTGTTTGTTACAGGCACTGTGGAGTGTGGGGTGTAGTCTGTATTGTTTGTTACAGGTACTGTGGAGTGTGGGGTGTAGTCAGTGTGCAGTCTGTACTGTTTGTTACAGGTACTGTGGAGTGTGGGGTGTAGCCTGTATTGTTTTTTACAGGTACTGTGGAGAGTGGGGTGTAGTCAGTGTGCAGTCTGTACTCTTTGTTACAGGTACTGTGGAGTGTGGGCTGTAGTCAGTGTGCAGACTGTACTATTTGTTACACGTAATGTGGAGAGTGGGTTGTAGTCAGTGTGCTGTCTGTACTGTTTGTTACATGTACTGTGGTGTGTGGGGTGTAGCCTGTATTGTTTGTTCGAGGTACTGTGGAGTGTGGGGTGTAGTCAGTGTGCAGTCTGTATTGTTTGTTACAGGTACTGTGGAGTGTGGGGTGTTGTCAGTGTGCAGTCTATACTGTTTGTTACAGGTACTGTGGAGTGTTGGGTGTAGTCAGTTTGCTGTCTGTACTGTTTGTTACTGGTGCAGTGAATTGTGCGGTGTAGCCTGTATTGTTCGTCACCGGTATTGTGGAGTGTGGGGTTTAGTCAGTGTGCAGTCTGTACTGTTTGTTACATGTACTGTGGAGTGTGGGGTGTAGCCGGTATTGTTTGTGACATGTACTGTGGAGTGCGGCGTGTAGTCAGTGTGCAGTCTGTATTGTTTGTTACAGGCACTGTGGAGTGTGGGGTGTAGTCTGTATTGTTTGTTACAGGCACTGTGGAGTTTGGGGTGTAGTCAGGGTGAAGTCTGTACTGTTTGTTACAGGTACTGTGGAGTGTGGGGTGTAGTCAGTGTGCAGTCTGTACTGTTTGTTACAGGTACTGTGGAGTGTGGGGTGTAGCCTGTATTCTTTTTTACATGTACTGTGGAGTGTGGGGTGTAGTCAGTGTGCAGTCTGTACTCTTTGTTACAGGTACTGTGGAGTGTGGGCTGTAGTCAGTGTGCAGTCTGTACTATTTGTTACACGTAATGTGGAGAGTGGGTTGTTGTCAGTGTGCAGTCTGTACTGTTTGTTACATGTTCTGTGGTGTGTGGGGTGTAGCCTGTATTGTTTGTTCGAGGTACTGTGGAGTGTGGGGTGTAGTCAGTGTGCAGTCTGTATTGTTTGTTACAGGTACTGTGGAGTGTGGGGTGTAGTCAGGGTGTAGTCAGTATTGTTTGTTACAGGTACTGTGGAGTGTTGGGTGTAGTAAGTGTGCAGTCTGTACTGTTTGTTACAGGTACAGTGGAGTGTGTGGTGTAGACTGTATTGTTTGTTCCAGGTACTGTTAAATGTGGGGTGTAGTCAGGGTGTAGTCTCTACTGTTTGTTACATGTACTGTGGTGTGTGAGGTGTAGTCTGTCTAGTTTGTTACAGGTACTGTGGAGTGTGGGGTGTAGTCAGTGTGCAGTCTGTATTGTTTGTTACAGGTACTGTGGTGTGTGAGGTGTAGTCTGTCTTGTTTGTTACAGGTACTGTGGTGTGTGGGGTGTAGCCTGTATTGGTTGTTCGAGGTACTGTGGAGTGTGGGGTTTAGTCAGTGTGCAGTCTGTATTGTTTGTTACAGGTACTGTGGAGTGTGGGGTGTAGTCAGGGTGTAGTCAGTATTGTTTGTTACAGGTACTGTGGAGTGTGGGGTGTAGTCAGTGTGCAGTCTGTACTGTTTGTTACAGGTAATGTGGAGAGTGGGTTGTAGTCAGTGTGCAGTCTGTACTGTTTGTTACATGTACTGTGGTGTGTGGGGTGTAGCCTGTATTGTTTGTTCGAGGTACTGTGGAGTGTGGGGTGTAGTCAGTGTGCAGTCTGTATTGTTTGTTACAGGTACTGTGGAGTGTGGGGTGTAGTCAGGGTGTAGTCAGTATTGT
Organism: Hemitrygon akajei; assembly: GCF_048418815.1. Classification (NCBI taxonomy): domain Eukaryota; kingdom Metazoa; phylum Chordata; class Chondrichthyes; order Myliobatiformes; family Dasyatidae; genus Hemitrygon; species Hemitrygon akajei. Next base: position 4,374,739 of record NC_133144.1, read on the forward strand.
TTGTTACAGGTACTGTGGAGTGTTGGGTGTAGTCAGTGCGCAGTCTGTACTGTTTGTTACAGGTACAGTGGAGTGTGTGGTGTAGACTGTATTTTTGTTACAGGTAATGTGGGGAGTGGGTTGTAGTCAGTGTGCAGTCTGTACTGTTTTTTACATGTACTGTGGAGTGTGGGGTGTAGTCAGTGTGCAGTCTGTACTCTTTGTTACAGGTACTGTGGAGTGTGGGGTGTAGTCAGTGTGCAGTCTGTACTGTTTGTTACAGGTAATGTGGAGAGTGGGCTGTAGTCAGTGTGCAGTCTGTACTGTTTGTTACATGTACTGTGGTGTGTGGGGTGTAGCCTGTATTGTTTGTTCGAGGTACTGTGGAGTGTGGGGTGTAGTCAGTGTGCAGTCTGTATTGTTTGTTACAGGTACTGTGGAGTGTGGGGTGTAGTCAGGGTGTAGTCAGTATTGTTTGTTACAGGTACTGTGGAGTGTTGGGTGTAGTCAGTGTGCAGTCTGTACTGTTTGTTACAGGTACAGTGGAGTGTGTGGTGTAGACTGTATTGTTTGTTACAGGTACTGTGGAGTGTGGGGTGTAGTCAGTGTGCAGTCTGTACTGTTTGTTACAGGTACTGTGGAGTGTGGGGTGTAGTCAGGGTGTAGTCAGTATTGTTTGTTACATGTACTGTGGAGTGTGGGGTGTAGCCTGTATTGTTTGTGACATATACTGTGGAGTGCGGCGTGTAGTCAGTGTGCCGTCTGTACTCTTTGTTACAGGTACTGTGGAGTGTGGGCTGTAGTCAGTGTGCAGACTGTACTATTTGTTACAGATAATGTGCAGAGTGGGTTGTAGTCAGTGTGCAGTCTGTACTGTTTGTTACATGTACTGTGGTGTGTGGGGTGTAGCCTGTATTGTTTGTTCGAGGTACGGTGGAGTGTGGGGTGTAGTCAGTGTGCAGTCTGTATTGTTTGTTACAGGTACAGTGGAGTGTGGGGTGTAGTCAGTGTGCAGTCTATACTGTTTGTTACAGGTACTGTGGAGTGTTGGGTGTAGTCAGTTTGCTGTCTGTACTGTTTGTTACTGGTGCAGTGAATTGTGCGGTGTAGCCTGTATTGTTCGTCACCGGTATTGTGGAGTGTGGGGTTTAGTCAGTGTGCAGTCTGTACTGTTTGTTACATGTACTGTGGAGTGTGGGGTGTAGCCTGTATTGTTTGTGACATGTACTGTGGAGTGCGGCGTGTAGTCAGTGTGCAGTCTGTATTGTTTGTTACAGGCACTGTGGAGTGTGGGGTGTAGTCTGTATTGTTTGTTACAGGCACTGTGGAGTTTGGGGTGTAGTCAGGGTGAAGTCTGTACTGTTTGTTACAGGTACTGTGGAGTGTGGGGTGTAGTCAGTGTGCAGTCTGTACTGTTTGTTACAGGTACTGTGGAGTGTGGGGTGTAGCCTGTATTGTTTTTTACATGTACTGTGGAGTGTGGGGTGTAGTCAGTGTGCAGTCTGTACTATTTGTTACACGTAATGTGGAGAGTGGGTTGTAGTCAGTGTGCAGTCTGTACTGTTTGTTACATGTACTGTGGTGTGTGGGGTGTAGCCTGTATTGTTTGTTCGAGGTACTGTGGAGTGTGGGGTGTAGTCAGTGTGCAGTCTGTATTGTTTGTTACAGGTACTGTGGAGTGTGGGGTGTAGTCAGGGTGTAGTCAGTATTGTTTGTTACAGGTACTGTGGAGTGTTGGGTGTAGTAAGTGTGCAGTCTGTACTGTTTGTTACAGGTACAGTGGAGTGTGTGGTGTAGACTGTATTGTTTGTTCCAGGTACTGTTAAATGTGGGGTGTAGTCAGGGTGTCGTCTGTACTGTTTGTTACATGTACTGTGGTGTGTGAGGTGTAGTCTGTCTTGTTTGTTACAGGTACTGTGGAGTGTGGGGTGTAGTCAGTGTGCAGTCTGTATTGTTTGTTACAGGTACTGTGGAGTGTGGGGTGTAGTCAGGGTGTAGTCAGTATTGGTTGTTACAGGTACTGTGGAGTGTTGGGTGTAGTCAGTGTGCAGTCTGTACTGTTTGTTACAGGTACAGTGGAGTGTGTGGTGTAGACTGTATTGTTTGTTCCAGGTACTGTTAAACGTGGGGTGTAGTCTGTACTGTTTGTTACATGTACTGTGGTGTGTGAGGTGTAGTCTGTCTTGTTTGTTACAGGTACTGTGGTGTGTGGGGTGTAGCCTGTATTGGTTGTTCGAGGTACTGTGGAGTGTGGGGTGTAGTCAGTGTGCAGTCTGTATTGTTTGTTACAGGTACTGTGGAGTGTGGGGTGTAGTCAGGGTGTAGTCAGTATTGTTTGTTACAGGTACTGTGGAGTGTTGGGTGTAGTCAGTGTGCAGTCTGTACTGTTTGTTACAGGTAATGTGGAGAGTGGGTTGTAGTCAGTGTGCAGTCTGTACTGTTTGTTACATGTACTGTGGTGTGTGGGGTGTAGCCTGTATTATTTGTTCGAGGTACTGTGGAGTGTGGGGTGTAGTCAGTGTGCAGTCTGTATTGTTTGTTACAGGTACTGTGGAGTGTGGGGTGTAGTCAGGGTGTAGTCAGTATTGTTTGTTACAGGTACTGTGGAGTGTTGGGTGTAGTCAGTGTGCAGTCTGTACTGTTTGTTACAGGTACAGTGGAGTGTGTGGTGTAGACTGTATTGTTTGTTACTGGTAATGTGGAGAGTGGGTTGTAGTCAGTGTGCAGTCTGTACTGTTTTTTACATGTACTATGGAGTGTGGGGTTTAGTCAGTGTGCAGTCTGTACTCTTTGTTACAGGTACCGTGGAGTGTGGGGTGTAGTCAGTGTGCAGTCTGTACTGTTTGTTACAGGTAATGTGGAGAGTGGGTTGTAGTCAGTGTGCAGTCTGTACTGTTTGTTACAGGTACTGTGGAGTGCGGGGGTGTAGCCTGTATTGTTTTTTACATGTACTGTGGAGTGTGGGGTGTAGTCAGTGTGCAGTCTGTACTCTTTGTTACAGGTACTGTGGAGTGTGGGGTGTAGTCAGGGTGTAGTCAGTATTGTTTGTTACAGGTACTGTGGAGCGTGGTGTGTAGTCAGTGTGCAGTCTGTACTGTTTGTTACAGGTACTGTGGAGTGTGGGGTGTAGTCAGTCTGCAGTCTGTACTGTTTGTTGCAGGTAATGTGGAGTGTGGGCTGTAGTTAGTGTGCAGTCTGTACTGTTTGTTACAGGTACAGTGTAGTATGTGGTGCAGTCTGTACTGTTTGTTACAGGTACTGTGGAGTGTGGGGTGCAGCCTGTATTGTTTTTTACATGTACTGTGGAGTGTGGGGTGTAGTCAGTGTGCAGTCTGTACTATTTGTTACACGTAATGTGGAGAGTGGGTTGTAGTCAGTGTGCAGTCTGTACTGTTTGTTACATGTACTGTGGTGTGTGGGGTGTAGCCTGTATTGTTTGTTCGAGGTACTGTGGAGTGTGGGGTGTAGTCAGTGTGCAGTCTGTATTGTTTGTTACAGGTACTGTGGAGTGTGGGGTGTAGTCAGGGTGTAGTCAGTATTGTTTGTTACAGGTACTGTGGAGTGTTGGGTGTAGTAAGTGTGCAGTCTGTACTGTTTGTTACAGGTACAGTGGAGTGTGTGGTGTAGACTGTATTGTTTGTTCCAGGTACTGTTAAATGTGGGGTGTAGTCAGGGTGTCGTCTGTACTGTTTGTTACATGTACTGTGGTGTGTGAGGTGTAGTCTGTCTTGTTTGTTACAGGTACTGTGGAGTGTGGGGTGTAGTCAGTGTGCAGTCTGTATTGTTTGTTACAGGTACTGTGGAGTGTGGGGTGTAGTCAGGGTGTAGTCAGTATTGGTTGTTACAGGTACTGTGGAGTGTTGGGTGTAGTCAGTGTGCAGTCTGTACTGTTTGTTACAGGTACAGTGGAGTGTGTGGTGTAGACTGTATTGTTTGTTCCAGGTACTGTTAAACGTGGGGTGTAGTCTGTACTGTTTGTTACATGTACTGTGGTGTGTGAGGTGTAGTCTGTCTTGTTTGTTACAGGTACTGTGGTGTGTGGGGTGTAGCCTGTATTGGTTGTTCGAGGTACTGTGGAGTGTGGGGTGTAGTCAGTGTGCAGTCTGTATTGTTTGTTACAGGTACTGTGGAGTGTGGGGTGTAGTCAGGGTGTAGTCAGTATTGTTTGTTACAGGTACTGTGGAGTGTTGGGTGTAGTCAGTGTGCAGTCTGTACTGTTTGTTACAGGTAATGTGGAGAGTGGGTTGTAGTCAGTGTGCAGTCTGTACTGTTTGTTACATGTACTGTGGTGTGTGGGGTGTAGCCTGTATTATTTGTTCGAGGTACTGTGGAGTGTGGGGTGTAGTCAGTGTGCAGTCTGTATTGTTTGTTACAGGTACTGTGGAGTGTGGGGTGTAGTCAGGGTGTAGTCAGTATTGTTTGTTACAGGTACTGTGGAGTGTTGGGTGTAGTCAGTGTGCAGTCTGTACTGTTTGTTACATGTACTGTGGAGTGTGGGGTGTAGCCGGTATTGTTTGTGACATGTACTGTGGAGTGCGGCGTGTAGTCAGTGTGCAGTCTGTATTGTTTGTTACAGGCACTGTGGAGTGTGGGGTGTAGTCTGTATTGTTTGTTACAGGCACTGTGGAGTTTGGGGTGTAGTCAGGGTGAAGTCTGTACTGTTTGTTACAGGTACTGTGGAGTGTGGGGTGTAGTCAGTGTGCAGTCTGTACTGTTTGTTACAGGTACTGTGGAGTGTGGGGTGTAGCCTGTATTCTTTTTTACATGTACTGTGGAGTGTGGGGTGTAGTCAGTGTGCAGTCTGTACTCTTTGTTACAGGTACTGTGGAGTGTGGGCTGTAGTCAGTGTGCAGTCTGTACTATTTGTTACACGTAATGTGGAGAGTGGGTTGTTGTCAGTGTGCAGTCTGTACTGTTTGTTACATGTTCTGTGGTGTGTGGGGTGTAGCCTGTATTGTTTGTTCGAGGTACTGTGGAGTGTGGGGTGTAGTCAGTGTGCAGTCTGTATTGTTTGTTACAGGTACTGTGGAGTGTGGGGTGTAGTCAGGGTGTAGTCAGTATTGTTTGTTACAGGTACTGTGGAGTGTTGGGTGTAGTAAGTGTGCAGTCTGTACTGTTTGTTACAGGTACAGTGGAGTGTGTGGTGTAGACTGTATTGTTTGTTCCAGGTACTGTTAAATGTGGGGTGTAGTCAGGGTGTAGTCTCTACTGTTTGTTACATGTACTGTGGTGTGTGAGGTGTAGTCTGTCTAGTTTGTTACAGGTACTGTGGAGTGTGGGGTGTAGTCAGTGTGCAGTCTGTATTGTTTGTTACAGGTACTGTGGTGTGTGAGGTGTAGTCTGTCTTGTTTGTTACAGGTACTGTGGTGTGTGGGGTGTAGCCTGTATTGGTTGTTCGAGGTACTGTGGAGTGTGGGGTTTAGTCAGTGTGCAGTCTGTATTGTTTGTTACAGGTACTGTGGAGTGTGGGGTGTAGTCAGGGTGTAGTCAGTATTGTTTGTTACAGGTACTGTGGAGTGTGGGGTGTAGTCAGTGTGCAGTCTGTACTGTTTGTTACAGGTAATGTGGAGAGTGGGTTGTAGTCAGTGTGCAGTCTGTACTGTTTGTTACATGTACTGTGGTGTGTGGGGTGTAGCCTGTATTGTTTGTTCGAGGTACTGTGGAGTGTGGGGTGTAGTCAGTGTGCAGTCTGTATTGTTTGTTACAGGTACTGTGGAGTGTGGGGTGTAGTCAGGGTGTAGTCAGTATTGTTTGTTACAGGTACTGTGGAGTGTTGGGTGTAGTCAGTGCGCAGTCTGTACTGTTTGTTACAGGTACAGTGGAGTGTGTGGTGTAGACTGTATTTTTGTTACAGGTAATGTGGGGAGTGGGTTGTAGTCAGTGTGCAGTCTGTACTGTTTTTTACATGTACTGTGGAGTGTGGGGTGTAGTCAGTGTGCAGTCTGTACTCTTTGTTACAGGTACTGTGGAGTGTGGGGTGTAGTCAGTGTGCAGTCTGTACTGTTTGTTACAGGTAATGTGGAGAGTGGGCTGTAGTCAGTGTGCAGTCTGTACTGTTTGTTACATGTACTGTGGTGTGTGGGGTGTAGCCTGTATTGTTTGTTCGAGGTACTGTGGAGTGTGGGGTGTAGTCAGTGTGCAGTCTGTATTGTTTGTTACAGGTACTGTGGAGTGTGGGGTGTAGTCAGGGTGTAGTCAGTATTGTTTGTTACAGGTACTGTGGAGTGTTGGGTGTAGTCAGTGTGCAGTCTGTACTGTTTGTTACAGGTACAGTGGAGTGTGTGGTGTAGACTGTATTGTTTGTTACAGGTACTGTGGAGTGTGGGGTGTAGTCAGTGTGCAGTCTGTACTGTTTGTTACAGGTACTGTGGAGTGTGGGGTGTAGTCAGGGTGTAGTCAGTATTGTTTGTTACATGTACTGTGGAGTGTGGGGTGTAGCCTGTATTGTTTGTGACATATACTGTGGAGTGCGGCGTGTAGTCAGTGTGCCGTCTGTACTCTTTGTTACAGGTACTGTGGAGTGTGGGCTGTAGTCAGTGTGCAGACTGTACTATTTGTTACAGATAATGTGCAGAGTGGGTTGTAGTCAGTGTGCAGTCTGTACTGTTTGTTACATGTACTGTGGTGTGTGGGGTGTAGCCTGTATTGTTTGTTCGAGGTACGGTGGAGTGTGGGGTGTAGTCAGTGTGCAGTCTGTATTGTTTGTTACAGGTACAGTGGAGTGTGGGGTGTAGTCAGTGTGCAGTCTATACTGTTTGTTACAGGTACTGTGGAGTGTTGGGTGTAGTCAGTTTGCTGTCTGTACTGTTTGTTACTGGTGCAGTGAATTGTGCGGTGTAGCCTGTATTGTTCGTCACCGGTATTGTGGAGTGTGGGGTTTAGTCAGTGTGCAGTCTGTACTGTTTGTTACATGTACTGTGGAGTGTGGGGTGTAGCCTGTATTGTTTGTGACATGTACTGTGGAGTGCGGCGTGTAGTCAGTGTGCAGTCTGTATTGTTTGTTACAGGCACTGTGGAGTGTGGGGTGTAGTCTGTATTGTTTGTTACAGGCACTGTGGAGTTTGGGGTGTAGTCAGGGTGAAGTCTGTACTGTTTGTTACAGGTACTGTGGAGTGTGGGGTGTAGTCAGTGTGCAGTCTGTACTGTTTGTTACAGGTACTGTGGAGTGTGGGGTGTAGCCTGTATTGTTTTTTACATGTACTGTGGAGTGTGGGGTGTAGTCAGTGTGCAGTCTGTACTATTTGTTACACGTAATGTGGAGAGTGGGTTGTAGTCAGTGTGCAGTCTGTACTGTTTGTTACATGTACTGTGGTGTGTGGGGTGTAGCCTGTATTGTTTGTTCGAGGTACTGTGGAGTGTGGGGTGTAGTCAGTGTGCAGTCTGTATTGTTTGTTACAGGTACTGTGGAGTGTGGGGTGTAGTCAGGGTGTAGTCAGTATTGTTTGTTACAGGTACTGTGGAGTGTTGGGTGTAGTAAGTGTGCAGTCTGTACTGTTTGTTACAGGTACAGTGGAGTGTGTGGTGTAGACTGTATTGTTTGTTCCAGGTACTGTTAAATGTGGGGTGTAGTCAGGGTGTCGTCTGTACTGTTTGTTACATGTACTGTGGTGTGTGAGGTGTAGTCTGTCTTGTTTGTTACAGGTACTGTGGAGTGTGGGGTGTAGTCAGTGTGCAGTCTGTATTGTTTGTTACAGGTACTGTGGAGTGTGGGGTGTAGTCAGGGTGTAGTCAGTATTGGTTGTTACAGGTACTGTGGAGTGTTGGGTGTAGTCAGTGTGCAGTCTGTACTGTTTGTTACAGGTACAGTGGAGTGTGTGGTGTAGACTGTATTGTTTGTTCCAGGTACTGTTAAACGTGGGGTGTAGTCTGTACTGTTTGTTACATGTACTGTGGTGTGTGAGGTGTAGTCTGTCTTGTTTGTTACAGGTACTGTGGTGTGTGGGGTGTAGCCTGTATTGGTTGTTCGAGGTACTGTGGAGTGTGGGGTGTAGTCAGTGTGCAGTCTGTATTGTTTGTTACAGGTACTGTGGAGTGTGGGGTGTAGTCAGGGTGTAGTCAGTATTGTTTGTTACAGGTACTGTGGAGTGTTGGGTGTAGTCAGTGTGCAGTCTGTACTGTTTGTTACAGGTAATGTGGAGAGTGGGTTGTAGTCAGTGTGCAGTCTGTACTGTTTGTTACATGTACTGTGGTGTGTGGGGTGTAGCCTGTATTATTTGTTCGAGGTACTGTGGAGTGTGGGGTGTAGTCAGTGTGCAGTCTGTATTGTTTGTTACAGGTACTGTGGAGTGTGGGGTGTAGTCAGGGTGTAGTCAGTATTGTTTGTTACAGGTACTGTGGAGTGTTGGGTGTAGTCAGTGTGCAGTCTGTACTGTTTGTTACAGGTACAGTGGAGTGTGTGGTGTAGACTGTATTGTTTGTTACTGGTAATGTGGAGAGTGGGTTGTAGTCAGTGTGCAGTCTGTACTGTTTTTTACATGTACTATGGAGTGTGGGGTTTAGTCAGTGTGCAGTCTGTACTCTTTGTTACAGGTACCGTGGAGTGTGGGGTGTAGTCAGTGTGCAGTCTGTACTGTTTGTTACAGGTAATGTGGAGAGTGGGTTGTAGTCAGTGTGCAGTCTGTACTGTTTGTTACAGGTACTGTGGAGTGCGGGGGTGTAGCCTGTATTGTTTTTTACATGTACTGTGGAGTGTGGGGTGTAGTCAGTGTGCAGTCTGTACTCTTTGTTACAGGTACTGTGGAGTGTGGGGTGTAGTCAGGGTGTAGTCAGTATTGTTTGTTACAGGTACTGTGGAGCGTGGTGTGTAGTCAGTGTGCAGTCTGTACTGTTTGTTACAGGTACTGTGGAGTGTGGGGTGTAGTCAGTCTGCAGTCTGTACTGTTTGTTGCAGGTAATGTGGAGTGTGGGCTGTAGTTAGTGTGCAGTCTGTACTGTTTGTTACAGGTACAGTGTAGTATGTGGTGCAGTCTGTACTGTTTGTTACAGGTACTGTGGAGTGTGGGGTGCAGCCTGTATTGTTTTTTACATGTACTGTGGAGTGTGGGGTGTAGTCAGTGTGCAGTCTGTACTATTTGTTACACGTAATGTGGAGAGTGGGTTGTAGTCAGTGTGCAGTCTGTACTGTTTGTTACATGTACTGTGGTGTGTGGGGTGTAGCCTGTATTGTTTGTTCGAGGTACTGTGGAGTGTGGGGTGTAGTCAGTGTGCAGTCTGTATTGTTTGTTACAGGTACTGTGGAGTGTGGGGTGTAGTCAGGGTGTAGTCAGTATTGTTTGTTACAGGTACTGTGGAGTGTTGGGTGTAGTAAGTGTGCAGTCTGTACTGTTTGTTACAGGTACAGTGGAGTGTGTGGTGTAGACTGTATTGTTTGTTCCAGGTACTGTTAAATGTGGGGTGTAGTCAGGGTGTCGTCTGTACTGTTTGTTACATGTACTGTGGTGTGTGAGGTGTAGTCTGTCTTGTTTGTTACAGGTACTGTGGAGTGTGGGGTGTAGTCAGTGTGCAGTCTGTATTGTTTGTTACAGGTACTGTGGAGTGTGGGGTGTAGTCAGGGTGTAGTCAGTATTGGTTGTTACAGGTACTGTGGAGTGTTGGGTGTAGTCAGTGTGCAGTCTGTACTGTTTGTTACAGGTACAGTGGAGTGTGTGGTGTAGACTGTATTGTTTGTTCCAGGTACTGTTAAACGTGGGGTGTAGTCTGTACTGTTTGTTACATGTACTGTGGTGTGTGAGGTGTAGTCTGTCTTGTTTGTTACAGGTACTGTGGTGTGTGGGGTGTAGCCTGTATTGGTTGTTCGAGGTACTGTGGAGTGTGGGGTGTAGTCAGTGTGCAGTCTGTATTGTTTGTTACAGGTACTGTGGAGTGTGGGGTGTAGTCAGGGTGTAGTCAGTATTGTTTGTTACAGGTACTGTGGAGTGTTGGGTGTAGTCAGTGTGCAGTCTGTACTGTTTGTTACAGGTAATGTGGAGAGTGGGTTGTAGTCAGTGTGCAGTCTGTACTGTTTGTTACATGTACTGTGGTGTGTGGGGTGTAGCCTGTATTATTTGTTCGAGGTACTGTGGAGTGTGGGGTGTAGTCAGTGTGCAGTCTGTATTGTTTGTTACAGGTACTGTGGAGTGTGGGGTGTAGTCAGGGTGTAGTCAGTATTGTTTGTTACAGGTACTGTGGAGTGTTGGGTGTAGTCAGTGTGCAGTCTGTACTGTTTGTTACAGGTACAGTGGAGTGTGTGGTGTAGACTGTATTGTTTGTTACTGGTAATGTGGAGAGTGGGTTGTAGTCAGTGTGCAGTCTGTACTGTTTTTTACATGTACTATGGAGTGTGGGGTTTAGTCAGTGTGCAGTCTGTACTCTTTGTTACAGGTACCGTGGAGTGTGGGGTGTAGTCAGTGTGCAGTCTGTACTGTTTGTTACAGGTAATGTGGAGAGTGGGTTGTAGTCAGTGTGCAGTCTGTACTGTTTGTTACAGGTACTGTGGAGTGCGGGGGTGTAGCCTGTATTGTTTTTTACATGTACTGTGGAGTGTGGGGTGTAGTCAGTGTGCAGTCTGTACTCTTTGTTACAGGTACTGTGGAGTGTGGGGTGTAGTCAGGGTGTAGTCAGTATTGTTTGTTACAGGTACTGTGGAGCGTGGTGTGTAGTCAGTGTGCAGTCTGTACTGTTTGTTACAGGTACTGTGGAGTGTGGGGTGTAGTCAGTCTGCAGTCTGTACTGTTTGTTGCAGGTAATGTGGAGTGTGGGCTGTAGTTAGTGTGCAGTCTGTACTGTTTGTTACAGGTACAGTGTAGTATGTGGTGTAGCCTGTATTGTTTGTTACAGGTACTGTGGAGTGTGGGGTGCAGTCTGGGTTTAGTCTGTACTGTATGTTACAGGTACTGTGGAGTGTGGGGTGTAGTCTGTATTGTTTGTTACAGGTAATGTGGAGTGTGGAGTGTAGTCAGTGTGCAGTCTTTACTGTTTGTTACAGGTACTGTCGAGTGTGGGGTGTAGTCAGTGTGCAGACTGTACGGTTTGTTACAGGTACAGTGGAGTGTGGGGTGTAGTCTGTATTGTTTGTTACAGGTAATGTGGAGTGTGGAGTGTAGTCAGTGTGCAGTCTTTCCTGTTTGTTACAGGTACTGTCGAGTGTGGGGTGTAGTCAGTGTGCAGTCTGTATTGTTTGTTACAGGTACTTTGGAGTGTGGGTTGTACTCAGGGTGTAGTCTGTACTGTTTGTTACAGGTACTGTGGAGTGTGGAGTGTAGTCAGTGTGCAGTCTGTACTGTTCGTTACAGGTACAGTGGAGTGTGGGATTTAGTCTGTATAGTTTGTTACAGGTACTGTGGAGTGTGGGGTGTAGTCAGTGTGCAGTCTATACTGTTTGTTACAGGTACTGTGGAGTGTTGGGTGTAGTCAGTTTGCTGTCTGTACTGTTTGTTACTGGTGCAGTGAATTGTGCGGTGTAGCCTGTATTGTTCGTCACAGGTATTGTGGAGTGTGGGGTTTAGTCAGTGTGCAGTCTGTACTGTTTGTTACATGTACTGTGGAGTGTGGGGTGTAGCCTGTATTGTTTGTGACATGTACTGTGGAGTGCGGCGTGTAGTCAGTGTGCAGTCTGTATTGTTTGTTACAGGTACTGTGGAGTGTGGGGTGTAGTCAGGGTGTAGTCAGTATTGTTTGTTACAGGTACTGTGGAGTGTTGGGTGTAGTCAGTGTGCAGTCTGTACTGTTTGTTACAGGTAATGTGGAGAGTGGGTTGTAGTCAGTGTGCAGTCTGTACTGTTTGTTACATGTACTGTGGTGTGTGGGGTGTAGCCTGTATTATTTGTTCGAGGTACTGTGGAGTGTGGGGTGTAGTCAGTGTGCAGTCTGTATTGTTTGTTACAGGTACTGTGGAGTGTGGGGTGTAGTCAGGGTGTAGTCAGTATTGTTTGTTACAGGTACTGTGGAGTGTTGGGTGTAGTCAGTGTGCAGTCTGTACTGTTTGTTACAGGTACAGTGGAGTGTGTGGTGTAGACTGTATTGTTTGTTACTGGTAATGTGGAGAGTGGGTTGTAGTCAGTGTGCAGTCTGTACTGTTTTTTACATGTACTATGGAGTGTGGGGTGTAGTCAGTGTGCAGTCTGTACTCTTTGTTACAGGTACCGTGGAGTGTGGGGTGTAGTCAGTGTGCAGTCTGTACTGTTTGTTACAGGTAATGTGGAGAGTGGGTTGTAGTCAGTGTGCAGTCTGTACTGTTTGTTACATGTACTGTGGTGTGTGGGGTGTAGCCTGTATTGTTTGTTCGAGGTACTGTGGAGTGTGGGGTGTAGTCAGTGTGCAGTCTGTATTGTTTGTTACAGGTACTGTGGAGTGTGGGGTGTAGTCAGGGTGCAGTCTGTATTGTTTGTTACAGGTACTGAGGAGTCTGGGGTGTAGTCTCTATTGTTTGTTACCAGTACTGTGGAGTGTGGGGTGTAGTCAGGGTGAAGTCTGGACTGTTTGTTACAGGTACTGTGGAGTGTGGGGTGTTCTCAGGGTGTAGTCAGTATTGTTTGTTACAGGTACTGTGGAGCGTGGTGTGTAGTCAGTGTGCAGTCTGTACTGTTTGTTACAGGTACTGTGGAGTGTGGGGTGTAGTGAGTCTGCAGTCTGTACTGTTTGTTGCAGGTAATGTGGAGTGTGGGCTGTAGTCAGTGTGCAGTCTGTACTGTTTGTTACAGGTACAGTGTAGTATGTGGTGTAGCCTGTATTGTTTGTTACAGGTACTGTGGAGTGTGGGGTGCAGTCTGGGTTTAGTCTGTACTGTATGTTACAGGTACTGTGGAGTGTGGGGTGTAGTCTGTATTGTTTGTTACAGGTAATGTGGAGTGTGGAGTGTAGTCAGTGTGCAGTCTTTACTGTTTGTTACAGGTACTGTCGAGTGTGGGGTGTAGTCAGTGTGCAGACTGTACGGTTTGTTACAGGTACAGTGGAGTGTGGGGTGTAGTCTGTATTGTTTGTTACAGGTAATGTGGAGTGTGGAGTGTAGTCAGTGTGCAGTCTTTCCTGTTTGTTACAGGTACTGTCGAGTGTGGGGTGTAGTCAGTGTGCAGTCTGTATTGTTTGTTACAGGTACTGTGGAGTGTGGGTTGTACTCAGGGTGTAGTCTGTACTGTTTGTTACAGGTACTGTGGAGTGTGGAGTGTAGTCAGTGTGCAGTCTGTACTGTTCGTTACAGGTACAGTGGAGTGTGGGGTTTAGTCTGTATAGTTTGTTACAGGTACTGTGGAGTGTGGGGTGTAGTCAGTGTGCAGTCTATACTGTTTGTTACAGGTACTGTGGAGTGTTGGGTGTAGTCAGTTTGCTGTCTGTACTGTTTGTTACTGGTGCAGTGAATTGTGCGGTGTAGCCTGTATTGTTCGTCACAGGTATTGTGGAGTGTGGGGTTTAGTCAGTGTGCAGTCTGTACTGTTTGTTACATGTACTGTGGAGTGTGGGGTGTAGCCTGTATTGTTTGTGACATGTACTGTGGAGTGCGGCGTGTAGTCAGTGTGCAGTCTGTATTGTTTGTTACAGGTACTGTGGAGTGTGGGGTGTAGTCAGGGTGTAGTCAGTATTGTTTGTTACAGGTACTGTGGAGTGTTGGGTGTAGTCAGTGTGCAGTCTGTACTGTTTGTTACAGGTACAGTGGAGTGTGTGGTGTAGACTGTATTATTTGTTACTGGTAATGTGGAGAGTGGGTTGTAGTCAGTGTGCAGTCTATACTGTTTGTTACAGGTACTGTGGAGTGTTGGGTGTAGTCAGTTTGCTGTCTGTACTGTTTGTTACTGGTGCAGTGAATTGTGCGGTGTAGCCTGTATTGTTCGTCACAGGTATTGTGGAGTGTGGGGTTTAGTCAGTGTGCAGTCTGTACTGTTTGTTACATGTACTGTGGAGTGTGGGGTGTAGCCTGTATTGGTTGTGACATGTACTGTGGAGTGCGGCGTGTAGTCAGTGTGCAGTCTGTATTGTTTGTTACAGGCACTGTGGAGTGTGGGGTGTAGTCTGTATTGTTTGTTACAGGTACTGTGGAGTTTGGGGTGTAGTCAGGGTGAAGTCTGTACTGTTTGTTACAGGTACTGTGGAGTGTGGGGTGTAGTCAGTGTGCAGTCTGTACTGTTTGTTACAGGTACTGTGGAGTGTGGGGTGTAGCCTGTATTGTTTTGTACATGTACTGTGGAGTGTGGGGTGTAGTCAGTGTGCAGTCTGTACTGTTTTTTACATGTACTATGGAGTGTGGGGTGTAGTCAGTGTGCAGTCTGTACTCTTTGTTACAGGTACCGTGGAGTGTGGGGTGTAGTCAGTGTGCAGTCTGTACTGTTTGTTACAGGTAATGTGGAGAGTGGGTTGTAGTCAGTGTGCAGTCTGTACTGTTTGTTACATGTACTGTGGTGTGTGGGGTGTAGCCTGTATTGTTTGTTCGAGGTACTGTGGAGTGTGGGGTTTAGTCAGTGTGCAGTCTGTATTGTTTGTTACAGGTACTGTGGAGTGTGGGGTGTAGTCAGGGTGTAGTCAGTATTGTTTGTTACAGGTACTGTGGAGTGTTGGGTGTAGTCAGTGTGCAGTCTGTACTGTTTGTTACAGGTACAGTGGAGTGTGTGGTGTAGACTGTATTGTTTGTTACAGGTACTGTGGAGTGTGGGGTGTAGTCAGTGTGCAGTCTGTACTGTTTGTTACAGGTACTGTGGAGTGTGGGGTGTAGTCAGGGTGTAGTCAGTATTGTTTGTTACAGGTACTGTGGAGTGTGGGGTGTAGTCAGTGTGCAGTCTGTACTGTTTGTTACATGTACCGTGGAGTGTGGGGTGTAGCCTGTATTGTTTGTTACAGGTACTGTGGAGTGCCGGGTGTAGTCAGTGTGCAGTCTGTATTGTTTGTTACAGGTACTGAGGAGTCTGGGGTGTAGTCTCTATTGTTTGTTACCAGTACTGTGGAGTGTGGGGTGTAGTCAGGGTGAAGTCTGGACTGTTTGTTACAGGTACTGTGGAGTGTGGGGTGTAGTCAGTCTGCAGTCTGTACTGTTTGTTGCAGGTAATGTGGAGTGTGGGCTGTAGTCAGTGTGCAGTCTGTACTGTTTGTTACAGGTACAGTGTAGTATGTGGTGTAGCCTGTATTGTTTGTTACAGGTACTGTGGAGTGTGGGGTGCAGTCTGGGTTTAGTCTGTACTGTATGTTACAGGTACTGTGGAGTGTGGGGTGTAGTCTGTATTGTTTGTTACAGGTACTGTGGAGTGTGGGTTGTACTCAGGGTGTAGTCTGTACTGTTTGTTACAGGTACTGTGGAGTGTGGAGTGTAGTCAGTGTGCAGTCTGTACTGTTCGTTACAGGTACAGTGGAGTGTGGGGTTTAGTCTGTATAGTTTGTTACAGGTACTGTGGAGTGTGGGGTGTAGTCAGTGTGCAGTCTATACTGTTTGTTACAGGTACTGTGGAGTGTTGGGTGTAGTCAGTTTGCTGTCTGTACTGTTTGTTACTGGTGCAGTGAATTGTGCGGTGTAGCCTGTATTGTTCGTCACAGGTATTGTGGAGTGTGGGGTTTAGTCAGTGTGCAGTCTGTACTGTTTGTTACATGTACTGTGGAGTGTGGGGTGTAGCCTGTATTGGTTGTGACATGTACTGTGGAGTGCGGCGTGTAGTCAGTGTGCAGTCTGTATTGTTTGTTACAGGCACTGTGGAGTGTGGGGTGTAGTCTGTATTGTTTGTTACAGGTACTGTGGAGTTTGGGGTGTAGTCAGGGTGAAGTCTGTACTGTTTGTTACAGGTACTGTGGAGTGTGGGGTGTAGCCTGTATTGTTTTGTACATGTACTGTGGAGTGTGGGGTGTAGTCAGTGTGCAGTCTGTACTCTTTGTTACAGGTACTGTGGAGTGTGGGCTGTAGTCAGTGTGCAGACTGTACTATTTGTTACACGTAATGTGGAGAGTGGGTTGTAGTCAGTGTGCAGTCTGTACTGTTTGTTACATGTACTGTGGTGTGTGGGGTGTAGCCTGTATTGTTTGTTCGAGGTACTGTGAAGTGTGGGGTGTAGTCAGTGTGCAGTCTGTATTGTTTGTTACAGGTACTGTGGAGTGTGGGGTGTAGTCAGTGTGCAGTCTATACTGTTTGTTACAGGTACTGTGGAGTGTTGGGTGTAGTCAGTTTGCTGTCTGTATTGTTTGTTACTGGTGCAGTGAATTGTGCGGTGTAGCCTGTATTGTTCGTCACAGGTATTGTGGAGTGTGGGGTTTAGTCAGTGTGCAGTCTGTATTGTTTGTTACATGTACTGTGGAGTGTGGGGTGTAGCCTGTATTGTTTGTGACATGTACTGTGGAGTGCGGCGTGTAGTCAGTGTGCAGTCTGTATTGTTTGTTACAGGCACTGTGGAGTGTGGGGTGTAGTCTGTATTGTTTGTTACAGGTACTGTGGAGTTGGGGTGTAGTCAGGGTGAAGTCTGTACTGTTTGTTACAGGTACTGTGGAGTGTGGTGTGTAGTCAGTGTGCAGTCTGTACTGCTTGTTAGAGGTACTGTGGAGTGTGGGGTGTAGTCAGTGTGCAGTCTGTACTGTTCGTTACAGGTAGAGTGGAGTGTGGGGTGCAGTCTGTATTGTTTGTTACAGGTACTGTGGAGTGTGGGGTGCTGTCAGTGTGCAGTCTGTACTGTTTGTTACAGGTACTGTGGAGTGTGGGGTGTAGTCAGATTGCAGTCTGTACTGTTTCTTATAGGTGCAGTAGATTGTGCGGTGTAGCCTGAATTGTTCGTCACAGGTACTGTGGAGTGTGGGATGTAGTCTGTGTGCAGTCTGTACTGTTTGTTACATGTACTGTGGAGTGTGGGGTGTAGCCTGTATTGTTTGATACAAGTACTGTGGAGTACGGGGTGTAGTCAGTGTGCAGTCTGTATTGTTTGCTACAGGTACTGTAGAGTGTGGGGTATAGTCTGTATTGTTTGTTACAGGTACTGTGGAGTGTGGGGTGTAGTCAGAGTGAAGTCTGTACTGTTTGTTACAGGTACTGTGTAGTGTGGGGTGTAATCAGGGTGTAGTCAGTATTGTTTGTTACAGGTACTGTGGAGTGTGGGGTGTAGTCAGTGTGCAGTCTGTACTGTTTGTTACAGGTACTGTGGAGTGTGGGGTGTAGTCAGTGTGCAGTCTGTACTGTTAGTTACAGGTACTGTGGAGTGTGGGGTGTAGTCAGTTTGCAGTCTGTACTGTTTGTTACAGGTGCTGTGGATTGTAGGGTGTAGCCTGTATTGTTCATCACAGGTACTGTGGAGTGTGGGGTGTAGTCAGTGTGCAGTCTGTACTGTTCGTTACAGGTACAGTGGAGTGTGGGGTTTAGTCTGTATAGTTTGTTACAGGTACCGTGGAGTGTGGGGTGTAGTCAGTGTGCAGTCTATACTGTTTGTTACAGGTAATGTGGAGAGTGGGTTGTAGTCAGTGTGCAGTCTGTACTGTTTGTTACAGGTACTGTGGAGTGCGGGGGTGTAGCCTGTATTGTTTTTTACATGTACTGTGGAGTGTGGGGTGTAGTCAGTGTGCAGTCTGTACTCTTTGTTACAGGTACTGTGGAGTGTGGGGTGTAGTCAGGGTGTAGTCAGTATTGTTTGTTACAGGTACTGTGGAGCGTGGTGTGTAGTCAGTGTGCAGTCTGTACTGTTTGTTACAGGTACTGTGGAGTGTGGGGTGTAGTCAGTCTGCAGTCTGTACTGTTTGTTGCAGGTAATGTGGAGTGTGGGCTGTAGTTAGTGTGCAGTCTGTACTGTTTGTTACAGGTACAGTGTAGTATGTGGTGCAGTCTGTACTGTTTGTTACAGGTACTGTGGAGTGTGGGGTGCAGCCTGTATTGTTTTTTACATGTACTGTGGAGTGTGGGGTGTAGTCAGTGTGCAGTCTGTACTATTTGTTACACGTAATGTGGAGAGTGGGTTGTAGTCAGTGTGCAGTCTGTACTGTTTGTTACATGTACTGTGGTGTGTGGGGTGTAGCCTGTATTGTTTGTTCGAGGTACTGTGGAGTGTGGGGTGTAGTCAGTGTGCAGTCTGTATTGTTTGTTACAGGTACTGTGGAGTGTGGGGTGTAGTCAGGGTGTAGTCAGTATTGTTTGTTACAGGTACTGTGGAGTGTTGGGTGTAGTAAGTGTGCAGTCTGTACTGTTTGTTACAGGTACAGTGGAGTGTGTGGTGTAGACTGTATTGTTTGTTCCAGGTACTGTTAAATGTGGGGTGTAGTCAGGGTGTCGTCTGTACTGTTTGTTACATGTACTGTGGTGTGTGAGGTGTAGTCTGTCTTGTTTGTTACAGGTACTGTGGAGTGTGGGGTGTAGTCAGTGTGCAGTCTGTATTGTTTGTTACAGGTACTGTGGAGTGTGGGGTGTAGTCAGGGTGTAGTCAGTATTGGTTGTTACAGGTACTGTGGAGTGTTGGGTGTAGTCAGTGTGCAGTCTGTACTGTTTGTTACAGGTACAGTGGAGTGTGTGGTGTAGACTGTATTGTTTGTTCCAGGTACTGTTAAACGTGGGGTGTAGTCTGTACTGTTTGTTACATGTACTGTGGTGTGTGAGGTGTAGTCTGTCTTGTTTGTTACAGGTACTGTGGTGTGTGGGGTGTAGCCTGTATTGGTTGTTCGAGGTACTGTGGAGTGTGGGGTGTAGTCAGTGTGCAGTCTGTATTGTTTGTTACAGGTACTGTGGAGTGTGGGGTGTAGTCAGGGTGTAGTCAGTATTGTTTGTTACAGGTACTGTGGAGTGTTGGGTGTAGTCAGTGTGCAGTCTGTACTGTTTGTTACAGGTAATGTGGAGAGTGGGTTGTAGTCAGTGTGCAGTCTGTACTGTTTGTTACATGTACTGTGGTGTGTGGGGTGTAGCCTGTATTATTTGTTCGAGGTACTGTGGAGTGTGGGGTGTAGTCAGTGTGCAGTCTGTATTGTTTGTTACAGGTACTGTGGAGTGTGGGGTGTAGTCAGGGTGTAGTCAGTATTGTTTGTTACAGGTACTGTGGAGTGTTGGGTGTAGTCAGTGTGCAGTCTGTACTGTTTGTTACAGGTACAGTGGAGTGTGTGGTGTAGACTGTATTGTTTGTTACTGGTAATGTGGAGAGTGGGTTGTAGTCAGTGTGCAGTCTGTACTGTTTTTTACATGTACTATGGAGTGTGGGGTTTAGTCAGTGTGCAGTCTGTACTCTTTGTTACAGGTACCGTGGAGTGTGGGGTGTAGTCAGTGTGCAGTCTGTACTGTTTGTTACAGGTAATGTGGAGAGTGGGTTGTAGTCAGTGTGCAGTCTGTACTGTTTGTTACAGGTACTGTGGAGTGCGGGGGTGTAGCCTGTATTGTTTTTTACATGTACTGTGGAGTGTGGGGTGTAGTCAGTGTGCAGTCTGTACTCTTTGTTACAGGTACTGTGGAGTGTGGGGTGTAGTCAGGGTGTAGTCAGTATTGTTTGTTACAGGTACTGTGGAGCGTGGTGTGTAGTCAGTGTGCAGTCTGTACTGTTTGTTACAGGTACTGTGGAGTGTGGGGTGTAGTCAGTCTGCAGTCTGTACTGTTTGTTGCAGGTAATGTGGAGTGTGGGCTGTAGTTAGTGTGCAGTCTGTACTGTTTGTTACAGGTACAGTGTAGTATGTGGTGTAGCCTGTATTGTTTGTTACAGGTACTGTGGAGTGTGGGGTGCAGTCTGGGTTTAGTCTGTACTGTATGTTACAGGTACTGTGGAGTGTGGGGTGTAGTCTGTATTGTTTGTTACAGGTAATGTGGAGTGTGGAGTGTAGTCAGTGTGCAGTCTTTACTGTTTGTTACAGGTACTGTCGAGTGTGGGGTGTAGTCAGTGTGCAGACTGTACGGTTTGTTACAGGTACAGTGGAGTGTGGGGTGTAGTCTGTATTGTTTGTTACAGGTAATGTGGAGTGTGGAGTGTAGTCAGTGTGCAGTCTTTCCTGTTTGTTACAGGTACTGTCGAGTGTGGGGTGTAGTCAGTGTGCAGTCTGTATTGTTTGTTACAGGTACTTTGGAGTGTGGGTTGTACTCAGGGTGTAGTCTGTACTGTTTGTTACAGGTACTGTGGAGTGTGGAGTGTAGTCAGTGTGCAGTCTGTACTGTTCGTTACAGGTACAGTGGAGTGTGGGATTTAGTCTGTATAGTTTGTTACAGGTACTGTGGAGTGTGGGGTGTAGTCAGTGTGCAGTCTATACTGTTTGTTACAGGTACTGTGGAGTGTTGGGTGTAGTCAGTTTGCTGTCTGTACTGTTTGTTACTGGTGCAGTGAATTGTGCGGTGTAGCCTGTATTGTTCGTCACAGGTATTGTGGAGTGTGGGGTTTAGTCAGTGTGCAGTCTGTACTGTTTGTTACATGTACTGTGGAGTGTGGGGTGTAGCCTGTATTGTTTGTGACATGTACTGTGGAGTGCGGCGTGTAGTCAGTGTGCAGTCTGTATTGTTTGTTACAGGTACTGTGGAGTGTGGGGTGTAGTCAGGGTGTAGTCAGTATTGTTTGTTACAGGTACTGTGGAGTGTTGGGTGTAGTCAGTGTGCAGTCTGTACTGTTTGTTACAGGTAATGTGGAGAGTGGGTTGTAGTCAGTGTGCAGTCTGTACTGTTTGTTACATGTACTGTGGTGTGTGGGGTGTAGCCTGTATTATTTGTTCGAGGTACTGTGGAGTGTGGGGTGTAGTCAGTGTGCAGTCTGTATTGTTTGTTACAGGTACTGTGGAGTGTGGGGTGTAGTCAGGGTGTAGTCAGTATTGTTTGTTACAGGTACTGTGGAGTGTTGGGTGTAGTCAGTGTGCAGTCTGTACTGTTTGTTACAGGTACAGTGGAGTGTGTGGTGTAGACTGTATTGTTTGTTACTGGTAATGTGGAGAGTGGGTTGTAGTCAGTGTGCAGTCTGTACTGTTTTTTACATGTACTATGGAGTGTGGGGTGTAGTCAGTGTGCAGTCTGTACTCTTTGTTACAGGTACCGTGGAGTGTGGGGTGTAGTCAGTGTGCAGTCTGTACTGTTTGTTACAGGTAATGTGGAGAGTGGGTTGTAGTCAGTGTGCAGTCTGTACTGTTTGTTACATGTACTGTGGTGTGTGGGGTGTAGCCTGTATTGTTTGTTCGAGGTACTGTGGAGTGTGGGGTGTAGTCAGTGTGCAGTCTGTATTGTTTGTTACAGGTACTGTGGAGTGTGGGGTGTAGTCAGGGTGCAGTCTGTATTGTTTGTTACAGGTACTGAGGAGTCTGGGGTGTAGTCTCTATTGTTTGTTACCAGTACTGTGGAGTGTGGGGTGTAGTCAGGGTGAAGTCTGGACTGTTTGTTACAGGTACTGTGGAGTGTGGGGTGTAGTGAGTCTGCAGTCTGTACTGTTTGTTGCAGGTAATGTGGAGTGTGGGCTGTAGTCAGTGTGCAGTCTGTACTGTTTGTTACAGGTACAGTGTAGTATGTGGTGTAGCCTGTATTGTTTGTTACAGGTACTGTGGAGTGTGGGGTGCAGTCTGGGTTTAGTCTGTACTGTATGTTACAGGTACTGTGGAGTGTGGGGTGTAGTCTGTATTGTTTGTTACAGGTAATGTGGAGTGTGGAGTGTAGTCAGTGTGCAGTCTTTACTGTTTGTTACAGGTACTGTCGAGTGTGGGGTGTAGTCAGTGTGCAGACTGTACGGTTTGTTACAGGTACAGTGGAGTGTGGGGTGTAGTCTGTATTGTTTGTTACAGGTAATGTGGAGTGTGGAGTGTAGTCAGTGTGCAGTCTTTCCTGTTTGTTACAGGTACTGTCGAGTGTGGGGTGTAGTCAGTGTGCAGTCTGTATTGTTTGTTACAGGTACTGTGGAGTGTGGGTTGTACTCAGGGTGTAGTCTGTACTGTTTGTTACAGGTACTGTGGAGTGTGGAGTGTAGTCAGTGTGCAGTCTGTACTGTTCGTTACAGGTACAGTGGAGTGTGGGGTTTAGTCTGTATAGTTTGTTACAGGTACTGTGGAGTGTGGGGTGTAGTCAGTGTGCAGTCTATACTGTTTGTTACAGGTACTGTGGAGTGTTGGGTGTAGTCAGTTTGCTGTCTGTACTGTTTGTTACTGGTGCAGTGAATTGTGCGGTGTAGCCTGTATTGTTCGTCACAGGTATTGTGGAGTGTGGGGTTTAGTCAGTGTGCAGTCTGTACTGTTTGTTACATGTACTGTGGAGTGTGGGGTGTAGCCTGTATTGTTTGTGACATGTACTGTGGAGTGCGGCGTGTAGTCAGTGTGCAGTCTGTATTGTTTGTTACAGGTACTGTGGAGTGTGGGGTGTAGTCAGGGTGTAGTCAGTATTGTTTGTTACAGGTACTGTGGAGTGTTGGGTGTAGTCAGTGTGCAGTCTGTACTGTTTGTTACAGGTACAGTGGAGTGTGTGGTGTAGACTGTATTATTTGTTACTGGTAATGTGGAGAGTGGGTTGTAGTCAGTGTGCAGTCTATACTGTTTGTTACAGGTACTGTGGAGTGTTGGGTGTAGTCAGTTTGCTGTCTGTACTGTTTGTTACTGGTGCAGTGAATTGTGCGGTGTAGCCTGTATTGTTCGTCACAGGTATTGTGGAGTGTGGGGTTTAGTCAGTGTGCAGTCTGTACTGTTTGTTACATGTACTGTGGAGTGTGGGGTGTAGCCTGTATTGGTTGTGACATGTACTGTGGAGTGCGGCGTGTAGTCAGTGTGCAGTCTGTATTGTTTGTTACAGGCACTGTGGAGTGTGGGGTGTAGTCTGTATTGTTTGTTACAGGTACTGTGGAGTTTGGGGTGTAGTCAGGGTGAAGTCTGTACTGTTTGTTACAGGTACTGTGGAGTGTGGGGTGTAGTCAGTGTGCAGTCTGTACTGTTTGTTACAGGTACTGTGGAGTGTGGGGTGTAGCCTGTATTGTTTTGTACATGTACTGTGGAGTGTGGGGTGTAGTCAGTGTGCAGTCTGTACTGTTTTTTACATGTACTATGGAGTGTGGGGTGTAGTCAGTGTGCAGTCTGTACTCTTTGTTACAGGTACCGTGGAGTGTGGGGTGTAGTCAGTGTGCAGTCTGTACTGTTTGTTACAGGTAATGTGGAGAGTGGGTTGTAGTCAGTGTGCAGTCTGTACTGTTTGTTACATGTACTGTGGTGTGTGGGGTGTAGCCTGTATTGTTTGTTCGAGGTACTGTGGAGTGTGGGGTTTAGTCAGTGTGCAGTCTGTATTGTTTGTTACAGGTACTGTGGAGTGTGGGGTGTAGTCAGGGTGTAGTCAGTATTGTTTGTTACAGGTACTGTGGAGTGTTGGGTGTAGTCAGTGTGCAGTCTGTACTGTTTGTTACAGGTACAGTGGAGTGTGTGGTGTAGACTGTATTGTTTGTTACAGGTACTGTGGAGTGTGGGGTGTAGTCAGTGTGCAGTCTGTACTGTTTGTTACAGGTACTGTGGAGTGTGGGGTGTAGTCAGGGTGTAGTCAGTATTGTTTGTTACAGGTACTGTGGAGTGTGGGGTGTAGTCAGTGTGCAGTCTGTACTGTTTGTTACATGTACCGTGGAGTGTGGGGTGTAGCCTGTATTGTTTGTTACAGGTACTGTGGAGTGCCGGGTGTAGTCAGTGTGCAGTCTGTATTGTTTGTTACAGGTACTGAGGAGTCTGGGGTGTAGTCTCTATTGTTTGTTACCAGTACTGTGGAGTGTGGGGTGTAGTCAGGGTGAAGTCTGGACTGTTTGTTACAGGTACTGTGGAGTGTGGGGTGTAGTCAGTCTGCAGTCTGTACTGTTTGTTGCAGGTAATGTGGAGTGTGGGCTGTAGTCAGTGTGCAGTCTGTACTGTTTGTTACAGGTACAGTGTAGTATGTGGTGTAGCCTGTATTGTTTGTTACAGGTACTGTGGAGTGTGGGGTGCAGTCTGGGTTTAGTCTGTACTGTATGTTACAGGTACTGTGGAGTGTGGGGTGTAGTCTGTATTGTTTGTTACAGGTACTGTGGAGTGTGGGTTGTACTCAGGGTGTAGTCTGTACTGTTTGTTACAGGTACTGTGGAGTGTGGAGTGTAGTCAGTGTGCAGTCTGTACTGTTCGTTACAGGTACAGTGGAGTGTGGGGTTTAGTCTGTATAGTTTGTTACAGGTACTGTGGAGTGTGGGGTGTAGTCAGTGTGCAGTCTATACTGTTTGTTACAGGTACTGTGGAGTGTTGGGTGTAGTCAGTTTGCTGTCTGTACTGTTTGTTACTGGTGCAGTGAATTGTGCGGTGTAGCCTGTATTGTTCGTCACAGGTATTGTGGAGTGTGGGGTTTAGTCAGTGTGCAGTCTGTACTGTTTGTTACATGTACTGTGGAGTGTGGGGTGTAGCCTGTATTGGTTGTGACATGTACTGTGGAGTGCGGCGTGTAGTCAGTGTGCAGTCTGTATTGTTTGTTACAGGCACTGTGGAGTGTGGGGTGTAGTCTGTATTGTTTGTTACAGGTACTGTGGAGTTTGGGGTGTAGTCAGGGTGAAGTCTGTACTGTTTGTTACAGGTACTGTGGAGTGTGGGGTGTAGCCTGTATTGTTTTGTACATGTACTGTGGAGTGTGGGGTGTAGTCAGTGTGCAGTCTGTACTCTTTGTTACAGGTACTGTGGAGTGTGGGCTGTAGTCAGTGTGCAGACTGTACTATTTGTTACACGTAATGTGGAGAGTGGGTTGTAGTCAGTGTGCAGTCTGTACTGTTTGTTACATGTACTGTGGTGTGTGGGGTGTAGCCTGTATTGTTTGTTCGAGGTACTGTGAAGTGTGGGGTGTAGTCAGTGTGCAGTCTGTATTGTTTGTTACAGGTACTGTGGAGTGTGGGGTGTAGTCAGTGTGCAGTCTATACTGTTTGTTACAGGTACTGTGGAGTGTTGGGTGTAGTCAGTTTGCTGTCTGTATTGTTTGTTACTGGTGCAGTGAATTGTGCGGTGTAGCCTGTATTGTTCGTCACAGGTATTGTGGAGTGTGGGGTTTAGTCAGTGTGCAGTCTGTATTGTTTGTTACATGTACTGTGGAGTGTGGGGTGTAGCCTGTATTGTTTGTGACATGTACTGTGGAGTGCGGCGTGTAGTCAGTGTGCAGTCTGTATTGTTTGTTACAGGCACTGTGGAGTGTGGGGTGTAGTCTGTATTGTTTGTTACAGGTACTGTGGAGTTGGGGTGTAGTCAGGGTGAAGTCTGTACTGTTTGTTACAGGTACTGTGGAGTGTGGTGTGTAGTCAGTGTGCAGTCTGTACTGCTTGTTAGAGGTACTGTGGAGTGTGGGGTGTAGTCAGTGTGCAGTCTGTACTGTTCGTTACAGGTAGAGTGGAGTGTGGGGTGCAGTCTGTATTGTTTGTTACAGGTACTGTGGAGTGTGGGGTGCTGTCAGTGTGCAGTCTGTACTGTTTGTTACAGGTACTGTGGAGTGTGGGGTGTAGTCAGATTGCAGTCTGTACTGTTTCTTATAGGTGCAGTAGATTGTGCGGTGTAGCCTGAATTGTTCGTCACAGGTACTGTGGAGTGTGGGATGTAGTCTGTGTGCAGTCTGTACTGTTTGTTACATGTACTGTGGAGTGTGGGGTGTAGCCTGTATTGTTTGATACAAGTACTGTGGAGTACGGGGTGTAGTCAGTGTGCAGTCTGTATTGTTTGCTACAGGTACTGTAGAGTGTGGGGTATAGTCTGTATTGTTTGTTACAGGTACTGTGGAGTGTGGGGTGTAGTCAGAGTGAAGTCTGTACTGTTTGTTACAGGTACTGTGTAGTGTGGGGTGTAATCAGGGTGTAGTCAGTATTGTTTGTTACAGGTACTGTGGAGTGTGGGGTGTAGTCAGTGTGCAGTCTGTACTGTTTGTTACAGGTACTGTGGAGTGTGGGGTGTAGTCAGTGTGCAGTCTGTACTGTTAGTTACAGGTACTGTGGAGTGTGGGGTGTAGTCAGTTTGCAGTCTGTACTGTTTGTTACAGGTGCTGTGGATTGTAGGGTGTAGCCTGTATTGTTCATCACAGGTACTGTGGAGTGTGGGGTGTAGTCAGTGTGCAGTCTGTACTGTTTGTGACAGGTTCTGGTGAGTGTGGGGTGTAGCCTGTATTGTTTGTGACATGTACTGTGGAGTGTGGGGTTTAGTCAGTGTGCAGTCTGTACTGTTTGTTACATGTACTGTGGAGTGTGGGGTGTAGTCTGTATTGTTTGTGACATGTACTGTGGAGTGCGGCGTGTAGTCAGTGTGCAGTCTGTATTGTTTGTTACAGGCACTGTGGAGTGTGGGGTGTAGTCTGTATTGTTTGTTACAGGTACTGTGGAGTGTGGGCTGTAGTCAGTGTGCAGTCTGTACTGCTTGTTAGAGGTACTGTGGAGTGTGGGGTGTAGTCAGTGTGCAGTCTGTACTGTTCGTTACAGGTAGAGTGGAGTGTGGGGTGCAGTCTGTATTGTTTGTTACAGGTACTGTAGAGTGTGGGGTGCTGTCAGTGTGCAGTCTGTACTGTTTGTTACAGGTACTGTGGAGTGTGGGGTGTAGTCAGATTGCAGTCTGTACTGTTTCTTATAGGTGCAGTAGATTGTGCGGTGTAGCCTGAATTGTTCGTCACAGGTACTGTGGAGTGTGGGATGTAGTCTGTGTGCAGTCTGTACTGTTTGTTACATGTACTGTGGAGTGTGGGGTGTAGTCAGGGTGTAGTCAGTATTGTTTGTTACAGGTACTGTGGAGCGTGGTGTGTAGTCAGTGTGCAGTCTGTACTGTTTGTTACAGGTACTGTGGAGTGTGGGGTGTAGTCAGTCTGCAGTCTGTACTGTTTGTTGCGGGTAATGTGGAGTGTGGGCTGTAGTCAGTGTGCAGTCTGTACTGTTTGTTACAGGTACAGTGTAGTATGTGGTGTAGCCTGTATTGTTTGTTACAGGTACTGTGGAGTGTGGGGTGCAGTCTGGGTTTAGTCTGTACTGTATGTTACAGGTACTGTGGAGTGTGGGGTGTAGTCTGTATTGTTTGTTACAGGTAATGTGGAGTGTGGAGTGTAGTCAGTGTGCAGTCTTTACTGTTTGTTACAGGTACTGTCGAGTGTGGGGTGTAGTCAGTGTGCAGACTGTACGGTTTGTTACAGGTAAAGTGGAGTGTGGGGTGTAGTCTGTATTGTTTGTTACAGGTAATGTGGAGTGTGGAGTGTAGTCAGTGTGCAGTCTTTCCTGTTTGTTACAGGTACTGTCGAGTGTGGGGTGTAGTCAGTGTGCAGTCTGTATTGTTTGTTACAGGTACTGTGGAGTGTGGGTTGTACTCAGGGTGTAGTCTGTACTGTTTGTTACAGGTACTGTGGTGTGTGGAGTGTAGTCAGTGTGCAGTCTGTACTGTTCGTTACAGGTACAGTGGAGTGTGGGGTTTAGTCTGTATAGTTTGTTACAGGTACTGTGGAGTGTGGGGTGTAGTCAGTGTGCAGTCTATACTGTTTGTTACAGGTACTGTGGAGTGTTGGGTGTAGTCAGTTTGCTGTCTGTACTGTTTGTTACTGGTGCAGTGAATTGTGCGGTGTAGCCTGTATTGTTCGTCACAGGTATTGTGGAGTGTGGGGTTTAGTCAGTGTGCAGTCTGTACTGTTTGTTACATGTACTGTGGAGTGTGGGGTGTAGCCTGTATTGTTTGTGACATGTACTGTGGAGTGCGGCGTGTAGTCAGTGTGCAGTCTGTATTGTTTGTTACAGGTACTGTGGAGTGTGGGGTGTAGTCAGGGTGTAGTCAGTATTGTTTGTTACAGGTACTGTGGAGTGTTGGGTGTAGTCAGTGTGCAGTCTGTACTGTTTGTTACAGGTACAGTGGAGTGTGTGGTGTAGACTGTATTATTTGTTACTGGTAATGTGGAGAGTGGGTTGTAGTCAGTGTGCAGTCTGTACTGTTTTTTACATGTACTATGGAGTGTGGGGTGTAGTCAGTGTGCAGTCTGTACTCTTTGTTACAGGTACCGTGGAGT
Source organism: Hemitrygon akajei (assembly GCF_048418815.1). Classification (NCBI taxonomy): domain Eukaryota; kingdom Metazoa; phylum Chordata; class Chondrichthyes; order Myliobatiformes; family Dasyatidae; genus Hemitrygon; species Hemitrygon akajei. The sequence continues at coordinate 4,402,547 of NC_133144.1, forward strand.
GTGGGGTGTAGTCAGTGTGCAGTCTGTACTGTTTGTTACAGGTAATGTGGAGAGTGGGTTGTAGTCAGTGTGCAGTCTGTACTGTTTGTTACATGTACTGTGGTGTGTGGGGTGTAGCCTGTATTGTTTGTTCGAGGTACTGTGGAGTGTGGGGTTTAGTCAGTGTGCAGTCTGTATTGTTTGTTACAGGTACTGTGGAGTGTGGGGTGTAGTCAGGGTGTAGTCAGTATTGTTTGTTACAGGTACTGTGGAGTGTTGGGTGTAGTCAGTGTGCAGTCTGTACTGTTTGTTACAGGTACAGTGGAGTGTGTGGTGTAGACTGTATTGTTTGTTACAGGTACTGTGGAGTGTGGGGTGTAGTCAGTGTGCAGTCTGTACTGTTTGTTACAGGTACTGTGGAGTGTGGGGTGTAGTCAGGGTGTAGTCAGTATTGTTTGTTACAGGTACTGTGGAGTGTGGGGTGTAGTCAGTGTGCAGTCTGTACTGTTTGTTACATGTACCGTGGAGTGTGGGGTGTAGCCTGTATTGTTTGTTACAGGTACTGTGGAGTGCCGGGTGTAGTCAGTGTGCAGTCTGTATTGTTTGTTACAGGTACTGAGGAGTCTGGGGTGTAGTCTCTATTGTTTGTTACCAGTACTGTGGAGTGTGGGGTGTAGTCAGGGTGAAGTCTGGACTGTTTGTTACAGGTACTGTGGAGTGTGGGGTGTAGTCAGTCTGCAGTCTGTACTGTTTGTTGCAGGTAATGTGGAGTGTGGGCTGTAGTCAGTGTGCAGTCTGTACTGTTTGTTACAGGTACAGTGTAGTATGTGGTGTAGCCTGTATTGTTTGTTACAGGTACTGTGGAGTGTGGGGTGCAGTCTGGGTTTAGTCTGTACTGTATGTTACAGGTACTGTGGAGTGTGGGGTGTAGTCTGTATTGTTTGTTACAGGTACTGTGGAGTGTGGGTTGTACTCAGGGTGTAGTCTGTACTGTTTGTTACAGGTACTGTGGAGTGTGGAGTGTAGTCAGTGTGCAGTCTGTACTGTTCGTTACAGGTACAGTGGAGTGTGGGGTTTAGTCTGTATAGTTTGTTACAGGTACTGTGGAGTGTGGGGTGTAGTCAGTGTGCAGTCTATACTGTTTGTTACAGGTACTGTGGAGTGTTGGGTGTAGTCAGTTTGCTGTCTGTACTGTTTGTTACTGGTGCAGTGAATTGTGCGGTGTAGCCTGTATTGTTCGTCACAGGTATTGTGGAGTGTGGGGTTTAGTCAGTGTGCAGTCTGTACTGTTTGTTACATGTACTGTGGAGTGTGGGGTGTAGCCTGTATTGGTTGTGACATGTACTGTGGAGTGCGGCGTGTAGTCAGTGTGCAGTCTGTATTGTTTGTTACAGGCACTGTGGAGTGTGGGGTGTAGTCTGTATTGTTTGTTACAGGTACTGTGGAGTTTGGGGTGTAGTCAGGGTGAAGTCTGTACTGTTTGTTACAGGTACTGTGGAGTGTGGGGTGTAGTCAGTGTGCAGTCTGTACTGTTTGTTACAGGTACTGTGGAGTGTGGGGTGTAGCCTGTATTGTTTTGTACATGTACTGTGGAGTGTGGGGTGTAGTCAGTGTGCAGTCTGTACTCTTTGTTACAGGTACTGTGGAGTGTGGGCTGTAGTCAGTGTGCAGACTGTACTATTTGTTACACGTAATGTGGAGAGTGGGTTGTAGTCAGTGTGCAGTCTGTACTGTTTGTTACATGTACTGTGGTGTGTGGGGTGTAGCCTGTATTGTTTGTTCGAGGTACTGTGGAGTGTGGGGTGTAGTCAGTGTGCAGTCTGTATTGTTTGTTACAGGTACTGTGGAGTGTGGGGTGTAGTCAGTGTGCAGTCTATACTGTTTGTTACAGGTACTGTGGAGTGTTGGGTGTAGTCAGTTTGCTGTCTGTACTGTTTGTTACTGGTGCAGTGAATTGTGCGGTGTAGCCTGTATTGTTCGTCACAGGTATTGTGGAGTGTGGGGTTTAGTCAGTGTGCAGTCTGTATTGTTTGTTACATGTACTGTGGAGTGTGGGGTGTAGCCTGTATTGTTTGTGACATGTACTGTGGAGTGCGGCGTGTAGTCAGTGTGCAGTCTGTATTGTTTGTTACAGGCACTGTGGAGTGTGGGGTGTAGTCTGTATTGTTTGTTACAGGTACTGTGGAGTTGGGGTGTAGTCAGGGTGAAGTCTGTACTGTTTGTTACAGGTACTGTGGAGTGTGGTGTGTAGTCAGTGTGCAGTCTGTACTGCTTGTTAGAGGTACTGTGGAGTGTGGGGTGTAGTCAGTGTGCAGTCTGTACTGTTCGTTACAGGTAGAGTGGAGTGTGGGGTGCAGTCTGTATTGTTTGTTACAGGTACTGTGGAGTGTGGGGTGCTGTCAGTGTGCAGTCTGTACTGTTTGTTACAGGTACTGTGGAGTGTGGGGTGTAGTCAGATTGCAGTCTGTACTGTTTCTTATAGGTGCAGTAGATTGTGCGGTGTAGCCTGAATTGTTCGTCACAGGTACTGTGGAGTGTGGGATGTAGTCTGTGTGCAGTCTGTACTGTTTGTTACATGTACTGTGGAGTGTGGGGTGTAGCCTGTATTGTTTGATACAAGTACTGTGGAGTACGGGGTGTAGTCAGTGTGCAGTCTGTATTGTTTGCTACAGGTACTGTAGAGTGTGGGGTATAGTCTGTATTGTTTGTTACAGGTACTGTGGAGTGTGGGGTGTAGTCAGAGTGAAGTCTGTACTGTTTGTTACAGGTACTGTGTAGTGTGGGGTGTAATCAGGGTGTAGTCAGTATTGTTTGTTACAGGTACTGTGGAGTGTGGGGTGTAGTCAGTGTGCAGTCTGTACTGTTTGTTACAGGTACTGTGGAGTGTGGGGTGTAGTCAGTGTGCAGTCTGTACTGTTTGTTACAGGTACTGTGGAGTGTGGGGTGTAGTCAGTTTGCAGTCTGTACTGTTTGTTACAGGTGCTGTGGATTGTAGGGTGTAGCCTGTATTGTTCATCACAGGTACTGTGGAGTGTGGGGTGTAGTCAGTGTGCAGTCTGTACTGTTTGTGACAGGTTCTGGTGAGTGTGGGGTGTAGCCTGTATTGTTTGTGACATGTACTGTGGAGTGTGGGGTTTAGTCAGTGTGCAGTCTGTACTGTTTGTTACATGTACTGTGGAGTGTGGGGTGTAGTCTGTATTGTTTGTGACATGTACTGTGGAGTGCGGCGTGTAGTCAGTGTGCAGTCTGTATTGTTTGTTACAGGCACTGTGGAGTGTGGGGTGTAGTCTGTATTGTTTGTTACAGGTACTGTGGAGTGTGGGCTGTAGTCAGTGTGCAGTCTGTACTGCTTGTTAGAGGTACTGTGGAGTGTGGGGTGTAGTCAGTGTGCAGTCTGTACTGTTCGTTACAGGTAGAGTGGAGTGTGGGGTGCAGTCTGTATTGTTTGTTACAGGTACTGTAGAGTGTGGGGTGCTGTCAGTGTGCAGTCTGTACTGTTTGTTACAGGTACTGTGGAGTGTGGGGTGTAGTCAGATTGCAGTCTGTACTGTTTCTTATAGGTGCAGTAGATTGTGCGGTGTAGCCTGAATTGTTCGTCACAGGTACTGTGGAGTGTGGGATGTAGTCTGTGTGCAGTCTGTACTGTTTGTTACATGTACTGTGGAGTGTGGGGTGTAGTCAGGGTGTAGTCAGTATTGTTTGTTACAGGTACTGTGGAGTGTTGTGTGTAGTAAGTGTGCAGTCTGTACTGTTTGTTACAGGTACAGTGGAGTGTGTGGTGTAGACTGTATTGTTTGTTACAGGTATTGTGGAGTGTGGGGTGTAGTCAGTGTGCAGTCTGTACTGTTTGTTACAGGTACTGTGGAGTGTGTTGTGTAGTCAGGGTGTAGTCAGTATTGTTTGTTACAGGTACTGTGGAGTGTGGGGTGTAGTCAGTGTGCAGTCTGTACTGTTTGTTACATGTACCGTGGAGTGTGGGGTGTAGCCTGTATTGTTTGTTACAGGTACTGTGGAGTGCCGGGTGTAGTCAGTGTGCAGTCTGTATTGTTTGTTACAGGTACTGAGGAGTCTGGGGTGTAGTCTCTATTGTTTGTTACCGGTACTGTTGAGTGTGGGGTGTAGTCAGGGTGAAGTCTGGACTGTTTGTTACAGGTACTGTGGAGTGTGGGGTGTTCTCAGGGTGTAGTCAGTATTGTTTGTTACAGGTACTGTGGAGCGTGGTGTGTAGTCAGTGTGCAGTCTGTACTGTTTGTTACAGGTACTGTGGAGTGTGGGGTGTAGTCAGTGTGCAGTCTGTACTGTTTGTTGCAGGTAATGTGGAGTGTGGGCTGTAGTCAGTGTGCAGTCTGTACTGTTTGTTACAGGTACAGTGTAGTATGTGGTGTAGCCTGTATTGTTTGTTACAGGTACTGTGGAGTGTGGGGTGTAGTCTGTATTGTTTGTTACAGGTAATGTGGAGTGTGGAGTGTAGTCAGTGTGCAGTCTTTACTGTTTGTTACAGGTACTGTCGAGTGTGGGGTGTAGTCAGTGTGCAGGCTGTACGGTTTGTTACAGGTACAGTGGAGTGTGGGGTGTAGTCTGTATTGTTTGTTACAGGTAATGTGGAGTGTGGAGTGTAGTCAGTGTGCAGTCTTTCCTGTTTGTTACAGGTACTGTCGAGTGTGGGGTGTAGTCAGTGTGTAGTCTGTATTGTTTGTTACAGGTACTGTGGAGTGTGGGTTGTACTCAGGGTGTAGTCTGTACTGTTTGTTACAGGTACTGTGGAGTGTGGAGTGTAGTCAGTGTGCAGTCTGTACTGTTCGTTACAGGTACAGTGGAGTGTGGGGTTTAGTCTGTATAGTTTGTTACAGGTACTGTGGAGTGTGGGGTGTAGTCAGTGTGCAGTCTATACTGTTTGTTACAGGTACTGTGGAGTGTTGGGTGTAGTCAGTTTGCTGTCTGTACTGTTTGTTACTGGTGCAGTGAATTGTGCGGTGTAGCCTGTATTGTTCGTCACAGGTATTGTGGAGTGTGGGGTTTAGTCAGTGTGCAGTCTGTACTGTTTGTTACATGTACTGAGGAGTGTGGGGTGTAGCCTGTATTGTTTGTGACATGTACTGTGGAGTGCGGCGTGTAGTCAGTGTGCAGTCTGTATTGTTTGTTACAGGCACTGTGGAGTGTGGGGTGTAGTCTGTATTGTTTGTTACAGGTACTGTGGAGTTTGGGGTGTAGTCAGGGTGAAGTCTGTACTGTTTGTTACAGGTACTGTGGAGTGTGGGGTTTAGTCAGTGTGAAGTCTGTACTGTTTGTTACAGGTTCTGTGGAGTGTGGGGTCTAGCCTGTATTGTTTTTTACATGTACTGTGGAGTGTGGGGTGTAGTCAGTGTGCAGTCTGTACTCTTTGTTACAGGTACTGTGGAGTGTGGGCTGTAGTCAGTGTGCAGACTGTACTATTTGTTACACGTAATGTGGAGAGTGGGTTGTAGTCAGTGTGCAGTCTGTACTGTTTGTTACATGTACTGTGGTGTGTGGGGTGTAGCCTGTATTGTTTGTTCGAGGTACTGTGGAGTGTGGGGTGTAGTCAGTGTGCAGTCTGTATTGTTTGTTACAGGTACTGTGGAGTGTGGGGTGTAGTCAGTGTGCAGTCTATACTGTTTGTTACAGGTACTGTGGAGTGTTGGGTGTAGTCAGTTTGCTGTCTGTACTGTTTGTTACTGGTGCAGTGAATTGTGCGGTGTAGCCTGTATTGTTCGTCACAGGTATTGTGGAGTGTGGGGTTTAGTCAGTGTGCAGTCTGTATTGTTTGTTACATGTACTGTGGAGTGTGGGGTGTAGCCTGGATTGTTTGTGACATGTACTGTGGAGTGCGGCGTGTAGTCAGTGTGCAGTCTGTATTGTTTGTTACAGGCACTGTGGAGTGTGGGGTGTAGTCTGTATTGTTTGTTACAGGTACTGTGGAGTTTGGGGTGTAGTCAAGGTGAAGACTGTACTGTTTGTTACAGGTACTGTGGAGTGTGGCGTGTAGTCAGTGTGCAGTCTGTACTGCTTGTTAGAGGTACTGTGGAGTGTGGGGTGTAGTCAGTGTGCAGTCTGTACTGTTCGTTACAGGTAGAGTGGAGTGTGGGGTGCAGTCTGTATTGTTTGTTACAGGTACTGTGGAGTGTGGGGTGCTGTCAGTGTGCATTCTGTACTGTTTGTTACAGGTACTGTGGAGTGTGGGGTGTAGTCAGTGTGCAGTCTGTACTGTTTGTTACAGGTACTGTGGAGTGTGGGGTGTAGTCAGTTTGCAGTCTGTACTGTTTGTTACAGGTGCTGTGGATTGTAGGGTGTAGCCTGTATTGTTCATCACAGGTACTGTGGAGTGTGGGGTGTAGTCAGTGTGCAGTCTGTACTGTTTGTGACAGGTTCTGGTGAGTGTGGGTTGTAGCCTGTATTGTTTGTGACATGTACTGTGGAGTGTGGGGTTTATTCAGTGTGCAGTCTGTACTGTTTGTTACATGTACTGTGGAGTGTGGGGTGTAGCCTGTATTGTTTGTGACATGTACTGTGGAGTGCGGCGTGTAGTCAGTGTGCAGTCTGTATTGTTTGTTACAGGCACTGTGGAGTGTGGGGTGTAGTCTGTATTGTTTGTTACAGGTACTGTGGAGTGTGGGGTGTAGTCAGTGTGCAGTCTGTACTGCTTGTTAGAGGTACTGTGGAGTGTGGGGTGTAGTCAGTGTGCAGTCTGTACTGTTCGTTACAGGTAGAGTGGAGTGTGGGGTGCAGTCTGTATTGTTTGTTACAGGTACTGTGGAGTGTGGGGTGCTGTCAGTGTGCAGTCTGTACTGTTTGTTACAGGTACTGTGGAGTGTGGGGTGTAGTCAGATTGCAGTCTGTACTGTTTCTTATAGGTGCAGTAGATTGTGCGGTGTAGCCTGAATTGTTCGTCACAGGTACTGTGGAGTGTGGGATGTAGTCTGTGTGCAGTCTGTACTGTTTGTTACATGTACTGTGGAGTGTGGGGTATAGTCTGTATTGTTTGTTACAGGTACTGTGGAGTGTGGGGTGTAGTCAGAGTGAAGTCTGTACTGTTTGTTACAGGTACTGTGTAGTGTGGGGTGTAGTCAGGGTGTAGTCAGTATTGTTTGTTACAGGTACTGTGGAGTGTGGGGTGTAGTCAGTGTGCAGTCTGTACTGTTTGTTGCAGGTAATGTGGAGTGTGGGCTGTAGTCAGTGTGCAGTCTGTACTGTTTGTTACAGGTACAGTGTAGTATGTGGTGTAGCCTGTATTGTTTGTTACAGGTACTGTGGAGTGTGGGGTGTAGTCTGTATTGTTTGTTACAGGTAATGTGGAGTGTGGAGTGTAGTCAGTGTGCAGTCTTTACTGTTTGTTACAGGTACTGTCGAGTGTGGGGTGTAGTCAGTGTGCAGGCTGTACGGTTTGTTACAGGTACAGTGGAGTGTGGGGTGTAGTCTGTATTGTTTGTTACAGGTAATGTGGAGTGTGGAGTGTAGTCAGTGTGCAGTCTTTCCTGTTTGTTACAGGTACTGTCGAGTGTGGGGTGTAGTCAGTGTGTAGTCTGTATTGTTTGTTACAGGTACTGTGGAGTGTGGGTTGTACTCAGGGTGTAGTCTGTACTGTTTGTTACAGGTACTGTGGAGTGTGGAGTGTAGTCAGTGTGCAGTCTGTACTGTTCGTTACAGGTACAGTGGAGTGTGGGGTTTAGTCTGTATAGTTTGTTACAGGTACTGTGGAGTGTGGGGTGTAGTCAGTGTGCAGTCTATACTGTTTGTTACAGGTACTGTGGAGTGTTGGGTGTAGTCAGTTTGCTGTCTGTACTGTTTGTTACTGGTGCAGTGAATTGTGCGGTGTAGCCTGTATTGTTCGTCACAGGTATTGTGGAGTGTGGGGTTTAGTCAGTGTGCAGTCTGTACTGTTTGTTACATGTACTGAGGAGTGTGGGGTGTAGCCTGTATTGTTTGTGACATGTACTGTGGAGTGCGGCGTGTAGTCAGTGTGCAGTCTGTATTGTTTGTTACAGGCACTGTGGAGTGTGGGGTGTAGTCTGTATTGTTTGTTACAGGTACTGTGGAGTTTGGGGTGTAGTCAGGGTGAAGTCTGTACTGTTTGTTACAGGTACTGTGGAGTGTGGGGTTTAGTCAGTGTGAAGTCTGTACTGTTTGTTACAGGTTCTGTGGAGTGTGGGGTGTAGCCTGTATTGTTTTTTACATGTACTGTGGAGTGTGGGGTGTAGTCAGTGTGCAGTCTGTACTCTTTGTTACAGGTACTGTGGAGTGTGGGCTGTAGTCAGTGTGCAGACTGTACTATTTGTTACACGTAATGTGGAGAGTGGGTTGTAGTCAGTGTGCAGTCTGTACTGTTTGTTACATGTACTGTGGTGTGTGGGGTGTAGCCTGTATTGTTTGTTCGAGGTACTGTGGAGTGTGGGGTGTAGTCAGTGTGCAGTCTGTATTGTTTGTTACAGGTACTGTGGAGTGTGGGGTGTAGTCAGTGTGCAGTCTATACTGTTTGTTACAGGTACTGTGGAGTGTTGGGTGTAGTCAGTTTGCTGTCTGTACTGTTTGTTACTGGTGCAGTGAATTGTGCGGTGTAGCCTGTATTGTTCGTCACAGGTATTGTGGAGTGTGGGGTTTAGTCAGTGTGCAGTCTGTATTGTTTGTTACATGTACTGTGGAGTGTGGGGTGTAGCCTGGATTGTTTGTGACATGTACTGTGGAGTGCGGCGTGTAGTCAGTGTGCAGTCTGTATTGTTTGTTACAGGCACTGTGGAGTGTGGGGTGTAGTCTGTATTGTTTGTTACAGGTACTGTGGAGTTTGGGGTGTAGTCAGGGTGAAGACTGTACTGTTTGTTACAGGTACTGTGGAGTGTGGCGTGTAGTCAGTGTGCAGTCTGTACTGCTTGTTAGAGGTACTGTGGAGTGTGGGGTGTAGTCAGTGTGCAGTCTGTACTGTTCGTTACAGGTAGAGTGGAGTGTGGGGTGCAGTCTGTATTGTTTGTTACAGGTACTGTGGAGTGTGGGGTGCTGTCAGTGTGCATTCTGTACTGTTTGTTACAGGTACTGTGGAGTGTGGGGTGTAGTCAGTGTGCAGTCTGTACTGTTTGTTACAGGTACTGTGGAGTGTGGGGTGTAGTCAGTTTGCAGTCTGTACTGTTTGTTACAGGTGCTGTGGATTGTAGGGTGTAGCCTGTATTGTTCATCACAGGTACTGTGGAGTGTGGGGTGTAGTCAGTGTGCAGTCTGTACTGTTTGTGACAGGTTCTGGTGAGTGTGGGTTGTAGCCTGTATTGTTTGTGACATGTACTGTGGAGTGTGGGGTTTAGTCAGTGTGCAGTCTGTACTGTTTGTTACATGTACTGTGGAGTGTGGGGTGTAGCCTGTATTGTTTGTGACATGTACTGTGGAGTGCGGCGTGTAGTCAGTGTGCAGTCTGTATTGTTTGTTACAGGCACTGTGGAGTGTGGGGTGTAGTCTGTATTGTTTGTTACAGGTACTGTGGAGTGTGGGGTGTAGTCAGTGTGCAGTCTGTACTGCTTGTTAGAGGTACTGTGGAGTGTGGGGTGTAGTCAGTGTGCAGTCTGTACTGTTCGTTACAGGTAGAGTGGAGTGTGGGGTGCAGTCTGTATTGTTTGTTACAGGTACTGTGGAGTGTGGGGTGCTGTCAGTGTGCAGTCTGTACTGTTTGTTACAGGTACTGTGGAGTGTGGGGTGTAGTCAGATTGCAGTCTGTACTGTTTCTTATAGGTGCAGTAGATTGTGCGGTGTAGCCTGAATTGTTCGTCACAGGTACTGTGGAGTGTGGGATGTAGTCTGTGTGCAGTCTGTACTGTTTGTTACATGTACTGTGGAGTGTGGGGTATAGTCTGTATTGTTTGTTACAGGTACTGTGGAGTGTGGGGTGTAGTCAGAGTGAAGTCTGTACTGTTTGTTACAGGTACTGTGTAGTGTGGGGTGTAGTCAGGGTGTAGTCAGTATTGTTTGTTACAGGTACTGTGGAGTGTGGGGTGTAGTCAGTGTGCAGTCTGTACTGTTTGTTACAGGTACTGTGGAGTGTGGGGTGTAGTCAGTTTGCAGTCTGTACTGTTTGTTACAGGTACTGTGGAGTGTGGGGTGTAGTCAGTTTGCAGTCTGTACTGTTTGTTACAGGTGCTGTGGATTGTAGGGTGTAGCCTGTATTGTTCATCACAGGGTCTGTGGAGTGTGGGGTGTAGTCAGTGTGCAGTCTGTACTGTTTGTTTCAGGTACAGTGGAGTGTAGGCTATAGCCTGTATTGTTTGTTAAAGGTACTGTGGAGCGTGGGGTGTAATCAGGGTGCAGTCTATTGTTAGTTACAGGTACTGTGGAGTGTAGGGTGTAGTCTGTATTGTTTGTTACAGGTACTGTGGAGTGTGGGGTGTAGTCAGGGTGCAGTCTGTACTGTTTGTTACAGGTACTGTGGAGTGTGGGGTGTAGTCAGTGTGCAGTCTGTACTGCTTGTTAGAGGTACTGTGGAGTGTGGGGTGCAGTCAGTGTGCAGTCTGTACTGTTCGTTACAGGTAGAGTGGAGTGTGGGGTGCAGTCTGTATTGTTTGTTACAGGTACTGTGGAGTGTGGGGTGCTGTCAGTGTGCAGTCTGTACTGTTTGTTACAGGTACTGTGGAGTGTGGGGTGTAGTCAGATTGCAGTCTGTACTGTTTCTTATAGGTGCAGTGGATTGTGCGGTGTAGCCTGAATTGTTCGTCACAGGTACTGTTGAGTGTGGGATGTAGTCTGTGTGCAGTCTGTACTGTTTGTTACATGTACTGTGGAGTGTGGGGTATAGTCTGTATTGTTTGTTACAGGTACTGTGTAGTGTGGGGTGTAGTCAGGGTGTAGTCAGTATTGTTTGTTACAGGTACTGTGGAGTGTGGGGTGTAGTCAGTGTGCAGTCTGTACTGTTTGTTACAGGTACTGTGGAGGGTGGGGTGTAGTCAGTGTGCAGTCTGTACTGTTTGTTACAGGTAATGTGGAGTATGGGGTGTAGTCAGTGTGCAGTCTGTATTGTTTGTTACAGGTACTGTGGAGTGTGGGGTGTAGTCTCTATTGTTTGTTACCGGTACTGTGGAGTGGGGTGTGTAGTCATGGTGCAGTCTCTAAAGTTTGTTACAGGTACAGTGGAGTGTGGGGTGTAGCCTGTATTGTATGTAACAGGTACTGTGAGTGTGGGGTGTAGTCAGTGTGCAGTCTGTACTGTTTGTTACAGGTACTTTGGAGTGTGGGATGTAGTCTGTATTGTTTGTTACCTGTACTGTGGAGTGTGCAGTCTGTACTGTTTGTTAAGGGAAAGTGGAGTGTGGGCTGTAGCCTGTATTGTTTGTTAAAGGTACTCTGGAGTGTGGGGTGTAATCAGGGTGCAGTCAATTGTTTGTTACAGGTACTGTGCAGTGTAGGGTGTAGTCTGTATTGTTTGTTACAGGTACTGTGGAGTGTGGGGTGTAGTCAGGGTGCAGACTGTACTGTTTGTTACAGATACTGTGGAGTGTGGGGTGTTGTCAGAGTGCAGTCTGTACTGTTTGTTACAGGTACTGTGGAGTGTGGGGTGTAGTCAGTTTGCAGTCTGTACTGTTTGTTACAGGTGCTGTGGATTGTGGGGTATAGCCTGTATCGTTCGTCACAGGTACTGTGGAGTGTGGGGTGTAGTCAGTGTGCAGTCTGCACAGTTTGTGGCAGGTTCTGTGGAGTGTGGGGTGTAGTCAGTGTGCAGTCTGTACAGTTTGTGACAGGTTCTGTGGAGTGTGTGGTCAGGTCAGTGTGCAGTCTCTACTGTTTGTTACAGGTACTGTGGAGTGTGGGGTGTAGTCAGTTTGCAGTCTGTACAGTTTGTTACAGGTGCTGTGGATTGTAGGGTGTAGCCTGTATTGTTCATCACAGGTACTGTGGAGTGTGGGGTGTAGTCAGTGTGCAGTCTGTACTGTTTGTGACAGGTTCTGGTGAGTGTGGTGTTTAGTCAGTGTGCAGTCTGTACGCTTTTTACAGGTACTGTGGAGTATGGGGTGTAGTCAGTGTGCAGTCTGTACTGTTTGTTACAGGTACTGTGGAGTGCAGGGTGTAGACAGTGTGCAGTCTGTGCTGTTTGTTACAGGTACTGTGGAATGTGGGGTGTGGTCTGTATTGTTTGTTACCTGTACTGTGGAGTGTGGAGTGTAGTCAGTGTGCAGTCTGTACTGTTTGTTTCAGGTACAGTGGAGTGTAGGCTATAGCCTGTATTGTTTGTTAAAGGTACTGTGGAGCGTGGGGTGTAATCAGGGTGCAGTCTATTGTTAGTTACAGGTACTGTGGAGTGTAGGGTGTAGTCTGTATTGTTTGTTACAGGTACAGTGGAGTGTGGGGTGTAGTCAGGGTGCAGTCTGTACTGTTTGTTACAGGTACTGTGGAGTGTGGGGTGTAGTCAGTGTGCAGTCTGTACTGCTTGTTAGAGGTACTGTGGAGTGTGGGGTGCAGTCAGTGTGCAGTCTGTACTGTTCGTTACAGGTAGAGTGGAGTGTGGGGTGCAGTCTGTATTGTTTGTTACAGGTACTGTGGAGTGTGGGGTGCTGTCAGTGTGCAGTCTGTACTGTTTGTTACAGGTACTGTGGAGTGTGGGGTGTAGTCAGATTGCAGTCTGTACTGTTTCTTATAGGTGCAGTGGATTGTGCGGTGTAGCCTGAATTGTTCGTCACAGGTACTGTTGAGTGTGGGATGTAGTCTGTGTGCAGTCTGTACTGTTTGTTACATGTACTGTGGAGTGTGGGGTGTAGCCTGTATTGTTTGATACATGTACTGTGGAGTACGGGGTGTAGTCAGTGTGCAGTCTGTATTGTTTGCTACAGGTACTGTAGAGTGTGGGGTATAGTCTGTATTGTTTGTTACAGGTACTGTGGAGTGTGGGGTGTAGCCTGTATTGTATGTAACAGGTACTGTGAAGTCTGGGGTGTAGTCAGTGTGCAGTCTGTACTGTTTGTTACAGGTACAGTGGAGTGTGGGGAGTAGCCTGTATAGTTTGTTACAGGTACTGTGAGTGTGGGGTGTAGTCAGTGTGCAGTCTGTACTGTTTGTTACAGGTACTTTGGAGTGTGGGATGTAGTCTGTATTGTTTGTTTCCTGTACTGTGGAGTGTGCAGTCTGTACTGTTTGTTAAGGGAAAGTGGAGTGTGGGCTGTAGCCTGTATTGTTTTTTAAAGGTACTCTGGAGTGTGGGGTGTAGTCAGGGTGCAGACTGTACTGTTTGTTACAGATACTGTGGAGTGTGGGGTGTTGTCAGAGTGCAGTCTGTACTGTTTGTTACAGGTACTGTGGAGTGTGGGGTGTAGTCAGTTTGCAGTCTGTACTGTTTGTTACAGGTGCTGTGGATTGTGGGGTATAGCCTGTATCGTTCGTCACAGGTACTGTGGAGTGTGGGGTGTAGTCAGTGTGCAGTCTGTACAGTTTGTGGCAGATTCTGTGGAGTGTGTGGTGTAGTCAGTGTGCAGTCTGTACAGTTTGTGACAGGTTCTGTGGAGTGTGGGGTCAGGTCAGTGTGCAGTCTGTACAGTTCGTTACAGGTACAGTGGAGTGTGGGGTGTAGTCTGTATTGTTTGTTACAGGTACTGTGGAGTGTGGTGTGTAGTCAGTGTGCAGTCTGTACTGTTTGTTACAGGTACTGTGGAGTGTGGGGTGTAGTCAGATTGCAGTCTGTACTGTTTGTTACAGGTGCTGTGGATTGTGCGGTGTAGACTGTATCGTTCGTCACAGGTACTGTGGAGTGTGGCATGTAGTCCATGTGCAGTCTGTACTGTTTGTTACATGTACTGTGGAGTGTGGGGTGTAGCCTGTACTGTTTGTTACATGTACTGTGGAGTACGGGGTGTAGTCAGTGTGCAGTCTGTACTGTTTGTTACAGGTACAGTGGAGTGTGGGGAGTAGCCTGTATAGTTTGTTACAGGTACTGTGAGTGTGGGGTGTAGTCAGTGTGCAGTCTGTACTGTTTGTTACAGGTACTTTGGAGTGTGGGATGTAGTCTGTATTGTTTGTTTCCTGTACTGTGGAGTGTGCAGTCTGTACTGTTTGTTAAGGGAAAGTGGAGTGTGGGCTGTAGCCTGTATTGTTTTTTAAAGGTACTCTGGAGTGTGGGGTGTAATCAGGGTGCAGTCAATTGTTTGTTACAGGTACTGTGGAGTGTAGGGTGTAGTCTGTATTGTTTGTTACAGGTACTGTGGAGTGTGGGGTGTAGTCAGGGTGCAGACTGTACTGTTTGTTACAGATACTGTGGAGTGTGGGGTGTTGTCAGAGTGCAGTCTGTACTGTTTGTTACAGGTACTGTGGAGTGTGGGGTGTAGTCAGTTTGCAGTCTGTACTGTTTGTTACAGGTGCTGTGGATTGTGGGGTATAGCCTGTATCGTTCGTCACAGGTACTGTGGAGTGTGGGGTGTAGTCAGTGTGCAGTCTGTACAGTTTGTGGCAGATTCTGTGGAGTGTGGGGTGTAGTCAGTGTGCAGTCTGTACAGTTTGTGACAGGTTCTGTGGAGTGTGGGGTCAGGTCAGTGTGCAGTCTGTACAGTTCGTTACAGGTACAGTGGAGTGTGGGGTGTAGTCTGTATTGTTTGTTACAGGTACTGTGGAGTGTGGTGTGTAGTCAGATTGCAGTCTGTACTGTTTGTTACAGGTGCTGTGGATTGTGCGGTGTAGACTGTATCGTTCGTCACAGGTACTGTGGAGTGTGGCATGTAGTCCATGTGCAGTCTGTACTGTTTGTTACATGTACTGTGGAGTGTGGGGTGTAGCCTGTACTGTTTGTTACATGTACTGTGGAGTACGGGGTGTAGTCAGTGTGCAGTCTGTATTGTTTGTTACAGGTACTGTGGAGTGTGGAGTATAGTCTGTATTGTTTGTTACAGGTACTGTGGAGTGTGGGGAGTAGTCAGGGTGAAGTCTGTACTGTTTGTTACAGGTACTGTGTAGTGTGGGGTGTAGTCAGGGTGTAGTCAGTATTGTTTGTTACAGGTACTGTGGAGTGTGGGGTGTAGTCAGTGTGCAGTCTGTACTGTTTGTTACATGTACCGTGGAGTGTGGGGTGTAGACTGTATTGTTTGTTACAGGTACTGTGGAATGCCGGGTGTAGTCAGTGTGCAGTCGCTACTGTTTGTTACAGGTAATGTGGAGTATGGGGTGTAGTCAGTGTGCAGTCTGTATTGTTTGTTACCGGTACTGTGGAGTTGGGTGTGTAGTCATGGTGCAGTCTCTAAAGTTTGTTACAGGTACAGTGGAGTGTGGGGTGTAGCCTGTATTGTATGTAACAGGTACTGTGAAGTGTGGGGTGTAGTCAGTGTGCAGTCTGTACTGTTTGTTACAGGTACAGTGGAGTGTGGGGAGTAGCCTGTATAGTTTGTTACAGGTACTGTGAGTGTGGGGTGTAGTCAGTGTGCAGTCTGTACTGTTTGTTACAGGTACTTTGGAGTGAGGGATGTAGTCTGTATTGTTTGTTACCTGTACTGTGGAGTGTGCAGTCTGTACTGTTTGTTAAGGGAAAGTGGAGTGTGGGCTGTAGCCTGTATTGTTTGTTAAAGGTACTCTGGAGTGTGGGGTGTAATCAGGGTGCAGTCAATTGTTTGTTACAGGTACTGTGGAGTGTAGGGTGTAGTCTGTATTGTTTGTTACAGGTACTGTGGAGTGTGGGGTGTAGTCAGGGTGCAGACTGTACTGTTTGTTACAGATACTGTGGAGTGTGGGGTGTTGTCAGAGTGCAGTCTGTACTGTTTGTTACAGGTACTGTGGAGTGTGGGGTGTAGCCTGTATCGTTCGTCACAGCTACTGTGGAGTGTGGGGTGTAGTCAGTGTGCAGTCTGTACTGTTTGTTACAGGTACTGTGGAGTGTGGGGTGTAGTCAGTTTGCAGTCTGTACTGTTTGTTACAGGTGCTGTGGATTGTGGGGTATAGCCTGTATTGTTCATCACAGGTACTGTGGAGTGTGGGGTGTAGTCAGTGTGCAGTCTGTACAGTTTGTGGCATGTTCTGTGGAGTGTGGGGTGTAGTCAGTGTGCAGTCTGTACAGTTTGTGACAGGTTCTGTGGAGTGTGGGGTCAGGTCAGTGTGCAGTCTGTACAGTTCGTTACAGGTACTGTGGAGTGTGGGGTGTAGTCTGTATTGTTTGTTACAGGTACTGTGGAGTGTGGGGTGTAGCCTGTACAGTTTGTTACATGTACTGTGGACTACGGGGTGTAGTCAGTGTGCAGTCTGTATTGTTTGTTACAGGTACTGTGGAGTGTGGAGTATAGTCTGTATTGTTTGTTACAGGTACTGTGGAGTGTGGGGAGTAGTCAGGGTGAAGTCTGTACTGTTTGTTACAGGTACTGTGTAGTGTGGGGTGTAGTCAGGGTGTAGTCAGTATTGTTTGTTACAGGTACTGTGGAGTGTGGGTTGTAGTCAGTGTGCAGTCTGTACTGTTTGTTACATGTACCGTGGAGTGTGGGGTGTAGACTGTATTGTTTGTTACAGGTACAGTGGAATGCCGGGTGTAGTCAGTGTGCAGTCTGTATTGTTTGTTACAGGTACTGAGGAGTCTGGGGTGTAGTCTCTATTGTTCATCACAGGTACTGTGGAGTGTGGGGTGTAGACAGTGTGCAGTCTGTACTGTTTGTTACAGGTAATGTGGAGTATGGGGTGTAGTCAGTGTGCAGTCTGTATTGTTTGTTACCGGTACTGTGGAGTGGGGTGTGTAGTCATGGTGCAGTCTCTAAAGTTTGTTACAGGTACAGTGGAGTGTGGGGTGTAGCCTGTATTGTATGTAACAGGTACTGTGAAGTGTGGGGTGTAGTCAGTGTGCAGTCTGTACTGTTTGTTACAGGTACAGTGGAGTGTGGGGAGTAGCCTGTATAGTTTGTTACAGGTACTGTGAGTGTGGGGTGTAGTCAGTGTGCAGTCTGTACTGTTTGTTACAGGTACTTTGGAGTGTGGGATGTAGTCTGTATTGTTTGTTACCTGTACTGTGGAGTGTGCAGTCTGTACTGTTTGTTAAGGGAAAGTGGAGTGTGGGCTGTAGCCTGTATTGTTTGTTAAAGGTACTCTGGAGTGTGGGGTGTAATCAGGGTGCAGTCAATTGTTTGTTACAGGTACTGTGGAGTGTAGGGTGTAGTCTGTATTGTTTGTTACAGGTACTGTGGAGTGTGGGGTGTAGTCAGGGTGCAGACTGTACTGTTTGTTACAGATACTGTGGAGTGTGGGGTGTTGTCAGAGTGCAGTCTGTACTGTTTGTTACAGGTACTGTGGAGTGTGGGGTGTAGCCTGTATCGTTCGTCACAGCTACTGTGGAGTGTGGGGTGTAGTCAGTGTGCAGTCTGTACTGTTTGTTACAGGTACTGTGGAGTGTGGGGTGTAGTCAGTTTGCAGTCTGTACTGTTTGTTACAGGTGCTGTGGATTGTGGGGTATAGCCTGTATTGTTCATCACAGGTACTGTGGAGTGTGGGGTGTAGTCAGTGTGCAGTCTGTACAGTTTGTGGCAGGTTCTGTGGAGTGTGGGGTGTAGTCAGTGTGCAGTCTGTACAGTTTGTGACAGGTTCTGTGGAGTGTGGGGTCAGGTCAGTGTGCAGTCTGTACAGTTCGTTACAGGTACAGTGGAGTGTGGGGTGTAGTCTGTATTGTTTGTTACAGGTACTGTGGAGTGTGGTGTGTAGTCAGTGTGCAGTCTGTACTGTTTGTTACAGGTACTGTGGAGTCTGGGGTGTAGTCTCTATTGTTTGTTACAGGTACTGTGGAGTGTGGGGTGTAGTCAGTGTGCAGTCTGTATTTGTTACAGGTACTGGAGTGTGGGGTGTAGTCAGTGTGCAGTCTGTACTGTTTGTTACAGGTAATGTGGAGAGTGGGTTGTAGTCAGTGTGCAGTCTGTACTGTTTTTTACATGTACTGTAGAGTGTGGGGTGTAGTCAGTGTGCAGTCTGTACTCTTTGTTACAGGTACTGTGGAGTGTGGGGTGTAGTCAGTGTGCAGTCTGTACTGTTTGTTACAGGTAATGTGGAGAGTGGGTTGTAGTCAGTGTGCAGTCTGTACTGTTTGTTACAGGTAATGTGGAGAGTGGGTTGTAGTCAGTGTGCAGTCTGTACTGTTTGTTACATGTACTGTGGTGTGTGGGGTGTAGCCTGTATTGTTTGTTCGAGGTACTGTGGAGTGTGGGGTGTAGTCAGTGTGCAGTCTGTATTGTTTGTTACAGGTACTGTGGAGTGTGGGGTGTAGTCAGGGTGTAGTCAGTATTGTTTGTTACAGGTATTGTGGAGTGTTGGGTGTAGTCAGTGTGCAGTCTGTACTGTTTGTTACAGGTACAGTGGAGTGTGTGGTGTAGACTGTATTGTTTGTTACAGGTAATGTGGAGAGTGGGTTGTAGTCAGTGTGCAGTCTGTACTGTTTTTTACATGTACTGTGGAGTGTGGTGTGTAGTCAGTGTGCAGTCTGTACTCTTTGTTACAGGTACTGTGGAGTGTGGGGTGTAGTCAGTGTGCAGTCTGTACTGTTTGTTACAGGTAATGTGGAGAGTGGGTTGTAGTCAGTGTGCAGTCTGTACTGTTTGTTACATGTACAGTGGTGTGTGGGGTGTAGCCTGTATTGTTTGTTCGAGGTACTGTGGAGTGTGGGGTGTAGCAGTGTGCAGTCTGTATTGTTTGTTACAGGTACTGTGGAGTGTGGCATGTAGTCCATGTGCAGTCTGTACTGTTTGTTACATGTACTGTGGAGTGTGGGGTGTAGCCTGTATTGTTTGTTACATGTACTGTGGAGTACGGGATGTAGTCAGTGTGCAGTCTGTATTGTTTGTTACAGGTACTGTGGAGTGTGGTGTATAGTCTGTATTGTTTGTTACAGCTACTGTGGAGTGTGGGGAGTAGTCAGGGTGAAGTCTGTACTGTTTGTTACAGGTACTGTGGAGTGTGGGGTGTAGTCAGTGTGCAGTCTGTACTGTTTGTTACATGTACCGTGGAGTGTGGGGTGTAGACTGTATTGTTTGTTACAGGTACTGTGGAGTGCCGGGTGTAGTCAGTGTGCAGTCTGTATTGTTTGTTACAGGTACTGAGGAGTCTGGGGTGTAGTCTCTATTGTTTGCTACAGGTACTGTGGAGTGTGGGGTGTAGTCAGGGTGAAGTCTGGACTGTATGTTACAGGTACTGTGGAGTGTGGGGTGTTCTCAGGGTGTAGTCTGTATTGTTTGTTACAGGTAATGTGGAGAGTAGGTTGTAGTCAGTGTGCAGTCTGTCCTGTTTTTTACATGTACTGTAGAGTGTGGGGTGTAGTCAGTGTGCAGTCTGTACTCATTGTTACAGGTACTGTGGAGTGTGGGGTGTAGTCAGTGTGCAGTCTGTACTGTTTGTTACAGGTAATGTGGAGAGTGGGTTGTAGTCAGTGTGCAGTCTGTACTGTTTTTTACATGTACTGTGGAGTGTGGTGTGTAGTCAGTGTGCAGTCTGTACTCTTTGTTACAGGTACTGTGGAGTGTGGGGTGTAGTCAGTGTGCAGTCTGTACTGTTTGTTACAGGTAATGTGGAGAGTGGGTTGTAGTCAGTGTGCAGTCTGTACTGTTTGTTACATGTACTGTGGTGTGTGGGGTGTAGCCTGTATTGTTTGTTCGAGGTACTGTGGAGTGTGGGGTGTAGTCAGTGTGCAGTCTGTATTGTTTGTTACAGGTACTGTGGAGTGTGGGGTGTAGTCAGGGTGTAGTCAGTATTGTTTGTTACAGGTACTGTGGAGTGTTGGGTGTAGTCAGTGTGCAGTCTGTACTGTATGTTACAGGTACAGTGGAGTGTGTGGTGTAGACTGCATTGTTTGTTACAGGTAATGTGGAGAGTGGGTTGTAGTCAGTGTGCAGTTTGTACTGTTTTTTACATGTACTGTGGAGTGTGGGGTGTAGTCAGTGTGCAGTCTGTACTGTTTGTTACAGGTAATGTGGAGAGTGGGTTGTAGTCAGTGTGCAGTCTGTACTGTTTGTTACATGTACTGTGGTGTGTGGGGTGTAGCCTGTATTGTTTGTTCGAGGTACTGTGGAGTCTGGGGTGTAGTCAGTCTGCAGTCTGTATTGTTTGTTACAGGTCCTGTGGAGTGTGGGGTGTAGTCAGGGTGTAGTCAGAATTGTTTGTTACAGGTACTGTGGAGTGTTGGGTGTAGTCAGTGTGCAGTCTGTACTGTTTGTTACAGGTACAGTGGAGTGTGTGGTGTAGACTGCATTGTTTGTTACAGGTACTGTGGAGTGTGGGGTGTAGTCAGTGTGCAGTCTGTAATGTTTGGTACAGGTACTGTGGAGTGTGGGGTGTAGTCAGTGTGCAGTCTGTCCTGTTTGTTACAGGTACTGTGGAGTGTAGTCAGTGTGCAGTCTGTACAGTTCGTTACAGGTGCAGTGGAGTGTGGGGTTTAGTCTGTATAGTTTGTTACAGGTACTGTGGAGTGTGGGGTGTAGTCAGTGTGCAGTCTGTAATGTTTGGTACAGGTACTGTGGAGTGTTGGGTGTAGTCAGTTTGCTGTCTGTACTGTTTGTTACTGGTGCAGTGAATTGTGCGGTGTAGCCTGTATTGTTCGTCACAGGTATTGTGGAGTGTGGGGTTTAGTCAGTGTGCAGTCTGTACTGTTTGTTACATGTACTGTGGTGTGTGGGGTGTAGCCTGTATTGTTTGTTACAGGTAATGTGGAGAGTGGGTTGTAGTCAGTGTGCAGTCTGTACTGTTTTTTACATGTACTGTGGAGTGTAGGGTGTAGTCAGTGTGCAGTCTGTACTCTTTGTTACAGGTACTGTGGAGTGTGGGGTGTAGTCAGTGTGCAGTCTGTACTGTTTGTTACAGGTAATGTGGAGAGTGGGTTGTAGTCAGTGTGCAGTCTGTACTGTTTGTTACATGTACTGTGGTGTGTGGGGTGTAGCCTGTATTGCTTGTTCGAGGTACCGTGGAGTGTGGGGTGTAGTCAGTGTGCAGTCTGTATTGTTTGTTACAGGTACTGTGGAGTGTGGGGTGTAGTCAGGGTGTAGTCAGTATTGTATGTAACAGGTACTGTGAAGTGTGGGGTGTAGTCAGTGTGCAGTCTGTACTGTTTGTTACAGGTACAGTGGAGTGTGGGGAGTAGCCTGTATAGTTTGTTACAGGTACTGTGAGTGTGGGGTGTAGTCAGTGTGCAGTCTGTACTGTTTGTTACAGGTACTTTGGAGTGAGGGATGTAGTCTGTATTGTTTGTTACCTGTACTGTGGAGTGTGCAGTCTGTACTGTTTGTTAAGGGAAAGTGGAGTGTGGGCTGTAGCCTGTATTGTTTGTTAAAGGTACTCTGGAGTGTGGGGTGTAATCAGGGTGCAGTCAATTGTTTGTTACAGGTACTGTGGAGTGTAGGGTGTAGTCTGTATTGTTTGTTACAGGTACTGTGGAGTGTGGGGTGTAGTCAGGGTGCAGACTGTACTGTTTGTTACAGATACTGTGGAGTGTGGGGTGTTGTCAGAGTGCAGTCTGTACTGTTTGTTACAGGTACTGTGGAGTGTGGGGTGTAGCCTGTATCTTTCGTCACAGCTACTGTGGAGTGTGGGGTGTAGTCAGTGTGCAGTCTGTACTGTTTGTTACAGGTACTGTGGAGTGTGGGGTGTAGTCAGTTTGCAATCTGTACTGTTTGTTACAGGTGCTGTGGATTGTGGGGTATAGCCTGTATTGTTCATCACAGGTACTGTGGAGTGTGGGGTGTAGTCAGTGTGCAGTCTGTACAGTTTGTGGCAGGTTCTGTGGAGTGTGGGGTGTAGTCAGTGTGCAGTCTGTACAGTTTGTGACAGGTTCTGTGGAGTGTGGGGTCAGGTCAGTGTGCAGTCTGTACAGTTCGTTACAGGTACTGTGGAGTGTGGGGTGTAGTCTGTATTGTTTGTTACAGGTACTGTGGAGTCTGGGGTGTAGTCAGTCTGCAGTCTGTATTGTTTGTTACAGGTCCTGTGGAGTGTGGGGTGTAGTCAGGGTGTAGTCAGAATTGTTTGTTACAGGTACTGTGGAGTGTTGGGTGTAGTCAGTGTGCAGTCTGTACTGTTTGTTACAGGTACAGTGGAGTGTGTGGTGTAGACTGCATTGTTTGTTACAGGTACTGTGGAGTGTGGGGTGTAGTCAGTGTGCAGTCTGTAATGTTTGGTACAGGTACTGTGGAGTGTGGGGTGTAGTCAGTGTGCAGTCTGTCCTGTTTGTTACAGGTACTGTGGAGTGTAGTCAGTGTGCAGTCTGTACAGTTCGTTACAGGTGCAGTGGAGTGTGGGGTTTAGTCTGTATAGTTTGTTACAGGTACTGTGGAGTGTGGGGTGTAGTCAGTGTGCAGTCTGTAATGTTTGGTACAGGTACTGTGGAGTGTTGGGTGTAGTCAGTTTGCTGTCTGTACTGTTTGTTACTGGTGCAGTGAATTGTGCGGTGTAGCCTGTATTGTTCGTCACAGGTATTGTGGAGTGTGGGGTTTAGTCAGTGTGCAGTCTGTACTGTTTGTTACATGTACTGTGGTGTGTGGGGTGTAGCCTGTATTGTTTGTTACAGGTAATGTGGAGAGTGGGTTGTAGTCAGTGTGCAGTCTGTACTGTTTTTTACATGTACTGTGGAGTGTAGGGTGTAGTCAGTGTGCAGTCTGTACTCTTTGTTACAGGTACTGTGGAGTGTGGGGTGTAGTCAGTGTGCAGTCTGTACTGTTTGTTACAGGTAATGTGGAGAGTGGGTTGTAGTCAGTGTGCAGTCTGTACTGTTTGTTACATGTACTGTGGTGTGTGGGGTGTAGCCTGTATTGCTTGTTCGAGGTACCGTGGAGTGTGGGGTGTAGTCAGTGTGCAGTCTGTATTGTTTGTTACAGGTACTGTGGAGTGTGGGGTGTAGTCAGGGTGTAGTCAGTATTGTATGTAACAGGTACTGTGAAGTGTGGGGTGTAGTCAGTGTGCAGTCTGTACTGTTTGTTACAGGTACAGTGGAGTGTGGGGAGTAGCCTGTATAGTTTGTTACAGGTACTGTGAGTGTGGGGTGTAGTCAGTGTGCAGTCTGTACTGTTTGTTACAGGTACTTTGGAGTGAGGGATGTAGTCTGTATTGTTTGTTACCTGTACTGTGGAGTGTGCAGTCTGTACTGTTTGTTAAGGGAAAGTGGAGTGTGGGCTGTAGCCTGTATTGTTTGTTAAAGGTACTCTGGAGTGTGGGGTGTAATCAGGGTGCAGTCAATTGTTTGTTACAGGTACTGTGGAGTGTAGGGTGTAGTCTGTATTGTTTGTTACAGGTACTGTGGAGTGTGGGGTGTAGTCAGGGTGCAGACTGTACTGTTTGTTACAGATACTGTGGAGTGTGGGGTGTTGTCAGAGTGCAGTCTGTACTGTTTGTTACAGGTACTGTGGAGTGTGGGGTGTAGCCTGTATCGTTCGTCACAGCTACTGTGGAGTGTGGGGTGTAGTCAGTGTGCAGTCTGTACTGTTTGTTACAGGTACTGTGGAGTGTGGGGTGTAGTCAGTTTGCAATCTGTACTGTTTGTTACAGGTGCTGTGGATTGTGGGGTATAGCCTGTATTGTTCATCACAGGTACTGTGGAGTGTGGGGTGTAGTCAGTGTGCAGTCTGTACAGTTTGTGGCAGGTTCTGTGGAGTGTGGGGTGTAGTCAGTGTGTAGTCTGTACAGTTTGTGACAGGTTCTGTGGAGTGTGGGGTCAGGTCAGTGTGCAGTCTGTACAGTTCGTTACAGGTACTGTGGAGTGTGGGGTGTAGTCTGTATTGTTTGTTACAGGTACTGTGGAGTGTGGGGTGTAGCCTGTACAGTTTGTTACATGTACTGTGGACTACGGGGTGTAGTCAGTGTGCAGTCTGTATTGTTTGTTACAGGTACTGTGGAGTGTGGAGTATAGTCTGTATTGTTTGTTACAGGTACTGTGGAGTGTGGGGAGTAGTCAGGGTGAAGTCTGTACTGTTTGTTACAGGTACTGTGTAGTGTGGGGTGTAGTCAGGGTGTAGTCAGTATTGTTTGTTACAGGTACTGTGGAGTGTGGGTTGTAGTCAGTGTGCAGTCTGTACTGTTTGTTACATGTACCGTGGAGTGTGGGGTGTAGACTGTATTGTTTGTTACAGGTACAGTGGAATGCCGGGTGTAGTCAGTGTGCAGTCTGTATTGTTTGTTACAGGTACTGAGGAGTCTGGGGTGTAGTCTCTATTGTTCATCACAGGTACTGTGGAGTGTGGGGTGTAGACAGTGTGCAGTCTGTACTGTTTGTTACAGGTAATGTGGAGTATGGGGTGTAGTCAGTGTGCAGTCTGTATTGTTTGTTACCGGTACTGTGGAGTGGGGTGTGTAGTCATGGTGCAGTCTCTAAAGTTTGTTACAGGTACAGTGGAGTGTGGGGTGTAGCCTGTATTGTATGTAACAGGTACTGTGAAGTGTGGGGTGTAGTCAGTGTGCAGTCTGTACTGTTTGTTACAGGTACAGTGGAGTGTGGGGAGTAGCCTGTATAGTTTGTTACAGGTACTGTGAGTGTGGGGTGTAGTCAGTGTGCAGTCTGTACTGTTTGTTACAGGTACTTTGGAGTGTGGGATGTAGTCTGTATTGTTTGTTACCTGTACTGTGGAGTGTGCAGTCTGTACTGTTTGTTAAGGGAAAGTGGAGTGTGGGCTGTAGCCTGTATTGTTTGTTAAAGGTACTCTGGAGTGTGGGGTGTAATCAGGGTGCAGTCAATTGTTTGTTACAGGTACTGTGGAGTGTAGGGTGTAGTCTGTATTGTTTGTTACAGGTACTGTGGAGTGTGGGGTGTAGTCAGGGTGCAGACTGTACTGTTTGTTACAGATACTGTGGAGTGTGGGGTGTTGTCAGAGTGCAGTCTGTACTGTTTGTTACAGGTACTGTGGAGTGTGGGGTGTAGCCTGTATCGTTCGTCACAGCTACTGTGGAGTGTGGGGTGTAGTCAGTGTGCAGTCTGTACTGTTTGTTACAGGTACTGTGGAGTGTGGGGTGTAGTCAGTTTGGAGTCTGTACTGTTTGTTACAGGTGCTGTGGATTGTGGGGTATAGCCTGTATTGTTCATCACAGGTACTGTGGAGTGTGGGGTGTAGTCAGTGTGCAGTCTGTACAGTTTGTGGCAGGTTCTGTGGAGTGTGGGGTGTAGTCAGTGTGCAGTCTGTACAGTTTGTGACAGGTTCTGTGGAGTGTGGGGTCAGGTCAGTGTGCAGTCTGTACAGTTCGTTACAGGTACAGTGGAGTGTGAGGTGTAGTCTGTATTGTTTGTTACAGGTACTGTGGAGTGTGGTGTGTAGTCAGTGTGCAGTCTGTACTGTTTGTTACAGGTACTGTGGAGTCTGGGGTGTAGTCTCTATTGTTTGTTACAGGTACTGTGGAGTGTGGGGTGTAGTCAGTGTGCAGTCTGTATTTGTTACAGGTACTGGAGTGTGGGGTGTAGTCAGTGTGCAGTCTGTACTGTTTGTTACAGGTAATGTGGAGAGTGGGTTGTAGTCAGTGTGCAGTCTGTACTGTTTTTTACATGTACTGTAGAGTGTGGGGTGTAGTCAGTGTGCAGTCTGTACTCTTTGTTACAGGTACTGTGGAGTGTGGGGTGTAGTCAGTGTGCAGTCTGTACTGTTTGTTACAGGTAATGTGGAGAGTGGGTTGTAGTCAGTGTGCAGTCTGTACTGTTTGTTACAGGTAATGTGGAGAGTGGGTTGTAGTCAGTGTGCAGTCTGTACTGTTTGTTACATGTACTGTGGTGTGTGGGGTGTAGCCTGTATTGTTTGTTCGAGGTACTGTGGAGTGTGGGGTGTAGTCAGTGTGCAGTCTGTATTGTTTGTTACAGGTACTGTGGAGTGTGGGGTGTAGTCAGGGTGTAGTCAGTATTGTTTGTTACAGGTATTGTGGAGTGTTGGGTGTAGTCAGTGTGCAGTCTGTACTGTTTGTTACAGGTACAGTGGAGTGTGTGGTGTAGACTGTATTGTTTGTTACAGGTAATGTGGAGAGTGGGTTGTAGTCAGTGTGCAGTCTGTACTGTTTTTTACATGTACTATGGAGTGTGGTGTGTAGTCAGTGTGCAGTCTGTACTCTTTGTTACAGGTACTGTGGAGTGTGGGGTGTAGTCAGTGTGCAGTCTGTACTGTTTGTTACATGTACAGTGCTGTGTGGGGTGTAGCCTGTATTGTTTGTTCGAGGTACTGTGGAGTGTGGGGTGTAGCAGTGTGCAGTCTGTATTGTTTGTTACAGGTACTGTGGAGTGTGGCATGTAGTCCATGTGCAGTCTGTACTGTTTGTTACATGTACTGTGGAGTGTGGGGTGTAGCCTGTATTGTTTGTTACATGTACTGTGGAGTACGGGATGTAGTCAGTGTGCAGTCTGTATTGTTTGTTACAGGTACTGTGGAGTGTGGTGTATAGTCTGTATTGTTTGTTACAGCTACTGTGGAGTGTGGGGAGTAGTCAGGGTGAAGTCTGTACTGTTTGTTACAGGTACTGTGGAGTGTGGGGTGTAGTCAGTGTGCAGTCTGTACTGTTTGTTACATGTACCGTGGAGTGTGGGGTGTAGACTGTATTGTTTGTTACAGGTACTGTGGAGTGCCGGGTGTAGTCAGTGTGCAGTCTGTATTGTTTGTTACAGGTACTGAGGAGTCTGGGGTGTTCTCAGGGTGTAGTCTGTATGGTTTGTTACAGGTAATGTGGAGAGTAGGTTGTAGTCAGTGTGCAGTCTGTCCTGTTTTTTACATGTACTGTAGAGTGTGGGGTGTAGTCAGTGTGCAGTCTGTACTCTTTGTTACAGGTACTGTGGAGTGTGGGGTGTAGTCAGTGTGCAGTCTGTACTGTTTGTTACAGGTAATGTGGAGAGTGGGTTGTAGTCAGTGTGCAGTCTGTACTGTTTTTTACATGTACTGTGGAGTGTGGTGTGTAGTCAGTGTGCAGTCTGTACTCTTTGTTACAGGTACTGTGGAGTGTGGGGTGTAGTCAGTGTGCAGTCTGTACTGTTTGTTACAGGTAATGTGGAGAGTGGGTTGTAGTCAGTGTGCAGTCTGTACTGTTTGTTACATGTACTGTGGTGTGTGGGGTGTAGCCTGTATTGTTTGTTCGAGGTACTGTGGAGTGTGGGGTGTAGTCAGTGTGCAGTCTGTATTGTTTGTTACAGGTACTGTGGAGTGTGGGGTGTAGTCAGGGTGTAGTCAGTATTGTTTGTTACAGGTACTGTGGAGTGTTGGGTGTAGTCAGTGTGCAGTCTGTACTGTATGTTACAGGTACAGTGGAGTGTGTGGTTTAGACTGCATTGTTTGTTACAGGTAATGTGGAGAGTGGGTTGTAGTCAGTGTGCAGTTTGTACTGTTTTTTACATGTACTGTGGAGTGTGGGGTGTAGTCAGTGTGCAGTCTGTACTGTTTGTTACAGGTAATGTGGAGAGTGGGTTGTAATCAGTGTGCAGTCTGTACTGTTTGTTACATGTACTGTGGTGTGTGGGGTGTAGCCTGTATTGTTTGTTCGAGGTACTGTGGAGTCTGGGGTGTAGTCAGTCTGCAGTCTGTATTGTTTGTTACAGGTCCTGTGGAGTGTGGGGTGTAGTCAGGGTGTAGTCAGAATTGTTTGTTACAGGTACTGTGGAGTGTTGGGTGTAGTCAGTGTGCAGTCTGTACTGTTTGTTACAGGAACAGTGGAGTGTGTGGTGTAGACTGCATTGTTTGTTACAGGTACTGTGGAGTGTGGGGTGTAGTCAGTGTGCAGTCTGTAATATTTGGTACAGGTACTGTGGAGTGTGGGGTGTAGTCAGTGTGCAGTCTGTCCTGTTTGTTACAGGTACTGTGGAGTGTAGTCAGTGTGCAGTCTGTACAGTTCGTTACAGGTGCAGTGGAGTGTGGGGTTTAGTCTGTATAGTTTGTTACAGGTACTGTGGAGTGTGGGGTGTAGTCAGTGTGCAGTCTGTAATGTTTGGTACAGGTACTGTGGAGTGTTGGGTGTAGTCAGTTTGCTGTCTGTACTGTTTGTTACTGGTGCAGTGAATTGTGCGGTGTAGCCTGTATTGTTCGTCACAGGTATTGTGGAGTGTGGGGTTTAGTCAGTGTGCAGTCTGTACTGTTTGTTACATGTACTGTGGTGTGTGGGGTGTAGCCTGTATTGTTTGTTACAGGTAATGTGGAGAGTGGGTTGTAGTCAGTGTGCAGTCTGTACTGTTTTTTACATGTACTGTGGAGTGTAGGGTGTAGTCAGTGTGCAGTCTGTACTCTTTGTTACAGGTACTGTGGAGTGTGGGGTGTAGTCAGTGTGCAGTCTGTACTGTTTGTTACAGGTAATGTGGAGAGTGGGTTGTAGTCAGTGTGCAGTCTGTACTGTTTGTTACATGTACTGTGGTGTGTGGGGTGTAGCCTGTATTGCTTGTTCGAGGTACCGTGGAGTGTGGGGTGTAGTCAGTGTGCAGTCTGTATTGTTTGTTACAGGTACTGTGGAGTGTGGGGTGTAGTCAGGGTGTAGTCAGTATTGTTTGTTACAGGTACTGTGGAGTGTTGGGTGTAGTCAGTGTGCAGTCTGTACTGTTTGTTACAGGTACAGTGGAGTGTGTGGTGTAGACTGTATTGTTTGTTACAGGTAATTTGGAGAGTGGGTTGTAGTCAGTGTGCAGTCTGTACTGTTTTTTACATGTACTGTGGAGTGTGGGGTGTAGTCAGTGTGCAGTCTGTATTGTTTGTTACAGGTACTGTGGAGTGTGGGGTGTAGTCAGGGTGTAGTCAGTATTGTTTGTTACAGGTACTGTGGAGTGTTGGGTGTAGTCAGTGTGCAGTCTGTACTGTATGTTACATGTACTGTGGTGTGTGGGGTGTAGCCTGTATTGTTTGTTCGAGGTACTGTGGAGTGTGGGGTGTAGTCAGTGTGCAGTCTGTATTGTTTGTTACAGGTAATGTGGAGAGTGGGGTGTAGTCAGGGTGTAGTCAGTATTGTTTGTTACAGGTACTGTGGAGTGTTGGGTGTAGTCAGTGTGCAGTCTGTACTGTTTGTTACAGGTACAGTGGGGTGTGTGGGGTAGACTGTATTGTTTGTTACAGGTGATGTTAAATGTGGGGTGTAGTCTGTACTGTTTGTTACATGTACTGTGGAGTGTGAGGTGTAGTCTGTCCTGTTTGTTACAGGTACTGTGGAGTGTGGGGTGTAGTCAGTGTGCAGTCTGTACTGTTTGTTACAGGTACTGTGGAGTGTGGGGTGTAGTCAGGGTGTAGTCAGTATTGTTTGTTACAGGTACTGTGGAGTGTGGGGTGTAGTCAGTGTGCAGTCTGTACTGTTTGTTACATGTACCGTGGAGTGTGGGGTGTAGCCTGTATTGTTTGTTACAGGTACTGTGGAGTTCCGGGTGTAGTAAGTGTGCAGTCTGTATTGTTTGTTTCAGGTACTGAGGAGTCTGGGGTGTAGTCTCAATTGTTTGTTACAGGTACTGTGGAGTGTGGGGTGTAGTCAGGGTGAAGTCTGGACTGTTTGTTACAGGTAATGTGGAGTGTGGGGTCTTCTCAGGGTGTAGTCAGTATTGTTTGTTACAGGTACTGTGGAGTGTGGCGTGTAGTCAGTGTGCAGTCAGTATTGTTTGTTACAGATACTGTGGAGTGTGGGGTGTAGTCAGTGTGCAGTCTGTACTGGTTGTTACAGGTACAGTGGAGTGTGTGGTGTAGACTGTATTGTTTGTTACAGGTAATGTGGAGAGTGGGTTGTAGTCAGTGTGCAGTCAGTACTGTTTTTTACATGTACTGTGGAGTGTGGGGTGTAGTCAGTGTGCAGTCTGTACTGTTTGTTACAGGTACTGTGGAGTGTGGGGTGTAGTCAGTGTGCAGTCTGTCCTGTTTGTTACAAGTACTGTGGAGTGTAGTCAGTGTGCAGTCTGTACTGTTCGTTACAGGTACAGTGGAGTGTGGGGTTTAGTCTGTATAGTTTGTTACAGGTACTGTGGAGTGTGGGGTGTAGTCAGTGTGCAGTCTGTAATGTTTGGTACAGGTACTGTGGAGTGTTGGGTGTAGTCAGTTTGCTGTCTGTACTGTTTGTTACTGGTGCAGTGAATTGTGCGGTGTAGCCTGTATTGTTCGTCACAGGTATTGTGGAGTGTGGGGTTTAGTCAGTGTGCAGTCTGTACTGTTTGTTACATGTACTGTGGTGTGTGGGGTGTAGCCTGTATTGTTTGTTACAGGTAATGTGGAGAGTGGGTTGTAGTCAGTGTGCAGTCTGTACTGTTTTTTACATGTACTGTGGAGTGTAGGGTGTAGTCAGTGTGCAGTCTGTACTGTTTGTTACATGTACAGTGGTGTGTGGTGTGTAGCCTGTATTGTTTGTTCGAGGTACTGTGGAGTGTGGGTTGTAGTCAGTGTGCAGTCTGTATTGTTTGTTACAGGTACTGTGGAGTGTAGCATGTAGTCCATGTGCAGTCTGTACTGTTTGTTACATGTACTGTGGAGTGTGGGGTGTAGCCTGTATTGTTTGTTACATGTACTGTGGAGTACGGGATGTAGTCAGTGTGCAGTCTGTATTGTTTGTTACAGCTACTGTGGAGTGTGGGGAGTAGTCAGGGTGAAGTCTGTACTGTTTGTTACAGGTACTGTGTAGTGTGGGGTGTAGTCAGGGTGTAGTCAGTATTGTTTGTTACAGGTACTGTGGAGTGTGGGGTGTAGTCAGTGTGCAGTCTGTATTGTTTGTTACATGTACCGTGGAGTGTGGGGTGTAGACTGTATTGTTTGTTACAGGTACTGTGGAGTGCCGGGTGTAGTCAGTGTGCAGTCTGTATTGTTTGTTACAGGTACTGAGGAGTCTGGGGTGTAGTCTCTATTGTTTGCTACAGGTACTGTGGAGTGTGGGGTGTAGTCAGGGTGAAGTCTGGACTGTATGTTACAGGTACTGTGGAGTGTGGGGTGTTCTCAGGGTGTAGTCTGTATTGTTTGTTACAGGTAATGTGGAGAGTAGGTTGTAGTCAGTGTGCAGTCTGTCCTGTTTTTTACATGTACTGTAGAGTGTGGGGTGTAGTCAGTGTGCAGTCTGTACTCTTTGTTACAGGTACTGTGGAGTGTGGGGTGTAGTCAGTGTGCAGTCTGTACTGTTTGTTACAGGTAATGTGGAGAGTGGGTTGTAGTCAGTGTGCAGTCTGTACTGTTTTTTACATGTACTGTGGAGTGTGGGGTGTAGTCAGTGTGCAGTCTGTACTCTTTGTTACAGGTACTGTGGAGTGTGGGGTGTAGTCAGTGTGCAGTCTGTACTGTTTGTTACAGGTAATGTGGAGAGTGGGTTGTAGTCAGTGTGCAGTCTGTACTGTTTGTTACATGTACTGTGGTGTGTGGGGTGTAGCCTGTATTGTTTGTTCGAGGTACTGTGGAGTGTGGGGTGTAGTCAGTGTGCAGTCAGTATTGTTTGTTACAGGTACTGTGGAGTGTTGGGTGTAGTCAGTGTGCAGTCTGTACTGTATGTTACAGGTACAGTGGAGTGTGTGGTGTAGACTGCATTGTTTGTTACAGGTAATGTGGAGAGTGGGTTGTAGTCAGTGTGCAGTTTGTACTGTTTTTTACATGTACTGTGGAGTGTGGGGTGTAGTCAGTGTGCAGTCTGTACTGTTTGTTACAGGTAATGTGGAGAGTGGGTTGTAGTCAGTGTGCAGTCTGTAATGTTTGGTACAGGTACTGTGGAGTGTGGGGTGTAGTCAGTGTGCAGTCTGTACTGTTTGTTACAGGTACTGTGGAGTGTGGGGTGTAGTCAGTGTGCAGACTGTCCTGTTTGTTACAAGTACTGTGGAGTGTAGTCAGTGTGCAGTCTGTACTGTTCGTTACAGGTACAGTGGAGTGTGGGGTTTAGTCTGTATAGTTTGTTACAGGTACTGTGGAGTGTGGGGTGTAGTCAGTGTGCAGTCTGTAATGTTTGGTACAGGTACTGTGGAGTGTTGGGTGTAGTCAGTTTGCTGTCTGTACTGTTTGTTACTGGTGCAGTGAATTGTGCGGTGTAGCCTGTATTGTTCGTCACAGGTATTGTGGAGTGTGGGGTTTAGTCAGTGTGCAGTCTGTACTGTTTGTTACATGTACAGTGGTGTGTGGTGTGTAGCCTGTATTGTTTGTTCGAGGTACTGTGGAGTGTGGGTTGTAGTCAGTGTGCAGTCTGTATTGTTTGTTACAGGTACTGTGGAGTGTGGCATGTAGTCCATGTGCAGTCTGTACTGTTTGTTACATGTACTGTGGAGTGTGGGGTGTAGCCTGTATTGTTTGTTACATGTACTGTGGAGTACGGGATGTAATCAGTGTGCAGTCTGTATTGTTTGTTACAGCTACTGTGGAGTGTGGGGAGTAGTCAGGGTGAAGTCTGTACTGTTTGTTACAGGTACTGTGTAGTGTGGGGTGTAGTCAGGGTGTAGTCAGTATTGTTTGTTACAGGTACTGTGGAGTGTGGGGTGTAGTCAGTGTGCAGTCTGTACTGTTTGTTACATGTACCGTGGAGTGTGGGGTGTAGACTGTATTGTTTGTTACAGGTACTGTGGAGTGCCGGGTGTAGTCAGTGTGCAGTCTGTATTGTTTGTTACAGGTACTGAGGAGTCTGGGGTGTAGTCTCTATTGTTTGCTACAGGTACTGTGGAGTGTGGGGTGTAGTCAGGGTGAAGTCTGGACTGTATGTTACAGGTACTGTGGAGTGTGGGGTGTTCTCAGGGTGTAGTCTGTATTGTTTGTTACAGGTAATGTGGAGAGTAGGTTGTAGTCAGTGTGCAGTCTGTCCTGTTTTTTACATGTACTGTAGAGTGTGGGGTGTAGTCAGTGTGCAGTCTGTACTCTTTGTTACAGGTACTGTGGAGTGTGGGGTGTAGTCAGTGTGCAGTCTGTACTGTTTGTTGCAGGTAATGTGGAGAGTGGGTTGTAGTCAGTGTGCAGTCTGTACTGTTTTTTACATGTACTGTGGAGTGTGGGGTGTAGTCAGTGTGCAGTCTGTACTCTTTGTTACAGGTACTGTGGAGTGTGGGGTGTAGTCAGTGTGCAGTCTGTACTGTTTGTTACAGGTGCTGTGGATTGTAGGGTGTAGCCTGTATTGTTCATCACAGGTACTGTGGAGTGTGGGGTGTAGTCAGTGTGTAGTCTGTACAGTTTGTGACAGGTTCTGTGGAGTGTGGGGTCAGGTCAGTGTGCAGTCTGTACAGTTCGTTACAGGTACTGTGGAGTGTGGGGTGTAGTCTGTATTGTTTGTTACAGGTACTGTGGAGTGTGGGGTGTAGCCTGTACAGTTTGTTACATGTACTGTGGACTACGGGGTGTAGTCAGTGTGCAGTCTGTATTGTTTGTTACAGGTACTGTGGAGTGTGGAGTATAGTCTGTATTGTTTGTTACAGGTACTGTGGAGTGTGGGGAGTAGTCAGGGTGAAGTCTGTACTGTTTGTTACAGGTACTGTGTAGTGTGGGGTGTAGTCAGGGTGTAGTCAGTATTGTTTGTTACAGGTACTGTGGAGTGTGGGTTGTAGTCAGTGTGCAGTCTGTACTGTTTGTTACATGTACCGTGGAGTGTGGGGTGTAGACTGTATTGTTTGTTACAGGTACAGTGGAATGCCGGGTGTAGTCAGTGTGCAGTCTGTATTGTTTGTTACAGGTACTGAGGAGTCTGGGGTGTAGTCTCTATTGTTCATCACAGGTACTGTGGAGTGTGGGGTGTAGACAGTGTGCAGTCTGTACTGTTTGTTACAGGTAATGTGGAGTATGGGGTGTAGTCAGTGTGCAGTCTGTATTGTTTGTTACCGGTACTGTGGAGTGGGGTGTGTAGTCATGGTGCAGTCTCTAAAGTTTGTTACAGGTACAGTGGAGTGTGGGGTGTAGCCTGTATTGTATGTAACAGGTACTGTGAAGTGTGGGGTGTAGTCAGTGTGCAGTCTGTACTGTTTGTTACAGGTACAGTGGAGTGTGGGGAGTAGCCTGTATAGTTTGTTACAGGTACTGTGAGTGTGGGGTGTAGTCAGTGTGCAGTCTGTACTGTTTGTTACAGGTACTTTGGAGTGTGGGATGTAGTCTGTATTGTTTGTTACCTGTACTGTGGAGTGTGCAGTCTGTACTGTTTGTTAAGGGAAAGTGGAGTGTGGGCTGTAGCCTGTATTGTTTGTTAAAGGTACTCTGGAGTGTGGGGTGTAATCAGGGTGCAGTCAATTGTTTGTTACAGGTACTGTGGAGTGTAGGGTGTAGTCTGTATTGTTTGTTACAGGTACTGTGGAGTGTGGGGTGTAGTCAGGGTGCAGACTGTACTGTTTGTTACAGATACTGTGGAGTGTGGGGTGTTGTCAGAGTGCAGTCTGTACTGTTTGTTACAGGTACTGTGGAGTGTGGGGTGTAGCCTGTATCGTTCGTCACAGCTACTGTGGAGTGTGGGGTGTAGTCAGTGTGCAGTCTGTACTGTTTGTTACAGGTACTGTGGAGTGTGGGGTGTAGTCAGTTTGGAGTCTGTACTGTTTGTTACAGGTGCTGTGGATTGTGGGGTATAGCCTGTATTGTTCATCACAGGTACTGTGGAGTGTGGGGTGTAGTCAGTGTGCAGTCTGTACAGTTTGTGGCAGGTTCTGTGGAGTGTGGGGTGTAGTCAGTGTGCAGTCTGTACAGTTTGTGACAGGTTCTGTGGAGTGTGGGGTCAGGTCAGTGTGCAGTCTGTACAGTTCGTTACAGGTACAGTGGAGTGTGAGGTGTAGTCTGTATTGTTTGTTACAGGTACTGTGGAGTGTGGTGTGTAGTCAGTGTGCAGTCTGTACTGTTTGTTACAGGTACTGTGGAGTCTGGGGTGTAGTCTCTATTGTTTGTTACAGGTACTGTGGAGTGTGGGGTGTAGTCAGTGTGCAGTCTGTATTTGTTACAGGTACTGGAGTGTGGGGTGTAGTCAGTGTGCAGTCTGTACTGTTTGTTACAGGTAATGTGGAGAGTGGGTTGTAGTCAGTGTGCAGTCTGTACTGTTTTTTACATGTACTGTAGAGTGTGGGGTGTAGTCAGTGTGCAGTCTGTACTCTTTGTTACAGGTACTGTGGAGTGTGGGGTGTAGTCAGTGTGCAGTCTGTACTGTTTGTTACAGGTAATGTGGAGAGTGGGTTGTAGTCAGTGTGCAGTCTGTACTGTTTGTTACAGGTAATGTGGAGAGTGGGTTGTAGTCAGTGTGCAGTCTGTACTGTTTGTTACATGTACTGTGGTGTGTGGGGTGTAGCCTGTATTGTTTGTTCGAGGTACTGTGGAGTGTGGGGTGTAGTCAGTGTGCAGTCTGTATTGTTTGTTACAGGTACTGTGGAGTGTGGGGTGTAGTCAGGGTGTAGTCAGTATTGTTTGTTACAGGTATTGTGGAGTGTTGGGTGTAGTCAGTGTGCAGTCTGTACTGTTTGTTACAGGTACAGTGGAGTGTGTGGTGTAGACTGTATTGTTTGTTACAGGTAATGTGGAGAGTGGGTTGTAGTCAGTGTGCAGTCTGTACTGTTTTTTACATGTACTATGGAGTGTGGTGTGTAGTCAGTGTGCAGTCTGTACTCTTTGTTACAGGTACTGTGGAGTGTGGGGTGTAGTCAGTGTGCAGTCTGTACTGTTTGTTACATGTACAGTGCTGTGTGGGGTGTAGCCTGTATTGTTTGTTCGAGGTACTGTGGAGTGTGGGGTGTAGCAGTGTGCAGTCTGTATTGTTTGTTACAGGTACTGTGGAGTGTGGCATGTAGTCCATGTGCAGTCTGTACTGTTTGTTACATGTACTGTGGAGTGTGGGGTGTAGCCTGTATTGTTTGTTACATGTACTGTGGAGTACGGGATGTAGTCAGTGTGCAGTCTGTATTGTTTGTTACAGGTACTGTGGAGTGTGGTGTATAGTCTGTATTGTTTGTTACAGCTACTGTGGAGTGTGGGGAGTAGTCAGGGTGAAGTCTGTACTGTTTGTTACAGGTACTGTGGAGTGTGGGGTGTAGTCAGTGTGCAGTCTGTACTGTTTGTTACATGTACCGTGGAGTGTGGGGTGTAGACTGTATTGTTTGTTACAGGTACTGTGGAGTGCCGGGTGTAGTCAGTGTGCAGTCTGTATTGTTTGTTACAGGTACTGAGGAGTCTGGGGTGTTCTCAGGGTGTAGTCTGTATGGTTTGTTACAGGTAATGTGGAGAGTAGGTTGTAGTCAGTGTGCAGTCTGTCCTGTTTTTTACATGTACTGTAGAGTGTGGGGTGTAGTCAGTGTGCAGTCTGTACTCTTTGTTACAGGTACTGTGGAGTGTGGGGTGTAGTCAGTGTGCAGTCTGTACTGTTTGTTACAGGTAATGTGGAGAGTGGGTTGTAGTCAGTGTGCAGTCTGTACTGTTTTTTACATGTACTGTGGAGTGTGGTGTGTAGTCAGTGTGCAGTCTGTACTCTTTGTTACAGGTACTGTGGAGTGTGGGGTGTAGTCAGTGTGCAGTCTGTACTGTTTGTTACAGGTAATGTGGAGAGTGGGTTGTAGTCAGTGTGCAGTCTGTACTGTTTGTTACATGTACTGTGGTGTGTGGGGTGTAGCCTGTATTGTTTGTTCGAGGTACTGTGGAGTGTGGGGTGTAGTCAGTGTGCAGTCTGTATTGTTTGTTACAGGTACTGTGGAGTGTGGGGTGTAGTCAGGGTGTAGTCAGTATTGTTTGTTACAGGTACTGTGGAGTGTTGGGTGTAGTCAGTGTGCAGTCTGTACTGTATGTTACAGGTACAGTGGAGTGTGTGGTTTAGACTGCATTGTTTGTTACAGGTAATGTGGAGAGTGGGTTGTAGTCAGTGTGCAGTTTGTACTGTTTTTTACATGTACTGTGGAGTGTGGGGTGTAGTCAGTGTGCAGTCTGTACTGTTTGTTACAGGTAATGTGGAGAGTGGGTTGTAATCAGTGTGCAGTCTGTACTGTTTGTTACATGTACTGTGGTGTGTGGGGTGTAGCCTGTATTGTTTGTTCGAGGTACTGTGGAGTCTGGGGTGTAGTCAGTCTGCAGTCTGTATTGTTTGTTACAGGTCCTGTGGAGTGTGGGGTGTAGTCAGGGTGTAGTCAGAATTGTTTGTTACAGGTACTGTGGAGTGTTGGGTGTAGTCAGTGTGCAGTCTGTACTGTTTGTTACAGGAACAGTGGAGTGTGTGGTGTAGACTGCATTGTTTGTTACAGGTACTGTGGAGTGTGGGGTGTAGTCAGTGTGCAGTCTGTAATATTTGGTACAGGTACTGTGGAGTGTGGGGTGTAGTCAGTGTGCAGTCTGTCCTGTTTGTTACAGGTACTGTGGAGTGTAGTCAGTGTGCAGTCTGTACAGTTCGTTACAGGTGCAGTGGAGTGTGGGGTTTAGTCTGTATAGTTTGTTACAGGTACTGTGGAGTGTGGGGTGTAGTCAGTGTGCAGTCTGTAATGTTTGGTACAGGTACTGTGGAGTGTTGGGTGTAGTCAGTTTGCTGTCTGTACTGTTTGTTACTGGTGCAGTGAATTGTGCGGTGTAGCCTGTATTGTTCGTCACAGGTATTGTGGAGTGTGGGGTTTAGTCAGTGTGCAGTCTGTACTGTTTGTTACATGTACTGTGGTGTGTGGGGTGTAGCCTGTATTGTTTGTTACAGGTAATGTGGAGAGTGGGTTGTAGTCAGTGTGCAGTCTGTACTGTTTTTTACATGTACTGTGGAGTGTAGGGTGTAGTCAGTGTGCAGTCTGTACTCTTTGTTACAGGTACTGTGGAGTGTGGGGTGTAGTCAGTGTGCAGTCTGTACTGTTTGTTACAGGTAATGTGGAGAGTGGGTTGTAGTCAGTGTGCAGTCTGTACTGTTTGTTACATGTACTGTGGTGTGTGGGGTGTAGCCTGTATTGCTTGTTCGAGGTACCGTGGAGTGTGGGGTGTAGTCAGTGTGCAGTCTGTATTGTTTGTTACAGGTACTGTGGAGTGTGGGGTGTAGTCAGGGTGTAGTCAGTATTGTTTGTTACAGGTACTGTGGAGTGTTGGGTGTAGTCAGTGTGCAGTCTGTACTGTTTGTTACAGGTACAGTGGAGTGTGTGGTGTAGACTGTATTGTTTGTTACAGGTAATTTGGAGAGTGGGTTGTAGTCAGTGTGCAGTCTGTACTGTTTTTTACATGTACTGTGGAGTGTGGGGTGTAGTCAGTGTGCAGTCTGTATTGTTTGTTACAGGTACTGTGGAGTGTGGGGTGTAGTCAGGGTGTAGTCAGTATTGTTTGTTACAGGTACTGTGGAGTGTTGGGTGTAGTCAGTGTGCAGTCTGTACTGTATGTTACATGTACTGTGGTGTGTGGGGTGTAGCCTGTATTGTTTGTTCGAGGTACTGTGGAGTGTGGGGTGTAGTCAGTGTGCAGTCTGTATTGTTTGTTACAGGTAATGTGGAGAGTGGGGTGTAGTCAGGGTGTAGTCAGTATTGTTTGTTACAGGTACTGTGGAGTGTTGGGTGTAGTCAGTGTGCAGTCTGTACTGTTTGTTACAGGTACAGTGGGGTGTGTGGGGTAGACTGTATTGTTTGTTACAGGTGATGTTAAATGTGGGGTGTAGTCTGTACTGTTTGTTACATGTACTGTGGAGTGTGAGGTGTAGTCTGTCCTGTTTGTTACAGGTACTGTGGAGTGTGGGGTGTAGTCAGTGTGCAGTCTGTACTGTTTGTTACAGGTACTGTGGAGTGTGGGGTGTAGTCAGGGTGTAGTCAGTATTGTTTGTTACAGGTACTGTGGAGTGTGGGGTGTAGTCAGTGTGCAGTCTGTACTGTTTGTTACATGTACCGTGGAGTGTGGGGTGTAGCCTGTATTGTTTGTTACAGGTACTGTGGAGTTCCGGGTGTAGTAAGTGTGCAGTCTGTATTGTTTGTTTCAGGTACTGAGGAGTCTGGGGTGTAGTCTCAATTGTTTGTTACAGGTACTGTGGAGTGTGGGGTGTAGTCAGGGTGAAGTCTGGACTGTTTGTTACAGGTAATGTGGAGTGTGGGGTCTTCTCAGGGTGTAGTCAGTATTGTTTGTTACAGGTACTGTGGAGTGTGGCGTGTAGTCAGTGTGCAGTCAGTATTGTTTGTTACAGATACTGTGGAGTGTGGGGTGTAGTCAGTGTGCAGTCTGTACTGGTTGTTACAGGTACAGTGGAGTGTGTGGTGTAGACTGTATTGTTTGTTACAGGTAATGTGGAGAGTGGGTTGTAGTCAGTGTGCAGTCAGTACTGTTTTTTACATGTACTGTGGAGTGTGGGGTGTAGTCAGTGTGCAGTCTGTACTGTTTGTTACAGGTACTGTGGAGTGTGGGGTGTAGTCAGTGTGCAGTCTGTCCTGTTTGTTACAAGTACTGTGGAGTGTAGTCAGTGTGCAGTCTGTACTGTTCGTTACAGGTACAGTGGAGTGTGGGGTTTAGTCTGTATAGTTTGTTACAGGTACTGTGGAGTGTGGGGTGTAGTCAGTGTGCAGTCTGTAATGTTTGGTACAGGTACTGTGGAGTGTTGGGTGTAGTCAGTTTGCTGTCTGTACTGTTTGTTACTGGTGCAGTGAATTGTGCGGTGTAGCCTGTATTGTTCGTCACAGGTATTGTGGAGTGTGGGGTTTAGTCAGTGTGCAGTCTGTACTGTTTGTTACATGTACTGTGGTGTGTGGGGTGTAGCCTGTATTGTTTGTTACAGGTAATGTGGAGAGTGGGTTGTAGTCAGTGTGCAGTCTGTACTGTTTTTTACATGTACTGTGGAGTGTAGGGTGTAGTCAGTGTGCAGTCTGTACTGTTTGTTACATGTACAGTGGTGTGTGGTGTGTAGCCTGTATTGTTTGTTCGAGGTACTGTGGAGTGTGGGTTGTAGTCAGTGTGCAGTCTGTATTGTTTGTTACAGGTACTGTGGAGTGTAGCATGTAGTCCATGTGCAGTCTGTACTGTTTGTTACATGTACTGTGGAGTGTGGGGTGTAGCCTGTATTGTTTGTTACATGTACTGTGGAGTACGGGATGTAGTCAGTGTGCAGTCTGTATTGTTTGTTACAGCTACTGTGGAGTGTGGGGAGTAGTCAGGGTGAAGTCTGTACTGTTTGTTACAGGTACTGTGTAGTGTGGGGTGTAGTCAGGGTGTAGTCAGTATTGTTTGTTACAGGTACTGTGGAGTGTGGGGTGTAGTCAGTGTGCAGTCTGTATTGTTTGTTACATGTACCGTGGAGTGTGGGGTGTAGACTGTATTGTTTGTTACAGGTACTGTGGAGTGCCGGGTGTAGTCAGTGTGCAGTCTGTATTGTTTGTTACAGGTACTGAGGAGTCTGGGGTGTAGTCTCTATTGTTTGCTACAGGTACTGTGGAGTGTGGGGTGTAGTCAGGGTGAAGTCTGGACTGTATGTTACAGGTACTGTGGAGTGTGGGGTGTTCTCAGGGTGTAGTCTGTATTGTTTGTTACAGGTAATGTGGAGAGTAGGTTGTAGTCAGTGTGCAGTCTGTCCTGTTTTTTACATGTACTGTAGAGTGTGGGGTGTAGTCAGTGTGCAGTCTGTACTCTTTGTTACAGGTACTGTGGAGTGTGGGGTGTAGTCAGTGTGCAGTCTGTACTGTTTGTTACAGGTAATGTGGAGAGTGGGTTGTAGTCAGTGTGCAGTCTGTACTGTTTTTTACATGTACTGTGGAGTGTGGGGTGTAGTCAGTGTGCAGTCTGTACTCTTTGTTACAGGTACTGTGGAGTGTGGGGTGTAGTCAGTGTGCAGTCTGTACTGTTTGTTACAGGTAATGTGGAGAGTGGGTTGTAGTCAGTGTGCAGTCTGTACTGTTTGTTACATGTACTGTGGTGTGTGGGGTGTAGCCTGTATTGTTTGTTCGAGGTACTGTGGAGTGTGGGGTGTAGTCAGTGTGCAGTCAGTATTGTTTGTTACAGGTACTGTGGAGTGTTGGGTGTAGTCAGTGTGCAGTCTGTACTGTATGTTACAGGTACAGTGGAGTGTGTGGTGTAGACTGCATTGTTTGTTACAGGTAATGTGGAGAGTGGGTTGTAGTCAGTGTGCAGTTTGTACTGTTTTTTACATGTACTGTGGAGTGTGGGGTGTAGTCAGTGTGCAGTCTGTACTGTTTGTTACAGGTAATGTGGAGAGTGGGTTGTAGTCAGTGTGCAGTCTGTAATGTTTGGTACAGGTACTGTGGAGTGTGGGGTGTAGTCAGTGTGCAGTCTGTACTGTTTGTTACAGGTACTGTGGAGTGTGGGGTGTAGTCAGTGTGCAGACTGTCCTGTTTGTTACAAGTACTGTGGAGTGTAGTCAGTGTGCAGTCTGTACTGTTCGTTACAGGTACAGTGGAGTGTGGGGTTTAGTCTGTATAGTTTGTTACAGGTACTGTGGAGTGTGGGGTGTAGTCAGTGTGCAGTCTGTAATGTTTGGTACAGGTACTGTGGAGTGTTGGGTGTAGTCAGTTTGCTGTCTGTACTGTTTGTTACTGGTGCAGTGAATTGTGCGGTGTAGCCTGTATTGTTCGTCACAGGTATTGTGGAGTGTGGGGTTTAGTCAGTGTGCAGTCTGTACTGTTTGTTACATGTACAGTGGTGTGTGGTGTGTAGCCTGTATTGTTTGTTCGAGGTACTGTGGAGTGTGGGTTGTAGTCAGTGTGCAGTCTGTATTGTTTGTTACAGGTACTGTGGAGTGTGGCATGTAGTCCATGTGCAGTCTGTACTGTTTGTTACATGTACTGTGGAGTGTGGGGTGTAGCCTGTATTGTTTGTTACATGTACTGTGGAGTACGGGATGTAATCAGTGTGCAGTCTGTATTGTTTGTTACAGCTACTGTGGAGTGTGGGGAGTAGTCAGGGTGAAGTCTGTACTGTTTGTTACAGGTACTGTGTAGTGTGGGGTGTAGTCAGGGTGTAGTCAGTATTGTTTGTTACAGGTACTGTGGAGTGTGGGGTGTAGTCAGTGTGCAGTCTGTACTGTTTGTTACATGTACCGTGGAGTGTGGGGTGTAGACTGTATTGTTTGTTACAGGTACTGTGGAGTGCCGGGTGTAGTCAGTGTGCAGTCTGTATTGTTTGTTACAGGTACTGAGGAGTCTGGGGTGTAGTCTCTATTGTTTGCTACAGGTACTGTGGAGTGTGGGGTGTAGTCAGGGTGAAGTCTGGACTGTATGTTACAGGCACTGTGGAGTGTGGGGTGTTCTCAGGGTGTAGTCTGTATTGTTTGTTACAGGTAATGTGGAGAGTAGGTTGTAGTCAGTGTGCAGTCTGTCCTGTTTTTTACATGTACTGTAGAGTGTGGGGTGTAGTCAGTGTGCAGTCTGTACTCTTTGTTACAGGTACTGTGGAGTGTGGGGTGTAGTCAGTGTGCAGTCTGTACTGTTTGTTGCAGGTAATGTGGAGAGTGGGTTGTAGTCAGTGTGCAGTCTGTACTGTTTTTTACATGTACTGTGGAGTGTGGGGTGTAGTCAGTGTGCAGTCTGTACTCTTTGTTACAGGTACTGTGGAGTGTGGGGTGTAGTCAGTGTGCAGTCTGTACTGTTTGTTACAGGTAATGTGGAGAGTGGGTTGTAGTCAGTGTGCAGTCTGTACTGTTTGTTACATGTACTGTGGTGTGTGGGGTGTAGCCTGTATTGTTTGTTCGAGGTACTGTGGAGTGTGGGGTGTAGTCAGTGTGCAGTCAGTATTGTTTGTTACAGGTACTGTGGAGTGTTGGGTGTAGTCAGTGTGCAGTCTGTACTGTATGTTACAGGTACAGTGGAGTGTGTGGTGTAGACTGCATTGTTTGTTACAGGTAATGTGGAGAGTGGGTTGTAGTCAGTGTGCAGTTTGTACTGTTTTTTACATGTACTGTGGAGTGTGGGGTGTAGTCAGTGTGCAGTCTGTACTGTTTGTTACAGGTAATGTGGAGAGTGGGTTGTAGTCAGTGTGCAGTCTGTACTGTTTGTTACATGTACTGTGGTGTGTGGGGTGTAGCCTGTATTGTTTGTTCGAGGTACTGTGGAGTCTGGGGTGTAGTCAGTCTGCAGTCTGTATTGTTTGTTACAGGTCCTGTGGAGTGTGGGGTGTAGTCAGGGTGTAGTCAGAATTGTTTGTTACAGGTACTGTGGAGTGTTGGGTGTAGTCAGTGTGCAGTCTGTACTGTTTGTTACAGGTACAGTGGAGTGTGTGGTGTAGACTGCATTGTTTGTTACAGGTACTGTGGAGTGTGGGGTGTAGTCAGTGTGCAGTCTGTAATGTTTGGTACAGGTACTGTGGAGTGTGGGGTGTAGTCAGTGTGCAGTCTGTCCTGTTTGTTACAGGTACTGTGGAGTGTAGTCAGTGTGCAGTCTGTACTGTTCGTTACAGGTACAGTGGAGTGTGGGGTTTAGTCTGTATAGTTTGTTACAGGTACTGTGGAGTGTGGGGTGTAGTCAGTGTGCAGTCTGTAATGTTTGGTACAGGTACTGTGGAGTGTTGGGTGTAGTCAGTTTGCTGTCTGTACTGTTTGTTACTGGTGCAGTGAATTGCGCGGTGTAGCCTGTATTGTTCGTCACAGGTATTGTGGAGTGTGGGGTTTAGTCAGTGTGCAGTCTGTACTGTTTGTTACAGGTACTGTGGAGTGTGGGGTGTAGTCAGTGTGCAGTCTGTACTGTTTGTTACATGTACCGTGGAGTGTGGGGTGTAGCCTGTATTGTTTGTTACAGGTACTGTGGAGTTCCGGGTGTAGTAAGTGTGCAGTCTGTATTGTTTGTTTCAGGTACTGAGGAGTCTGGGGTGTAGTCTCCATTGTTTGTTACAGGTACTGTGGAGTGTGGGGTGTAGTCAGGGTGAAGTCTGGTCTGTTTGTTACAGGTAATGTGGAGTGTGGGGTCTTCTCAGGGTGTAGTCAGTATTGTTTGTTACAGGTACTGTGGAGTGTGGCGTGTAGTCAGTGTGCAGTCAGTATTGTTTGTTACAGATACTGTGGAGTGTGGGGTGTAGTCAGTGTGCAGTCTGTACTGGTTGTTACAGGTACAGTGGAGTGTGTCGTGTAGACTGTATTGTTTGTTACAGGTAATGTGGAGAGTGGGTTGTAGTCAGTGTGCAGTCAGTACTGTTTTTTACATGTACTGTGGAGTGTGGGGTGTAGTCAGTGTGCAGTCTGTACTCTTTGTTACAGGTACTGTGGAGTGTGGGGTGTAGTCAGTGTGCAGTCTGTACTGTTTGTTACAGGTACTGTGGAGTGTGGGGTGTAGTCAGTGTGCAGTCTGTCCTGTTTGTTACAAGTACTGTGGAGTGTAGTCAGTGTGCAGTCTGTACTGTTCGTTACAGGTACAGTGGAGTGTGGGGTTTAGTCTGTATAGTTTGTTACAGGTACTGTGGAGTGTGGGGTGTAGTCAGTGTGCAGTCTGTACTGTTTGGTACAGGTACTGTGAATTGTGCGGTGTAGCCTGTATTGTTCGTCACAGGTATTGTGGAGTGTGGGGTTTAGTCAGTGTGCAGTCTGTACTGTTTGTTACATGTACTGTGGTGTGTGGGGTGTAGCCTGTATTGTTTGTTACAGGTAATGTGGAGAGTGGGTTGTAGTCAGTGTGCAGTCTGTACTGTTTTTTACATGTACTGTGGAGTGTAGGGTGTAGTCAGTGTGCAGTCTGTACTGTTTGTTACATGTACAGTGGTGTGTGGTGTGTAGCCTGTATTGTTTGTTCGAGGTACTGTGGAGTGTGGGGTGTAGTCAGTGTGCAGTCTGTATTGTTTGTTACTGGTACTGTGGAGTGTAGCATGTAGTCCATGTGCAGTCTGTACTGTTTGTTACATGTACTGTGGAGTGTGGGGTGTAGCCTGTATTGTTTGTTACATGTACTGTGGAGTACGGGATGTAGTCAGTGTGCAGTCTGTATTGTTTGTTACAGGTACTGTGGAGTGTGGTGTATAGTCTGTATTGTTTGTTACAGCTACTGTGGAGTGTGGGGAGTAGTCAGGGTGAAGTCTGTACTGTTTGTTACAGGTACTGTGTAGTGTGGGGTGTAGTCAGGGTGTAGTCAGTATTGTTTGTTACAGGTACTGTGGAGTGTGGGGTGTAGTCAGTGTGCAGTCTGTACT
The DNA here is from genome assembly GCF_048418815.1 of Hemitrygon akajei. Classification (NCBI taxonomy): domain Eukaryota; kingdom Metazoa; phylum Chordata; class Chondrichthyes; order Myliobatiformes; family Dasyatidae; genus Hemitrygon; species Hemitrygon akajei. The sequence continues at coordinate 4,447,318 of NC_133144.1, forward strand.
GTTTGTTACATGTACCGTGGAGTGTGGGGTGTAGACTGTATTGTTTGTTACAGGTACTGTGGAGTGCCGGGTGTAGTCAGTGTGCAGTCTGTATTGTTT